>NC_092411.1:169300884-169637134 GCF_040894005.1 Engystomops pustulosus | reverse complement strand
GACTATTATTATAAATGTTATTATTTTTATTATTATGGAGACGATAATTAATAATAGTAAAAATAATAATCTCCATAATAATCATAAAAATAATAATAATAGTCTCAATAATTACAATAATTATCTCTGAGAAGATTCCTCTCTATATATTGGTGCATTAAAGGGGTATTCCGGGAATATGATCGTCTGACACAAAAACCCATGATGATATAAATAAATGAATACAACAATACTCAATGTCATTAGTCACAAAACAGAGCTTACATAGTTTGATTTTATGATTTACAAAATTTATGGCCTCTCTAAAGTAGGTGGGGTTATCACTAAGATGGCCGCCACTGGAAACTACAAGTTCCATGATCCTTTAGTTCTCAGTAACTCCTCCTCCCTCTTAGTGATGAGGTAACAGGTTTTCTTGCACTGTTGCCATAGTAATGATGTGTAACTGCCATCACCACAACACTGGCCATACTGGATGCATTTCAACCAACCTGCCCAGGCAGGTGTAGGACATGTGATGTGGACATGTGAATAGCGGCCATCTTGTGTCCTATGTCTGCTCTGCAAGAGACCGCGCGGAGGAAATTAACGGACTGATTAAAGGGCCAGTAGCATTTTAATTCTCCATTACAGTCTATGTCAGCAGCATTTTCTGCTAAGGGGAGCAAAATTTTAAATAACAACTAATTACACATTAGCTTATATTTTGAGTACCCATTTGTATATTAACTATGCTTATTCCTGGAATACCCCTTTAAGTCTGTGTCACAGTGTAACAGTAGCAGTTACCAGGTCTTAATTACCAAAAATCATCAAATTGCCATCTGCTAAGCCTGTAGCCTAGTAGATAGAGGTTCTGGCAGGTTCTGGCTTCAAATCCCAACCTAGATAAAAATAAATATTATTATTATTATTATTGAGAAAATGATTTGTATTTTTATAATATGGTAACGGGGAGTGGCCAGGGAGTGATTGGGGGTGTGGCTTAGGGGACCTTTATGCATTCCGCCATTTTGTCCCTCTTTCCCTTCCAGAAATGTTGGGAGGCATGCTAAACACTCCACAATTTGATGCTTCTCAGCAGTTGACACATCCTTTTTCTTTCCCATTTTGGCTGAAAATGTTGGCTGCTTAATAATGTGGGACAGACTTCTTAAGTAGTCTTGCCTTTAATTGGACACACCTGCCAAACTAATTAGCAAAGGTGTCTGCAATTGCTTTCAGTGATATAAAGAGCCCTGACACACATGACCATCAATGAGTTTAACCGACAAACAAAAAAATTCTTCTAAACACTTTTTGCTTAATAATTTGGAACACAGTGTATATATTTGCCAAAGCAGTTCCATATGCCCTAAAATATATAGAGAGATATCCCACCAGGTATTGTACAGGCAGTAATAGAATCCAGTAACTGCTCTTCTTCTATCAGCATCAGGGAATCCAGTCCTGCAGTTCTGTGTAAATAATATTTGGCAGATATTATATAACATAAGAACCTGTTCTGCTAAGGGTGTGTGTATGTGTGTATATATTTATTTGTATGTTTATAATGGCTTACTGGGAGAAAAAGAACAGTTACTACCTGTAGATTTTATTGCTGCCTGTTCAACACTTGAAGAGATAAAGATAGAAAGATGTATAATAATAGATAGATGCATAAAATATCTATTTTATATGATACAGTAAGAAAAGATCCAAGCAGCACTATCAAAACAGAAAATGGGTAAACAAAAATACAAAGCGGGTGAATGCCTAAGAGGGCCGGTCATCAGGTCCTTCAATTATAAAAACAAAGGAAAAAAAGGCAGCACACATGTGCTGCCTTTTTTTCCTTTGTCTTTATTTTATATGATAGATAGATAATATTCTAGAAAGAGGGGTGATAGATAGATGGTATTATAGAAGAGATGATAGATGGATGGAAACATATTATGAAAGGAGGTAGCATAGATAGAATAATAGATAGAAAGATGTATGATAGATGGTAGATAATATTATAGAAGATATGATAGAAAGATATTGGGAGTTAGGATAGATCGATAAATAGATAGTATGATAGAAATAGATGGAAATGAAATAGATATATTTAGTCTCGTAGCATCAAGCTCTGTGCTTGCCTGTGTGGGTGTGTCCATGCTCAAGCTGGTCATTGGTCAGGAGCATGTGCTTGCGTTCATGTCACAGGAGGCAGGTTCCGCCCCTCAATCTTACTGATTGTTTATTTTTGTAGAGCTGCAGAACATGGTTGCTACGTACTAAATGTACTAAAAAATGTACTAAATGGTGTCTTAAGGCAAAATACTTGGAACAATGATTGCCAGGGAAATCTGGAGCAGAACTGTTTATTTTTTTTTTCGCTCAGAATGACGGCCCCTTTTCTTGGACTTCTGACATGGTCCGCTTTATATGCATATAACATTTGAACGCTTTTGCTTATAAAAGTATTATGTGGCAATATGTCACCCACAGACTGAAGACCTGCTGAGTACAACATATGGTGGATTTAAAATACTGGACTGTTAGTAACAGAGAATCTGTCAAACCTAATGGGAAGTCCGGGTTATACGACAACGGCGAAAGCAGACCAGGACGAGAAGAAACCAATCCCCTACGAATTACCCCATCCCAGACTCACAGAATGACATTAAATAGGGGGTAAAGATGTAGTTGCCCGTAATGTGGGCCAGGAGGAATCCAAAAAGCCGCTAGAATAGGAGAGGAGTTGGTTATTACCTCAATTTCCACCCATAGTCTATGCTGATCACCATCCAGCAGGTAAAGAACATAAGAAAGCTCCATACAACAATGGTACAGAGCAAAATTGGGGAGACCCCCCCCTCAGACTTAGGCCTGAAAAAACAACCGTGGTCTCGATGTCCCCTATACAAACTGAGTGGCCAGGGAACGTAATTTGCGCACAAAGGAGCCCGGAATCACCCACTGAACTGTCTGAAAGATGTACAGAATTTTAGGGAGGATATTCATTTTCAAAGCGTTCATTTTACCCATCCATGAAAGAGGCAATTTGGCCCACCCCGCCATCTCCTTTTTCACAGAACTAAGGATCAGAGGGGATAAGAACCCCTAGGTACTTCATCGCCGCCCTACACCAGCATGGAACTCAACAGCAAAACAACCCCCTGATCCAAAATATTCACATTAAGCAGGTCCAATTTAGAGACAGTGGCACGAAAATTAGAAACTGCCGAATACCGGTCTAACTCTTTTAATATCGCCAGGAGACTGATTTATGGGTTCTTGACATACAGCAGTAAGTCGTTTGCAAAAACCGACATCTTGTGAACAGAACCCCCAACGTCAATCCCGGTAATCTCTCCGATGGCTCTAATGGAATTTCAAACTGGCTTTATGCATCAAGTCTTAATGGTGTTGTCACGGGCCTCCCGGCTCAGGAGAAAACCATCCTACTCCCTATGGATCAAAGCAGGTACAAAGGGTTTCAAGTGCATGGCTAACATCTTTGAGTAGATTTTAATATCAATTTTGATGAGAGATGTGCCTAAAGTTGGCACAATGCGTAGCATCCCTAGATGGTTTGGGAAGAACCACTACATGGGCCAGCATAGACTGAGAGTGAAACTTAACGCCCCTAGAGATGGCATTGAACTGAGCAGATGGCTAAATCTGGCAAAATAGAGACATAACAGTTTTTGAAGGGGATGTCTTTCCCTTACCTCCCTCCTTATAAAAATGGATTTGACATATAATGTCCTTGGGTCTGGCAGGATCCAGGATTCTTGGCCCGAGGGCTCTATGAACTCTATGACCATTTCCAATCTATGGGAAGTAAAGGCTCAAAATAGCTGAGAAACCACTGACTCACGCACCTGTGGAGACACGTCTTCAGACAACCCCTGTATCCTCAGATTATTCAGTCTGTGACGGTTTTCAATATCTTCAACATGGGCTTGGATATTGACAAGCTGCGCCGTATGTTCCTGACGTACTGACTGATATTCATCCATACGAGCAGAGGAAATGTTAGGAGCTTGTTTTAAGTCTTCCACCTGACCTCTAATATGAGCCACGCTCCGTCTCACTTCCTCCACCACCTTTTTATTTGAATCCTCAATACATTTCATAAGGACCTACACCTCCAGGTGTTGGAATTGTTTTCAAGTGTTCCTTTCAGTCCCAGCTTTCATCTGCCACCCGAGCTCTGGGGCAGTACTGGGGCAGTACAACCAGATGAAGCCCCATCCGAAACCACAGACATGGCCGGAGAAGCTGGCGGGAGCAGAGGACTTTGACTGAAGACGGCAATCGAGATGACGTCATGATAGGTTGAGAGGCAGTCGGGGAGGAGGCACTCTCGAACTCCTTAAATATCGGCAGATGCCTGTAGGATCAGTTGGCTTGGGTCTCATAAGCAACAGGCAAATAGAAAAACAATAGGCAATGTGCTATATAAGAGAAAAAAAAATCATGGTTCGTGTTCGGGCGTGTTCTTACGGAGCACCCTTTTCTGCCATCACACCTCACCTGAAGGTGTATATGCTGCCACTTATAGTGAAGAGCAGCTGACCTACCTGGGTCAGAATATTATTTGTGCAGGAAAGAATGCAGCAGCCCCTTTATGCTTGGTACCTAGGCAAAGCAGTATTATATCTGTTCAGATGCCGCCTTTAAGAGCATGGTGATCTTCCACACTGCAGCGTTAACCTTCGGGCCCGCTCCAATTCCCGGCCTCAGCAAGATCACATCCCCTAACAGCCTAAGCTGAAATGGCTGCGGACTGGAAAGCTCTGTTAAGTTGTTTATATTGAGTGCGGGTGCGTATTCGGTGCTCGGGCACACTCTCACCAGCCGTGGGGAGGAGTCCGGAACTGAAGGTCCTGTCTTCAGGGCCATACAAGGGCACGGTAATTTTTCAGTGACCTTCGTAGTATCATTATTGTTTTTAATGAAATTTGAAATGTATAATATTTTTAAAAAAAATCTATATATCAACTCAATTTTCAAATCCGCACCTTTCAAACGATCACAAACCGCTTTTAGGAAGATAAAAATGTAGGTGGAATTTAGAATTGTCAGATTTTGTTGGTAGTACGTTCATATAGCCCTTTAATTTGCACATTCACAAAAGATAAAAAGAGAAAACCCATCATCAATTTTCTCCCTAATACCGAGAAATTTCTCCCTAGTACCAAGATACCCAACTTGTGGATTTTACTTATTTAAGGGGCATAAAGAGAGGCACAGAATGGAAGGAGGGCCATGCAACAGCCTGTCTAGCTTTGTAGAAATGAGTGTTTTGTAGTTGGTTTGGGAAGAGATTCATTTTACAGTGGTACTATTTTGGGGTAGCTATGCTCTATTTGCTGAAAATTTATAAAAACCTAGGCACACCAGGGCGTTATACTAAGTGCCTGCGGCTAGATACTTAGCGCGTCGGGACGTAGTATAACGTCAAGCTTCTGGGACCGGCTCACAAACGGAACTGACACCAGAAGCCACGGCTGTCAGCTGTCTATCACAGCTGACACCGCACTGTAACACCCACGATCGCGGGTGTTAACCCCTTACATGCTGCGGTCAAGCATGCTGGGATCGGGGGATCCGATCCACTTCTGGGCAGCCCCGAAGTCTTCCTAGTGCTCCGGGGCCGCTTGATGTCCTAAAAATTGATGATTTTCATTTCCTCCACCAACAAAGAGTTAATAAAATCTCACCAATTAGGTAAAGAGGCCCCAAAATATTGTACCAGAAAAGTGCATCTCATAAGCCCCTATAGGTACACAATAAAAAAACTAAGAAAATTAAAGCATGTACAATGTGGCATAGCAAATCTGATCTGCATGGCGCCCAGGTACCCCCAGGTGGCTGCACAGGTCCCCCGCCGAGGCTTACCGGAGGGTGGTCACTCGGCGGTGGTGGAGAGGTCAATGCTGCGAGGTGCAGCGCAGTCTGTGGGTGCGGGCGGACTCCGGCACGCCTCCGATCCGGAGTGGAGGCGTGTGTGTGGAAGGGCGGCTGAGCGCTGGCTTCTTCCTCCCCGCGGTGGTCTTCTCCAAAATGGCGCCGACTCCACTTCCGGTGGCGACCGGAAGTGATGCGCCGCCCAGCGCCACATGGGAGATGACGTCAGAGGCGGGAATTTTAAAAAGGAGATCCCACACAGGAGTCCTGTGTGTTGTTTCTAGCACCCACAGCCAGCCACAGGAGTTGCTCCAGTCGTGGATGAAACAGGAGCTGTATCCTCACCACTGAATAAGATGAGTTCTAATGAAGGTGGTAGAGAGTCGGTGGACACCGCTACGGTAAAGTTTGAGTAGGGGGATAGTCCGCTGATTGGTGAGTGTGGCCTTACCATGCCTTTAAACTGGTTCTGATGATGTCTTATGTGATTCTTATTTTAGAGGGAAGAATCTCGTAAGGGGAAAGCCACTGTAAAGTCTAAGCATCATGCATGTAGAATCTGTGGAGATAATCTGCCTGACTCTTATTTAAAACCTAACTGTGACCAGTGTGTTCAGCGCCTGTTAGCACAAGAGCAGTCGACCTTGTTTGAATCCATGCGTATGCTAATCCAGCAGGAAGTACGTAGTTCTGTGCAAGAAATAAGGAGATCCCTCAGGTCAGAGAATTCCCCAGGCACTTCCAGGCAGCTTGAAGATTCTGGCCCTAGTTCGGGAGAATCATCTGAGTCAGAAGAGGAGGACAGGTCAGGCAGACCCCTGTTTCCTATAGAGGATATTGATCATCTGGTGAAATTAGTAAGATCAACTATGGAGTTAGAAGACGAAAGGGAAGAACGCTCTGTAACAGACGTTATGTTCCAGGGTCTAGGAGAAAAGAAGAGAAAGGTTTTTCCTATCCATGAGAATATTTCCTCCCTTATCCAGGCAGAATGGCGCAAGGCGGACAAAAAGGTTTTTATCCCCAGAGCTATGAAGCGGAAGTACCCCTTTCCTGAGAAGGAGACAGAGATTTGGGACAAGGCGCCGAAGGTAGATGTTGCCGTTTCTAAAGTGTCTAGAAAGAGTGCGCTTCCAGTTGAGGATTCAGGTGTGCTTAAAGACCCTATGGATAAAAAGGCGGATGGCTTCTTAAGGCGTTCCTGGGAGGCAGCAGCAGGCGCATTCAAACCCAACGTCGCGGCTACATGTGTGTCTAGGTCTCTTTTTGTTTGGCTTTCCCAGCTGGAGGAGAAGATTAAGGCTGGTGCATCCAGGTCACATCTTATCTCGGAGGTTACCACTGCACAAAAAGCCTCTGCCTTCTTAGCCGATGCCTCGGTGGACGCCTTAAGGTTATCAGCAAGATCGGTAGCCTTATCTAATTCTGCCAGAAGGGCCTTATGGCTGAAAAACTGGACAGGTGACCTTCCATCTAAAAGTCATCTGTGTAGTATTCCCTGTGAGGGGGAATTCTTGTTTGGGTCTGCACTAGACAACATCTTGGAAAAGGCAGCTGACAGGAAGAGAGGTTTTCCTAGTACAAGGCCTCAAGAGAGGAAGTTTTTTCGCCCCTCAAGGCGATTTAGATCTCCTCAGAGATCCGGAGACAAGAAAGAGGGGTGGCGACCCTCTAGGAGGTCTAAGGGATTCATGTTTTCCCGGCCTCAGGATTCCAGTAAACGTCCCGGTCAGCAATGACGCCAGGGGTCCTGTGGGGGGAAGGCTCTCCCTGTTCAAGGAGGAGTGGAGCAAGATTTCAGGGAGCAAGTGGATTTTGGGGATCATACAAGATGGCCTAAAATTACCTTTTCTATCCCCTCCCCCACAGCGTTTCAAGATAACCTCAGTGGCCGGAAGAGCAGAAAGACAGGCTCTGGAGACCGAAGTAAGATCCTTACTGAGAAAGGAGGTGCTACGGCGGGTGCCACTGCAGGATCGAGGGACAGGATTTTATTCAACCCTGTTCCTTATAAAGAAACCGGATGGCACATTCCGGACCATTATAAATTTAAGACCACTAAACTGCTACCTACAGGTGGAAAAATTCAAGATGGAATCGATAAAGTCAACCGTAAACCTGCTCTTTCAGGATTGTTTTATGGCTTCCATAGACTTAGCGGATGCATATTACCACGTCCCTATTCATCCGGACAGTCAGAGATTCCTGAGAGTGGCGGTGATGATGGAGGGCAAGATAGAGCACCTCCAATTCAGGGCTCTACCCTTTGGAGTGGCGATAGCACCGAGAGTTTTCACAAAACTAATATCAGAAGTGGGAGCCTACATACGAAGATATCAGGGCACCTTTGTGCCATATCTAGACGACTTCCTGTTGATCGCAGGTTCAGCAGAGAAGTTGCAGACCTTCATAAGGATGGTGATGAAGATCCTACATCGCCTGGGCTGGATGATAAATTTGAAGAAGTCCTCCCTTACTCCGGCCAGATCAAAGATATTTCTCGGCATCACATTAGATTCCACTCAGCAGAAATCTTTCCTTCCTCAGGACAAGGTGGTGAAGATTGTAGCCTCAGTGGAAAAGCTGTACAGACAGCCATCCCCTACCATAAGGGACATTATGAGGACGCTAGGTCTCTTTGCAGCGGCAATTCCAGCGGTGCTCTGGGCGATGTATCACGCAAGGCCCTTGCAGCTCTTCATGTTGGAAAACTGGAGGGGGGACCAGTCCTCCTTGGACCAGAGGATTACACTTCCTCAACAGATCCTGGATTCCCTGAGGTGGTGGCTAAGAGAAGAGAACCTCCAGGCAGGCAGGCCTTGGAGAGAGGAGAATCCCCTATCCATGATTACGGATGCGAGCTCTACGGGTTGGGGAGCTCAGGTCAAGGGACTCTTGTTCCAGGGCGCATGGAACGAGGAATCCAGAAAAAAGTCCTCAAATTACAGAGAACTAGAAGCCATCCTGCAGGCAATCAGACGGGCTCTGCCGATGATTCGGGGGTCAGACCTGAAGGTTGCCTCGGACAATGTCACAGCAGTGGCGTTCGTGAATCGCCAGGGGGGTACCCGAAGCGGGTCCTTAATGAACCTCTCGCATCAGATTCTAGACCTGGCGGAAGCCAATCTAAGATCAATATCGGCGGTACACATAAGGGGCAAGGACAATCTGCAGGCAGACTTCCTAAGCCGTCATCTCTTACGTCAGGGAGAGTGGTCCCTGAATCGGAGGGTGTTCTCCAAGATAACCAGACTCTGGGGTCAACCAGAGGTGGATTTATTCGCCACAAGAAAGAACAGACAGGTCAGGCCCTTCTGCTCCCTAGACCCGAGAGACCAATCCTTAAGTTTGGATGCCTTCTCAATCAAGTGGAACTTCAGCCTAGCCTATGCATTTCCACCCCTGTCTATTCTCCCGAGGGTTCTGAAGAAGATACGACAAGACCAGGCCAGAGTTATTCTTATAGCCCCCTTCTGGCCCAGGAGGGCATGGTTCTCGGTACTGAGAGATCTATCGATATCAGACCCTTGGATCCTCCCAGAGAGTCACGATCTCCTCTCCCAGGGCCCAGTATTCCACCCGCAGATTGCGAACCTCCATCTGACGGCCTGGAATTTGAGAGGCGCATCTTGAGGGAAAAAGGCCTCTCGGACAAGGTAATTACAACCCTGCAGAAGAGCAGAAAGGTAGTTACCTCTAGGATCTATTTTAGGGTCTGGAGAGTATTCTCAGATTTTTGTTCTCCAGATAAGATAGACTTAGCTCATCCAAATATAGCTAAGATATTAGATTTCCTGCAAGCAGGATTAGATAAGGGCCTAAAACCTGCCACCCTTAAAGTTCAGATCTCTGCCCTTAGCTCCCTGTTTGAGTCCCCTTTAGCCTCTCATCCCTGGATATCTCGGTTCATAAAGGCGGCATCTCGTATGACCCCCTTTAGGAGATGTACGGTGCCCCCCTGGGACCTCACTCTGGTATTAAATTATCTGATAAGAGATCCCTTTGAGCCCCTGGAGTCTTGTTCACTAAAGTGGTTGACCATTAAAGTTGTATTTTTGGTAGCAATCACTTCAGCCCGTAGGGTTGGAGAGATATCTTCTCTATCATGTAGAGCGCCTTTTCTCAAGATCTTGGATGACAGGGTAGTTCTGGTGACAGACCCGGCCTTTTTACCAAAGGTAGTCTCTAGATTCCATAGATCCCAGGAGATCAGGCTCCCATCCTTCTGTAGCAACCCTTCTACGGATAGGGAAAGGGAGTTTAACAAATTAGATGTTAAAAGGGCCATTGAGCTATATTTGGATAGGACTAGAGATTGGAGAAAATCTGATAGTCTTTTTGTTCTTTTTGGTGGCAAGAATAGGGGGCAGAAGGCCTCAGCGGTAGTTATAGCTAGATGGATTAGGCAAGCCATTAGCTCCGCTTATGTAGCAGCCGGTCAGCCGATACCAGAAGGTCTAAAAGCCCATTCCACTAGAGCAGTTTCTTCCTCATGGGCAGAATTTAGAGAGGTGTCGGTTAATCAGATTTGTCAGGCTGCCACCTGGTCTTCTCCACATACTTTCTATAGGCACTATAGGCTAAATGTAGCAGGTGCACAGGAACTTTCCTTTGGGCGAAGGGTTCTTTCTTCGGTTATCCCTCCCTAAGGATTTCATCTATGTTATTCTCTCTGGTTGGGTGCTGTCGTGGTGAGAGGGGGAAACCGGTAATTACTCACCGGTAATTGTGTTTCCTTGAACCACGACAGCACCCTGGGTATTCCCTCCCTTGTAAATTCTTTTTCACACTTGGGTGTTCAGTGTTATGTGTGTGTCACAGAGGTGTGAAATTCTCTCATTGAAAGTGATACTGAATGACACGGTGGTCAGAATTAATCGAGAACATTAAGTCCCATACAGTCTCTGTAATCCACTGAAGGAGGTGGGGCGTACCGCAGAATTTGAAGTCTGGGTTTCCTGTCCCTGGAGGCGGATCCCTCTCTCTGGTTGGGTGCTGTCGTGGTTCAAGGAAACACAATTACCGGTGAGTAATTACCGGTTTTTCATACGTTGAGGTGTGTAGTTTCCATAATGGGTTCAACAGTCAATTAAAAGGGGGGGCGTGGCCTGATGCCGGACTGAGCGGACGTGCGCCGCGGAGCTCCCGGGACCCGACACCCTATCTCCCTTCCCAGGCAGCCATCCCTCACCTGTGCCACCTCTCTCCTGCTCCGCTGTGCCCCGCGCACCTGCCGCTGTCCACCGGCACCGATCTTGAGGCGGCTGTGGACTCCGCACCGCTCCCCGGCATTCCCCTGCAGCCGGCCACGTGACCAGCGCGGCGGCCCGATCCTAGCCGCCCGGTCCCGCGGCAGGTACACAGCGCTGCTGATCACCGGGGATATCATCCTCCTCCCCTGCAGCCCGGAACAACGCTCCCACCACCGGAGGCACCGTGACAGCTCCAGCCAGCACTGCATCCTGCTGGAGGCGCCATCTTGGGGGACTCCCCTGCGCTGCCTGAGGCCTAGGCGCGCAGGGTTAACCCTGACACTGCCAGACTGAGCCGGGACCAGGTAGGGAAGTAATTCCCCTGTTGCTGCCCACCTCTGCCCTGGGGACCCCTAGTTGTGCAGCCCAGCACTGAGTCCTCCATACTCCCAGTGATCCCCTGCTCCTGGGTTCTGCTTTATATTAACCCTCGCAGTGCCGCTGCAATACTCCACGTGGGTTTGTACTGTATCTCTGCTAATTACTGGACGCTAGGCTCCGCGATTGTTTATCACTGGCCCCCCCCTGCCCAGACGCCATGGGTAACCGGAGGAGAACGGCTAAAATGCTCAAAGCAGCGTCTGCGCCTCCATCGGATGATGAATCCGTCCATGAAGATCCTCCATTCCAGTCCCTGGAACCCCTGGACGCGCAGGATTGCTCCACATCCCAAGCAGTTCTTGCGCAGATACAGTCGAATGCTGCTAAAAAGTTGGGGAGATTCTCCCGCACACAGCCCTGCTCTCCTCAGGGGTCCCCAAACTCCTCTCCCTCCCTCTTTGAAGGCTCCCAGAGCCCGCCGCAGCTTGTAAGTTATGAAGAGGGCGATGATCCGCCTGACGCGGCCACGGAGCTGGATCGAAAATTTGCAGAGGTGCTGGCGGCCATTAACGGATGCCAATCCAAACTGGTTACCAAGGTGGATGAGCTGCGACAGGATTTTGTTCTTTTAAGACATGATGTCCACAAAGCCAAAGAGCGAATCACCGAAACTGAACGCAGAATATCTGAGGTGGAGGATGTCCAGAGGCCTATGCCGACACAGATCAGAGAGCTTCAGCGCCAAATGTCTGCATCCATCGACAGAGCTGACGACCTCGAAAACCGCCTGCGACGGAACAACGTCAGAGTGGTTGGCCTCCCCGAAAAAGTGGAGGGGTCTGACCCGGTATCCTTTTTTGAAAATTGGCTCAAAAATATGCTGCCTGCAGATACCTTTTCCCCGTTCTTCACAGTGGAGAGGGCCCATCGTGTGCCATCCCGCCCTGGCCCTCCAGGGGGCAATCCAAGACCCTTCCTGGCCCGGCTGCTGCACTTTAGGGACAGGGACTCTATCCTCAGGGCTGTCCGTACCAAGGGAGAAATCCTCTATGCCAACAGCAGAGTGTCCTTCTACCCTGATTTCTCTGCATCCGTCAGGAAACAGCGAGCACAATTTACTGAGGTCCGTGCCCGTCTCCGTGACAAGGGGTATAAATACTCCATGATGTATCCTTCCAAGCTCCGAATTGTGGACGGACCGAAGACTCGTTTCTTCACCTGCCCAACCGAAGCACTTCACTGGGCTGATGCAGCTCCACGGGCCCCAGCTGGAAGGCCCGCACCTCCTGAGTGACTGGACTCACATATCCTTTTATCTGATATGCAATGACAATGCTGGACTTAGTCCTGATTAGATATTTAGGGGTCCCAGATCACTATTATAGGTTTTTACTATCTGTTTACATACTACGTGCCTCACAAAATGTACCCTGTGACTGATTGCGTTCTATTTTTTGGTCATATCGACCAGTGCGCCACACATGGCACTTTTCCCTCTCCCTCCTCCTCTCCCTCCGCCCTCCTCCCTCTCCCTCCTCCCCCCCTTTCCTGTTACCACTACCTCCCTACGTCTCCCTCCTTTCTCTCCCCCCTCCCCTATCTCCTCTTTGGTTCTCGCAAAATATGGCTGCCTAATAACCTCCTGATCACATATACATTAAGGGTTGAAGGTCCCGGGACAAATGGTGTAGGTTTGTCTTAAGTTAGGGACCACTGTTCTGCTATTTGACTGTTAGTGGGTCTAGGTCTACACTACTGCTGTTAGGGTGTTAGACAGGGGGTTTATATTCTTGGGATTGTTAGTACAGTTCTGGTTATATTCGTTATGCTCACTGTTGTCTGTCTGTCTATGTCTCTGTGGTATGAAAGGATGAATGCTTGGTTGCTCATGTCTCCTTCCCCACACCCCTTTCCCTTCCGCTAAGATGTCTTCACTTAAGGTAATGAGCTGGAATGTGAGGGGACTTAACTCCAAATTCAAGAGGGCTCTGATGTTAGATGTCATTAAGCGTCAGGCCCCCCATATTGTATGTATCCAAGAGACACACCTTACGGGTCAGAAGGTCCTCTCCCTGAAGCGGGCATGGGTGGCTAGAGGTTATCATTCCTCTTACTCTGTCTACGCCAGGGGAGTATCCATACTCATATCCAAAGCGCTTCCCATAGAAGTCATACAGGTAGCACCGGATCACTTTGGCCGTTTTGTGATCGTACATTGTGCCTTGTGGGGCTTTACCTTTACTATAGCGTCTATTTATGTCCCCCCTCCCTTTGATCCAGCTGTATTGCACCTAATATCCAGTAAGCTGGCTGCTATGCCTCCAAGTCCGATACTCTGCATTGGTGACTTCAATGCTGTCCCTAATCCCTCCTTAGATCGTACAAGTGGTCTGGACACAGGCTCGGTCCGTCTGAATGAGTGGCTCACTTCTCTAGACCTTGCCGATGTTTGGCGTAGTAAACACCCTCAAGAGAGAGAATATTCATTTTATTCCTCTGTTCATAAGAGCTTCTCTCGGATTGATCTGGCCTTTGTTTCCCCAGATATGTTGCCGCACGTTGATCAGGTATCCTATTGCCCGCGCAGTGCATCAGACCACTCCGCCTTGTTCATCAGTCTCCTTATAGGCCCCCCCAGCGACTCCCGCTTATGGCGCCTGCACCCGGCTTGGCTCCTATCCCCAGCGGTCCAGAGTACTGTTAGGGCAGCGCACAGCGAGTTCTGGGACGTACACTCAACTCATCCTGATCCTCTTCTAGTCTGGGACTCGTACAAGTCCTCGGTGCGGGGAGCATTCATGTCGGGGGTAGCTGGCCATAGGAAGTCCTTAAATGCGCAGGAGGAGAGGTTGACCGCTGCACTGGTGACCGCAGAAAAGGAATATCTAGATAAACCTACTCCAGGGAATAAAAAGACTTGGGCTCAGGCGCAGAGGAACCATTTAGCTGTAGCGAAGGAGCGCACCAGCAAGCGCCTGCAAGCCAGGGAAGCGTCCATCTTTGAATTCGGAGATAAAAACGGGAAGCTGCTTGCGTATCTCTCGCGGGCTGAACGTCCTTGTGCTTCCGTTCCCTCTATTATTGATGGTAACGGAGCCTTGATTACAGAACCCCGGGCCATTAACATGGTATTTTATGAATTCTATTCCTCTCTTTACAGCTCCAGATTGTCCGCCTCTTCCGTCGAGATTTCCAGATTCCTTGACAGTCTTCCACTATGGAGGCTCACACCGGCACAGTCTTCGGAGCTTGATGCCCCGCTCTCGGCGGAGGAGGTGGAACTGGCCATCCAATCGTTGCCCCCCGGTAAGACTCCTGGACTTGATGGGCTGGGAGGTGAGTGGTATAGGGATAACTGTGAGACTCTGGTCCCCCTTCTCCTTAGCCTGTACTCCGATGCGTTTGACAGCGGTTCCCTCCCCGACTCCATGCGAGAGGCCCTTATTGTAGTTCTTCCCAAGCCTGGCAAGGACCCTCTGCTTCCCGACTCATACCGTCCAATTTCCCTCCTAAACTCAGATGTTAAGATACTAGCAAAAATTCTGGCGACAAGGCTTAACAAAGTAATATTATCATTGGTTCACCCAGACCAGACAGGCTTTATGCCTGGGAGGGGAACTGACATAAATATACAAAGACTACACCTGAACATTGCAGAAGCAGAGCGGTCTCCAGACCCTGGGTTTATATTATCCTTAGACAATTGTAAGGCGTTTGACTCAGTAGAGTGGACATATTTATGGACCCTCCTGCCTAGAATGGGTTTTGGCCCTCGATTTACAGCATTAGTTAAACTACTGTATAATGATCCCAAGGCTAGGGTACGGACTAATCTTAACATCTCACCTACTCTCCCTATGGCCAGGGGCACTAGACAGGGTTGCCCACTATCTCCCCTCCTCTTCGCACTCGCCATTGAACCCCTTGCTGTGGCGATCCGCCACTCTGAGGGCATTAAGGGCATAACTAGAGGTACTATTATTGAGAAGGTATCTCTCTATGCTGATGATACACTTGTATATCTTGGAGATGTGGGCCCCTCTCTGGAATCCCTTCTGTCCTTGATAGAACGCTATGGGGGGTTCTCAGGCCTTCGGGTTAACTGGGACAAATCAGCCCTCTTTCCCTTATCTGATGTAGGGGTACACTCCCTCCCCGTCCCAGTCCAGGTGGTGTCCACCTTTAAATATCTGGGAGTCCAGGTGTCACGCAAGGTCCAGGCATTTACAGAGTTAAACATTACACCCCTGATAACTGCAACTGAATCGCGTCTAAAAGCCTGGTCCACTCTCCCCTTGTCTCTGTACGGGCGTATTAACATATTTAAAATGATTTTTCTTCCAAAATTCTTATACCTTTTTCACGCTTGTCCTATACTGCTTCCAAAGAGCCTGTTTAAACGCATAGACGGCATTCTCAGGTCCTTTTACTGGCAGTGTAGTGCCCCACGATTCAGTTTAGCGCTGCTTCAGGCTCCCAAGGCTAGGGGTGGACTGGCTGCCCCGGATCTGTATCTTTATTACCTGGCTTCCCAGCTAGTATATGCCCAGTGGTGGATAGATATAGACATGGGTAATGCAGCTACTGCACTGGCTGGTGCCCTGGTAGGTTCCTACGAGGCCCTTACAAACTTGCTGTACAGATACAAGTCCCCATCTGATACCCCACTTCCCCTACGTACGGTAGCGGTGTGCTGGCGTAGGGCGCAATCCCTGGTAGAACCGAGCAGCTCTCCCCCTCTCTCGCCCAGGACTCCATTGTGGCTCAATCCGTGGCTTTCTCACTTCCTCTCCCTCCCGGGCTGGACAATGTGGGGGGCGGCGGGGGTGAAATTTGTAGGCCAGCTATTATCTCCGGAAGCAGAATTACTCAGCTTTAACGAAATAAGGGAGAGACATACTGTACCCACTACGGCCAGCTTCCATTACACGCAACTGCGACATGCATTCAAAGCCCAATTCGGCTCCTTCAGCCTGACAGTGAAATTCTCCAAACTAGAGACTCTGATGAGTACCCCGGACCTCCCTAAGCCACTCACTCAGTGCTATGCTCTCCTGCAAGAGCAAAAGTCCAGACCATTTGATAGAGCCCGTGAACGCTGGAGACAGGATATCCCTGACCTGTCAGATGATGACTGGAGGGAGGTCGAACTGTCCTACTTCACATCTGTAGTGAGCGCGAGGGACTTCCTGATCCAATCTAAATTCCTCCATCGAGTATACTTCACCCCTGCTAGACTATTCCGCATGGGAGCAATGCCCAATGATCTTTGCTTTCGCTGTCAGGCTGAAGTCGGATCCTTCCTGCATTGTGTCTGGTCCTGCCCTAGGGTCCATGTCTTCTGGTCCGAAGTGCTGGAGTTCCTAAATGTACACTTTGATTTCCCACGATTACTGTCTCCCTCTGTGTGTCTCCTCGGTATCATAAATGAAGTTATCAATGGCCACTATGACAAAATTTTCTTTAGGTTTGTATTATACTACGCCCGAAAAGTGGTGGTGATGACCTGGAAGGACCAGGAGCCCCCTCCGTTAAAAAGATGGATACTACTTATTAACAGTGTCATTCCCCACTACCGGTCCCTGTATACCAACAGGAAGTGTCCCCAGAAGTTTGATCGCATCTGGTCCAGATGGTGCGCGACTCCCCATACTGCCTTATAATCACGTGTGATATATACTCCTCTCCATGATGAAGGAGACTGAGCGTGCTGGTGTGTGTGTGTGTGTGTGTGACTGATTGTCTATGTGTCAATAGTTATTTGTGTTGTATCAGGATGTCTGGCTGTAGTATCCTGCTGTCATTTACTGTAATATCCCTCGGTTAGTTTTGAAACGCAGTAAGAACCTGATTGTTACCATGGTTGTTGCTTAATAATCCTGTAATGGGGGGAAAGAAATATGTGACAGACAATCTTGTTCTTCGATTTTGTTTATTTTAATTGTATAAAATTTCAAAATTGCAAAAATAAATACTTTTAAAAAAAACAGTCAATTAAAAGTTGAGTAGGTCCATCTAAATATTAGTTTTGGTGATTTTCCCAAAAATTTTAAAAATGGCCCCAGGTTCTGAGCCCCATAACATTCTAGCAAAATATGTGGAATCGTAAAAAACCATGCCACCATAAAGCAGACATTTGGGAAATATAAGTTATGAATTTATTTGGGTGCTATGACTATCTGCATCAAAAGTAGAGAATTTAGAACTTTGAAAATAAAGAATTTTTCAAAGTTTTTGCCAAATTTAGTTTTTTTTTCATAACTAAACACAAAAGATATCATCCAAATTTTTAAACTAATTGAAGTACAATGTGTCACGAGAAAACAATCTCAAAATCCCCTTGGATTTCTTGTATCGTTCAAAAGCTATAAGCACTTATAGAGAGACAGGGCAGATTTGAAAAATGGGACCGCGTCCTAAAGGCAAAAAGAGGCCGAGTCCCATAGGGGTTAACTTTTTGTGGGGTGTTTGTACAAAAAAACATAAATTCTGTAATTGATATTTACTTTTTTTTTGGTATTCACCATATACCCTAAGTTATAGGTTAGATTTATTCAACCGGTTAGTATGTATATAGCAAAAACAAATTTCTATATTTATTATTACGTTTTTCTAATTTTGTACTATAAAACCTAATGTGGGGAAAAAAAATCTATAACATTTGACGTAATAATACTGCATGGCGGGAGGTGCCAATTCCCCCGGGGCTGCGCGATCTTTTCCGGGACGGGGTGCTGCCTTGTAGCAGGCCCCAGCTCTAACACACTGAGCACACTGTGTTATGTGAGCTTGAACAAGCGTTCAAAGCATCGCTGGTTAAAGCCAACCTGTTAAAACATAAAGTTTAAAACACTTAATAAAGTTTTTGTAATAAAAAGAATTAATTAAATAAAGAAAAGTCCCCTAAACACAAACATTCTCTATATACATCTAACAATAAAATACAAAATTCCCAAAAAAAACCCCACATATTTGGTATCACTGCATCTGTAACAATCTGTAAAATATTAGTGAACCTGCTTGCCAAAAATGTAAATTTTTCATAAAATCCCTTCACAAAAATGTTCAAAAAGTGATCAGAAAAAGTTATGTGCGCCAAAATAGCCCCACTTAAAAGGGTAACTCACTAAGTAAAAAATAAGCCCTAAACCAGCTCTGTCAACCAAAAATTATTAAAGTTATATCTCCAAAAAGATGGTGATATGAAAACAAATGAGATTTTCATAATATTTGTTTTTTTCTAGTAAAATTGTAAAAATATATTAAAAAATCTATATAAATGAGGTATCACCATAATCGTAGTGATCTGTAGAATAAAGATAATATAGTATTTTTAGTGTATGACCCCCAAGGAATACAAAAAGAAAGTAAACCAAAATTTACGATTTTCTTTTCCTCCATACATTCAAGAATTAATAAAATCTCATCAATAAGCTAATGACCTAATAAAATGAAGTATTTGTGAAGTGCATCTAATTTTGCAGAAAATAAGCCCTTATTTGTCCAAATTGCCAAAAAAATAACGATTGTAGAGCCAATAAAAAGTGGCAATGCATAATCTGGTCTTAATGGCACAGCTTCCCTTCAATGCCCTGGCGTGTGCCCATACAGCAGTTTACCACCATGTATTGGGGATTGTTATACTCAGGAAAGATTGGGTATCAAACTTTGTGGAGCGTTTTGGTATTTTACCCACTGAGAATGTGTACATTCTAGGAAAAACACATTCATTTAGCCAAAATAATTTTAATTTCAAAATTGTATCTGATTGTTTTAACCCCTGTAAAACAAATAAAGGGTTAACAAACTTCATAAAAGTTGTTTTGCGTACTTTGAGGGGTGTAGTTTCTATAATGGGGTGATTTATGCGATTTTACTTTGATTTAGGTCTCTCAAAGTGACTTGAAATCTTAGCAGGTCCCTCAAATGCATGATTTAGAGTTTTTATGAAAATGTGAAAATAGCACCTAATGTTCAAAGCCCCATAACATCCTACAAAAATGAGAGTATGCATAAAATAACATTTCCACATAAAGTAGATATTCGGTGAATGTTAGTTATTAAGTTTTTTTTTTTGTTTTTTTTGCTGTTATGGAAATGTGTGGAAAAAGTAGAACATTTTGAATTTCGAAAATAGAAAAATTTTCACCAAATATCTGAGTTTGTCATAAATAAATGCAAAACATACCACCAACATTATTCAACTAACATGAAGTACAAACTGTCACGAGAAAACAATTTCAAAATCACTTGGATATGTTAAAGCGTTCCAAAATTATAACCACTTATAGTGACACAGGAAGGTGAAAAGTGACTTCAGCGTTTAGGGGTTGAATTTGGAGACCTATAATAAACTCCTAAATAATATAAAATAATATTTTATTATTCTTTCTCCCTCTCCTTAATGCCACCCATAGGGACTCCACATTTTCATTTGCGTCACTGATTTCATCTTGCAGGACCGGCTTGAGGCAAGATTTCACATGTAAACAAACCCCCTTCCCCCTTTTTTAATTTAAACAATCATTTCTAAAAAGACTGCAGCTCATCCCTACTGTAGAGCCTGTAGCCTACAGCAAAGTCAGACCAGTTCTCCATGAACCCAAAGCCCTCCTTCTTACACAACCTTTTCAGACACTTATTTACCTCCCTAATCTCTCGCTGTCTTTCTGTTGTGGCACATGATACAGTTAGTATTTCAGAGAAAACTTCCTTTGAGGTCCTTGCCCTGAGCTTATGGCCTAAATCCTTGAAATAATTTTTAAGGACCTTACACCTACCTCTTACTTTGTGTTTGGCGCCAATGTGTACCATGACCGCTGGTTCCTCACCAGCCCCTCCTAGTAATCGGTCAACCCGATCCGCAACATGCCTAACCTGAGCACCTGACACTGTCAACACACTGTCACTGTCAACACATGGTCTTTGTGAAAGATTGCCCTGTTTGTTCCCCTAATAATGGAATCTCCCACTACCAGCACCTGTCTGACCCTGCCTGTGTTCTCATTACATTTCTTACTGGACAGTCCCATGGTTGCTAGAGACCATGTCTTGCTTCAGTGTTGCTACCCCTGAGCTTATATCCGCCAGCCTGGCAAACTTATTGGGGTGCACCAGATCAGGACTAGACTCCCTGATACTCTTCACTCTTTTACAAGTTACCACTAGTTACCCCCTCACTCTGCACCCCCATACTTCCATCCCCATATCCATCTCCCCCAGAGAGTGTGCTTCAGGAGCAGCAAACTTCACTTCATATTGTCAATTGCTCTCAGCCTTGAATCTTGGTCATTTAGATCCAGAACCTTTGGTTCCAAATGAGCAATTTTCACACATCCCGCACAGCAGTATTTCCCCTCAAACGGTTGTTTAAGAAAAGCATACATTACACAGGATGTACACTGTGTAGCATTCCCACTTATGAAGTACATTGTACTAATGGGGAATACAATAGAAATATGGAAGTAAAGAATAATTCACAGAAAAGTACCACAAACATACATCAGTTACCTTTTGTCCCTTAGTTCTAAGTCCCACTTAGACACTGCACGACTTAGGATCAATGCACACTCGCTTTTCTGATTGCTCTTAAATACGTTATTTGCCGCAATAAGCCACTATGTTCACTGCAACAAGATCTGGCTGCAAACTACCAGACAAACTGACCACGGAAGTTTAAAAGGCTGCTAATTAGATAGCCACACCCCATTATTAATCAGGCAGCGCTTTTCCTAAATAAGTAAAGGTGAATGACTTACCCCCTTTACCTCCCACACAATATTCAGATCATGCAATTTCTATTTTCTACTTGGTTTCAATAAAACCCACACAAAAGAATATCCGTATGAAAAAAATTGAATGCACTTATCAATTTGTTGCTGGATCCAAAAATAGTACTCCTTCCCTAATCCTAAGTCCCACTTTGGACACTGCACCAATGTCCAAAGAAAGGAGGCACCAGATCGAGGAAATTGCTGCAGATCACACAGGTCTTCAGGTGGGCCGAAAACAATGTGCTGTCCATTTCAACTTTCCGTCTCGGGAAAAGAGAACCAGGCAGAGGATTTTTTAAGCAGCAACGACTCTTTATCAAAAGGTCTATTTTAACATAATCGAAAAATGGGGTATCCCCAAGTAGATCTATTTGCCTCCCATCAGAATGCAAAGAAGAAATACTTCTTCTCCCTAAGAAAGAAGGACAATCCTCAGGGAGTAGACATCCAAGAGTGGAACTTCCAGTTAGATGTACCTTTCCACCTCTCTCGCTAATCTCAAAAACTGTACAGAGGCTGTTGATGGAGAATTGCAAAATAATCCTCATTATTCCTAGGTGGCAGAAGAAAATGTGGTTTTCCCTACTCCAGAAGTTGGCATTGGAAGATCCTATTCATCTACCCCAGACATTAGATCTTCTACACCAAGGTCCAATTCTCCGTCCAGATCCAGCTTTTCTGACCCACTCTGTGTGGATTTTTGAAAAGGAAATCCTGATGGCCAGGGGTCTCACCTCTACAGTAATAAAGACACTACAAAATAGTTGTAAGCCAGTTACGATGGCAATAATACAGGAAGATCTGGAAGAGATTTATCTCCTGGGCAGGTGATTCTTTCCCTGATCAAAACAATCCCAACATTGCCCAAATTCTAGAATTTTTTCAGGAGGGCCTAGAGGTGGGACTTAGAGCAGAGACCTGAATCTTCAGGGTGCTAGCTTTAAGTACTTTCTTTGATTGCTCTTTAGCCAATCATAGATGGATCTCTAGATTCTTTAGGGCAACAGCTAGACTGAGACCATCCCTAAAAGTTCTCTCTCCTCAGTGGTATCTGTCTACAGTACTGGAGTCTCTGTCACAACCCCCCTTAGGCCAGTTAGATATAAAATCTAACTCTAAAGGTAGTATTCTTGGTGGCCATTACATCAGCACGTAGGTTAGGGGAACTACAAGCCTGATCAATCAGGAGACTATATCTTATTGTTTCAGCAGACAGGATTACCCTCAGACTAGATCCCTCTTTACTCCCAAACATAGTTTCAGATTTTCACAGGGATCAAGATTACTCTCCCCACTTTCTGTAAAAATCCACACTCTTCTAGGGAAGAAAGTTGACATTTCCTGGATGTCAGGCAAGCAGTCCTCCAGTATCTCCATAACTTATATCCTTTTCAGGGAAAAATAGAGGGAAATCTGCTTCTAAATCTTCCATCGCCATATGGCTCCGCACATTTATAAAAAAAACCTGTTATCCTGGGCAAAAAGAGGGGTTGCTTCAATAGATCAGATATGCAGGGGGCCTCATGGGCCGTCCCGTTCACCTTTTGTGACACATTGTCGTCTGGATCTGCAGGGATCTATCCTTCGGGCTCCAAGTTCTCTAGGTGGTGGTCCTACCTTTAGGTAATATTTGGTATATCTCCACATGGCCTTCATGGGGAACGATATGGAAGAGCTGAAGTAGTACCTACTGGTAATTCTTTTTCCTTGAGTCTGCCATGATGGCCCTATATATTTGTTGTTTTCTATTCTCCTATTCCTTACGGTTATTTATTATTACACTGGTGTAGGAGGATAAGTGGAGGCTGTTTCCTGTACAAGCAGGTGGGCAAGAGGTCACCCTCCACGTGACCTTCATGGTGGACTCATGGAAAAGGCTCTTCAATATTTTTTTTACTTTTTTACTTGTCCCACGATGGCACTTAAACAAGCAATTGTTTGAAATTTGCACTGGGTATTGGCAATGTCAGTCTATGTTGATGCATAGGCTGATTCACTGCCTGTAAGTCCTGTATGTAACCGGACCTTCAGGCATTTACTTTGGACAGCCCTTGGGTCTAAGCTCAGGCACCGATCGAGCAGGGAATATCCATGAAGGCACAGAGTGGGAAGGAGTTAAGGAACTTGTGTATGAGAATGTTTGTTTTTCCCCCTTTTTCCCTTTGGCCTTCTCTCCCCTGTTTATCTTTGGTTATTTCTGGTTGTTTTTGGTATGATGCTGCAGTAATTGCTGGGAAATATATTGTACCTAATTTATGGCATTGATTGATGCTTTTTCTTGCATTGGTACGATATGATACCGTTTTCCTGTGTGTCAACCACTGAGATGATGTACTACCTACCTTTTATTAGGAAGTACTTCTTATATTATACAGCTTATATTTTCTGTAGCTTTGTGCAAGATTGTACATGTAATGTATGCCTGAAAAGAAATTCTTAATAAAAAGAGTTTAAAAACAAGATCTGCAACCTTGAATTATCAAAGCTGCGCTGATCATGGTTCTCGACAAAGTATAGTTTCCTTGTTGACATATTGCATGTCACTAACGGAAAAGCTCATTCCATTAATTACAGATGCCCTCTTTGTAGTCAAAGCCACTGAAATATTTACAATGGCCTTTCTAGTAATTAGCAGTGCATGGGCTCTTTCCCTTTGCACTACTTGATAAAAATTATTTTACATTACACTGTATTATACAATTACATTGATTTCGTGCTAGTTGGATATTGGGCAAAAGTGGACAAATTTATCTTTACTATCCTGTTTAAAAACTCTAAATATGTTATTTGCTTTCATTTTAGGCTAAAAGAGAAGGTGTTTCATGCATCATTCTACCTTCAGAAAACAAGAAACATTACTATGACTTGGCTAAGTTCATCACTGAAGGACTAGAAGTACATTTTGTAGAAAACTATGATGAAATTTATGATATTGTCTTTCCACATTGACACTTACCTGTTCTGGTACTTCATTTTGGTTTCAGCTGCTGGAATAGCTTGCTCTATATTGCTGCTACGCAGCCTTTATAATTTCACTTAAAAAATGTAGCATCTATTTAGGTTATTGTGATTATTAAAACTCTTGAGCCTGTGTGTTATTTTCTGTTATTTGCCATCTACATTTAATGTATTACTAATAGAGTACTTCTCACCAGTAATTTATAGCCAGAAACTGATTACAGGAGGTAGATTATGATTTTCCTGCTAATCCTCTGCATACCGTTCTCTGAGAAAACAAAATGTCTGAATGCTTGATTTCTTGATTTTTAAAGTGCTTGTTATAGCTTTTGCTTATATGTTTTAATCTATGGACTGCTTCATAATGCAGAAAGACCTAAAATCAGTAAAGAAGAAAAAAAATGCAATAAAATTGTGTAAAGAAAGCCCTTAACCCCTTCAGGATCATATATTCAGGACAACTGCACATTTTACAGTTATCACATTTTAAAAGCCAGCAACAAAGAAAAGGTTGGGCTTGAGCAGCTCCTGTGTGTGGGCCAGTAAGCGTCCCTTCCGGATTTTCTAATGGACTAGGGCACAGGGATTATGCCAACCGGAAGTGACGCACATGGCTGCCGTGTCCCGGATGTGCATATTCCGGGAGAGGCATGCAGCCATCGTCAGAGGCCAGCGAGGGATCAAGAACCCGCTCTTGAAAGGATATGGATCTCCTTGCAGGGCATTGGTGAGGGGGTTAAAATCGCACAGGGAGGGGTGACCGCAGGATAAAACTCCCCTGCAACTAGTTAGCCCTTGATGCAGTGCCATCTGGATCTCCACACTTGTGCTGGTGCGGAAAACAGCAGAAAAAAAAACCCTGAAACTTCTCAATTGACCACTACACCGATACAGACAGCCTATGGTGGCGAGTCCGTTTAAGTACTTTATGTATTTTAGGATGTTGAGAAAATTGTTGACGTACCGTGTTAGCCAGGAAAAATCAAAAATCTGATACATTTCTATCCATGCCTGAGGAAGGGGCCTGTGTGCCCTGAAAGCTTACACCAAATAGGAATGATTGGACCATAAAATGGAAAAACTAAAATTCTACGTTTTTTTTTTCAAGGGTAAAGTATTAACTGCCTGAAAATTAGAACACTTAAAAATCTAATACTTTATTTATAAATATTAAAACTGGGCCCACTCTTCAGCCACAAAATTCACAAATCATGCAATTCAGTATATGAGCAGTGGGGTAGGGGGGGGGGGGTGATCAGCGTGGGACTGTATTTCCAGAATACCATCTAGGACCCACCATGATTGCTTAGGGCCCAGGTATTATGACAGGAAACCATTATATATGTAGGCCCCAAAACAGGTTGGCAATGATAGATATTATTGGGGATCGTATTGCAGCTTTTCACCTCAGTTCACATCACTGAGATAGTAGATAAAACGAAAGAAGGTGCAGAAGAGGACCTGCCAAAGGAAAGTCTTACTAATTCATACCCTAAACAGATGCATATACTGCAGAGAAGCAGTTATCGGGATGTGGTTGAAAGATAATAAAGATGATGAACCACACCACGCCATAATATGGCATTTTTTGGTTAATTTATGAAGGCGGTTAAATAGGACAACTTTACTCATTTATGTATTATAGGGACACAATAGAGCGCCTAAGGAGATTTATAGCTCCATATGCTCAAATTTCTCCGTAAGCCCCATATGCTTCATAGGCTCCAAAGTGACAACAGGATCTCCATGATGTACTCATCAAGACAGAGGCGGGTACGGAGGGTAGGAGAAATAGGAAAAAAGGGGGGTTGAGTTGGGTGGCATACTGGGCATCAGACCAAAATAATAGAAACGGGCTATAAAAAGTTGGGTCACTTAGGCCCAGAGTTTTTTCTGTGGCCAAAACACATCCATCTTGCTTCACGTTGGTGGTGGTGCCACCAATTCAACCCCCTGAAATTTAATGCATAGGAGATTGCCTTTGTGATTGTCCCATACATGTCGGTCAATCGTGGTGCCCTTCGAGTTTTTAATGTCCCTGACATGTTCCCTGATTTGTACCCGGAACTCCCTGAACGTCTTTTCAACATACTGGATACTGCATTGGCATGTCTCCAAATAGATCACCCCCATACTCTTGCATTTGATGAAATGGCTGTTTTTAAACATCCAGTGGGTTATCGTACTTGTGAATGATCTACTCCGAGTGATAGATTTGCATGCCTTGCAAGAGCCACATTTGTATGTGCCTAGTGGTGGTTTAGGCATCCATGTGTCCACAGTTGGTGGTCCCAGGTGACTGTGGACTGATTTGCCCTGCAGGTTCTGGCCTTTCCTATATGTGGTTTGTGGGAAGTCACCAATCTGGTCTTCTACATCTGGGTCCAGCTTGAGGACGTTCCAATGAGTTGCCATAATGTCCCTCACCTGCTGATAATGGGAATCATAGGTCCCTATGATTTGTGTCGTTGTCTGCGATGAATCCCTGATTTTAGGTGTTAGGAGATCATCCCTATTATTAACCAGGGCCTCTTGATGCGCCGATTTAAGAACCTTGTCGGGGTATCCTCTGTCCTGAAATCTGGATCTAAAATCCGAGGCGGCCGACAGATATTCAGCCATGTCGGAACAATTTCTCCTGACACAGACATATTGTCACTTGGGCAGATTTATCAAGCTGTCTGAAAGTCAGAATATTTCTAGTTGCCCATGGCAACCAAGCTCGCAGCTCAGCTTTCATTTTACCAGTGCTCATGAATATTTTAAAGGGGAGCTGTGATTGGTTGCCATGGGCAACTTGAAATTTTCTGACTTTCAGATAGCTTGTTAAATCTGTCCCATTGTGCTCACTGAGCTGAGTCCCTCTAGATTTGAGGAAAGTGCCCACAGCATGGTGCCCAATATCATGGGGTATGGAATTATACCGTGCTTCAACGTCCAAAGACGCTAAAAATGTTTCTGAATCAACAAATATGCCCTCAATTCGTTTTAACACATCCATCATGTCTCTTACCTACGACGGTCTCTTACGTACGAGGCTAGCATTTTGGGTCACACTATCAATGCCCGACACGTTCAGGCGACCCTTTGGGGGGTTAGAACTCTTATGGATTTTGGGGAGATCATAAAATGTAGCAATCCACAGATTCTTAGATTTGAGAAAATCTATCTCCACTGCACTAATGAGGTTAAGGGATCTGGCTTTCTCAAGGATGTATATGAGGACATTTGTAAAGGTGGGGTTAAGATTTTCATCCAGCGTTCAATAACAATCCTCAAGATGTTTCTACACATATTGATATTTTGTTCACGATTGAGAATAACTAGATTTCCCCCCTTATCCGAGGGCTTGATGACTCTACAAGCCTTGAATACATTTATGCTCTTCTCTACTGATGTTCAATTTAGAATCCTTAAGATACACTCACCGGCCACTTTATTAGGTACACCTGTCCAACTGCTCGTTAACACTTAATTTCTAATCAGCCAATCACATGGCTGCAACTCAGTACATTTAGGCATGTAGACATGGTCAAGACAATCTCCTGCAGTTCAAACTGAGCATCAGTATGGGGAAGAAAGGTGATTTGAGTGCCTTTGAACGTGGCATGGTTGTTGGTGCCAGAAGGGCTGGTCTGAGTATTTCAGAAACTGCTGATCTACTGGGATTTTCACGCACAACCATCTCTAGGGTTTACAGAGAATGGTCCGAAAAAGAAAAAACATTCAGTGAGCGGCAGTTCTGTGGGCGGAAATGCCTTGTTGATTCCAGAGATCAGAGGAGAATGGGCAGACTGGTTCGAGCTGATAGAAAGGCAACAGTGACTCAAATCGCCACCCGTTACAACCAAGGTAGGCAGAAGAGCATCTCTGAACGCACAGTATGTCGAACTTTGAGGCAGATGGGCTACAGCAGCAGAAGACCACACCGGGTGCCACTCCTTTCAGCTAAGAACAGGAAACTGAGGCTACAATTTGCACAAGCTCATCGAAATTGGACAGTAGAAGATTGGAAAAACGTTGCCTGGTCTGATGAGTCGATTTCTGCTCCGACATTCGGATGGTAGAGTCAGAATTTGGAGTCAACAACATGAAAGCATGGATCCATCCTGCCTTGGATCAACGGTTCAGGCTGGTGGTGGTGGTGTCATGGGGTGGGGAATATTTTCTTGGCACTCTTTGGGCCCCTTGGTACCAATTGAGCATCGTTGCAACGATGTCACAGCCTACCTGAGTATTGTTGCTGACCATGTCCATCCCTTTATGACCACAATGTACCCAACATCTGATGGCTACTTTCAGCAGGATAATGCGCCATGTCATAAAGCTGGAATCATCTCAGACTGGTTTCTTGAACATGACAATGAGTTCACTGTACTCAAATGGCCTTCACAGTCACCAGATCTCAATCCAATAGAGCATCTTTGGAATGTGGTGGAACGGGAGATTCGCATCATGGATGTGCAGCCGACAAATCTGCGGCAACTGTGTGATGCCATCATGTCAATATGGACCAAAATCTCTGAGGAATGCTTCCAGCACCTTGTTGAATCTATGCCACGAAGAATTGAGGCAGTTCTGAAGGCAAAAGGGGGTCCAATCCATTACTAGCATGGTGTACCTAATAAAGTGGCCGGTGAGTGTATGTATCTAGAGTTTTTAAGTCCTCCTTAAACAGGTTAAAAAAGACATCTAGTGGTGAACTATTTTTAGGGGGAACTATTTTTAGGGTCTCTTAAGGTAGGTAAAAGGACCTTTCTCCGGTTCACGTTCATTCTCACTAGCCACTTAACGACCTGGCCCTTTTTAGTTTTTTCACTTCCATTTTTTATTCCCCACCTTGAAAAATCTATAACTTTTTTTATTTTTCCTTGTAAAGAGCTCTGTGATGGCTTGTTTTCTGTGTAACAAATTGCACTTCATAGTGATTGTATTTGATTTCCCATGTCGTGTACTGGAAAGCAGAAAAACAATTCCAAATATAGTGAAAATTGTGAAAAACCGCTTTTGCGCCGTTTTCTTGTGGGCTTACATTTTACGGCTTTCACTGTGCGCCCAAAATGACATATCTACTTGATTCTTTGGGTCAGTGCGATCATGGAGATACCAAATTTGAATATGTTTTATTATGTTTTCATACATTTACAAAAATTAAAACCTGTACAAAATTTTTTTTTTAATTTTGCCATCTTCTGTACAGAGCTGTGGTGTCATTTTTTGCAACTTTTGATGACATTTTCATTGCTATCATTTTCAGGACTGTGCTACCTTTTAATCACTTTTTATTGAGTTTTTTTATATTTTTCAAAATGGCACAAAAGTTTTTCGGACACAGCAATACCTAATGTGTTTATGATTTTTACTGTTTATTAATATTTATATCAGTTCTAGGGAAAGGGGGGGTGATTTGAATTTTTAGGGTTTTTTTATTATAAATTTGGCAGTATGGCAGTATATGGGAATTTTACTCATTACAATGTGCTGATAGCATTTCCACTTTAATTTCCTTAAATTGTCAAAAATAGGTGTTGGTTAAAATTAAAGCCCCAAACCTAAAACCCTCTTCTCCATCATTGTTAATTCTCTATGAGATAGATTGATAATCTCTAACGTATTACCCGATTGAAGCGAGGAAATAACGGAGTTTTTGGTTTTGTGGTTTATTTGGGTTGCTTCCGCCTCACCATGTAGTCTGAGATCGGGGGTCAATGGCTAAAAAAGGGAATTTAAACTTTCATTGTTCGCAGATGATGTCCTTCTCACCTTGACCCAGCCGCATATTATCCTCCCCAACCTCCAGGCCTGTCTGGAGCAATACGGATGCTTATCAGGGTACAAGGTTAATGCCTCAAAACTGAAGCCTTACCGATAAACATACCCCATCAGGAAGTTGAGCAGATGAAGGATAACTACAGGTTCCGCTGGCATAAGAATTTCATAAAATATTTGGGAGTAAACATAACACCAAGTTATAGCTCCGTGTACGAACACAACTTCCCAAAACTTTTTAGGGAAATCAGACTGTTATTGAATAAATGGAATGCTGTACCGATATCTTTTTTCGGCAGGATATCAGCCATTAAAATGACTATTCTCCCAAAACTAATATATCTACTTGAGACACTGCCTGTTCTGGTCCCTCTGAGAGCCTTACACTCTCTACAGGGTGCCCTCCTCCACTTCATGTGGGCCCACAAGCGCCATAGAGTAGCTTAATCGGTACTATTAACTCATAGGTCAAAGGGCGGGTTATCAGTACTGGACCTCATTAAATATTACTGGGCGGTTCATCTTAGACGCATTCCGGCGTCGTCGACATTGTGGGCCTACTCGAGGTGGATGGAAATCGAGAAACTCTGGATAGCCCCATACCACCCGAATGCATTCCTCTGGACCTCTGGGTTGTCACCTCCTGAGGAACCCTTATTGGGACCCATAGCTTTCAAATTAAACCTCTGGCGCATCTGTTGCTCTAGATTTCCCCTGATCTCCCAACGAATCTCCTATGCAATCTTTCATACATACACCTCCCCATACCATAACAGGAACAATGGCCAGACCATGGCATGCTAAGGGGCTGTTCCGCTTTGCGGACGTGGTTGATCATGTATCCCGAATAGGATACATTCAAGGTCAAGGTACTTCCCTTTTGGACCCTACAGGAGAAATTTGATATCCCGACCTCCTCACACTTCCATTACTTACAGATCCGACATCTACTACAAAGCCCAGGGGATTCCGATACGGTCTCTAAACCCACTGCCTTTGAGTATCTTTGTAAGACCACTACTCAAATGTCAGGACTTATCTCAGACATTTATCTTTTGCTTCTGCACCCAGATCCGACAGCAATGGTCTCCCATGCAAACGTGTCTAAATGGGAACTGATAGTGGGGTCAGCAATATCACAAGAGACATGGAACCGTATAAGGAACAATGCAGCCCAAAACGTCAACCTGCACCATTTAAAAAGAGAACCAATATAAGCTACTCTACTTTTGGTATCACACACCATCTCAGTTGCATAAGATATTTCCTGAGTCCCCAGATGTTTTCTGGCGCTGTGGAGAGCCGGGGGGAACCCTACAACATATTTTCTGGTATTGTAAGCGTATTCAAATGGGGGGCGATTGGGGAACTGCTCCATGAGGTACTCTCACTGACCATACCCCTTGACCCCCTTTTTTACTTGCTTAATGTCCCATCACAACCTATGCCTGATTGCCCAAATGCCTGATTGCCCAACATTGGAAGAAGACGACCCCCCACAAAGGGGACTCTCTTAGCAAGGGTGAGAGCAGTGAGAGGCATGGAATCTATGACTGCATCACTGAATGACAACATTTACCTCTTCACCAAGACCTGGGCTCCATGGGAAACTTTCTGGGGGATGCGGGTGGGTCAAGACAATGATTGAGTTAAGGGTGAATGTACACTTGTGTAAGACCCTCTTAGGGCTCCCTATCTTTCCCTTGTGTTTCCTTGTCTTGTGTTCCCTTAGAAGTAGTAACTGATTTTTTCTTTGTTTTTGGCTCCGAGCGAGCCTGACCTTTGTTTAAAATGTGTTTCGAATAAGTAAAAGAAAAACTGTTTTTCTGTGGATAACTTTGACTGTTGAAGAAGATTTGCAGATTATGTGTTGGCCATTGTTGGCCCGTATTTTGACTTGTAAACTTGAATGTGAAAAGACTTGTGGAATTGCATGAAAATTTTTGTATTTTAAATAAAAATACAGTTAATAAAAAAAAAGGGGGATGGCAGGCTCTCTCACTTCGGATTTGAATACTGACAATTGGTTGGATGAGGCTAAAGAGGTGTTTTCAGGAAGGGATCTAGCGTCACAATCTCAAAGTCTGAGTATTACATCTACCTTTAAAAGCCTGACTAATATCTACAAAGACCACTTTAGGGGCTGGTGGGAGGTGCAGTCCTTAGAGACCTATTTGAAAAATAAAATTGTACCTAGAGGTCTTAGGATAAATATTCTCCCATCTGCTAGGATCAGATTAGCTGACTTGATAAAAAAAAATGGGAAAAGGAATCAATTGAGTCATCACTTAGACTTATGAATTTGCTGTGGGAAGAGGAAAAGACACGCTTAGATACTACCTCCAAAAAATTAAAGGAGAGTATCAAGGCCGCCAAAAAATTCTCGGGTAATAGTGACTTCGAAAAAAAGGAGTTACTATATCTCACTATATTGAGAGGTTCACGGCACAGATAAAGCTACCTAAACACTTTCAATTATGCCGTGATACCCAGGATTTTAAGGAGGGTAACATCTTCAACATTAAGAAACTAAACCAGTGATGGCGAACCTTTTGGAGACAGAGTGCCTAAACTACAACCAAAATCCACTTATTTACCATGAAGTGCCAGTATGGCATTTTAAGCAGTTACTTACTGCTACCTGTTCTTCCACATCTTTCAATTGTATCAGCCCCTGAGGCCACCATCAGAGTTGAAATAAGGAGGGCAAATTTAGACTCTCGTTGTAGCTTCTCTCCAGGGTCTCTCTGTAGAGGAAGAACGCTGGGTCCAAAATGAGAACCTTTAAAGATATTACAGTTCTGTTAACACCTTCTCACTTTTCCCGCAGTTCCAAACAGCCAATGAAATGTCGCTTTAAAATAGCGCTGAGAGCAGCATCTCTTAAGTTGCCCGGAACCCCCAGGCAAACAATACCAGTATGAAACCAGCAGGGGGGGGGGGTTACAGATTTCTCTTCAAACAGGGTTGGACAGAGGGGAAAAGGACATGGTTCTAAAAAAAACTGGGAGAGGATGTTTTTTTAGCCAGGGACCCCCTGATCTCAGATTACATGGTGAGGCGGAAGCAACCCAAATAAACCACAAGACCAACTCCGTTTTTTTCCCCGCTCCAATCTGGTAATATGTTACAGATTATCAATCTATCTAATAGAGAATTAACAGTGAGGGAGAAGAAGGTTTTAGGTTTGGAGCTTTCATTTGTACCCACACCTATTTTTGACAGGTTTAATTGGGTCAAAAACTTGCAGTTATTCATTAGGAAATTAAAGTGGAAGAAAATTTTTGTCCAACACAACAGGAGACAATGTTATGAACTAGGGCTTAAGTTAGAAAGCCAGATCTATTAACCTGATTAGTGCAGATTTTCTAAAACCTTAATATCTAAGGATTGCTACATTTTATGGTCACCCAAGATCCATAAGGGTTGTAACTTCCTAAAGGGTCTCCCGATCGTGTTGGGCATTGATAGTGTGACCCAAAATGGTAGCCTCTACATGGATTGGATTCTTCGCCCGTACGTATGGGACACGATGGATGTGATAAAACTGATTGATGGCATATCTGTTGATTCAAAAACAATTCAGGTGAAAAGCGGCAATATGATCCCCAATATAATCTATTATTGCCAACCTGTTTTGGGGACTGCATATATAATGCATTCTTGTCATTATACCTGGGACCTTAGCAATTATGATGGGTCCTGGATGGTATTCTGTAAATACGGTCCCACACTGTGTAAGGTATGGTTCTTTGGACTGACAGATTGTCACTCCATTCGCAATGTCCTCGTTGTTGTGTGATAGGCCACTCGAGGACCTTCTTCCATAAAGATGCTGTGATTAGTCCTAATGTGGGCCAGTCTTGTATCGCTCCTAGCGCGACCATTCCAGCAAATGCATGAATAATGAGAGTGTGAAGTGTGCATTTGCAGTGGAAAGTCTATATTCGTAATCTGTATGCCTCTGATGACACACTACCCATTAGGGGTACTCGTCAGGTGGAGGAAATATATAGAAAAAATATGGGTACTCAACTACCAATGCGAATAGTACCCGATCAGCGTCGTTGTAACAAGGCACTCTGTAGCGATCTGAAACTGCTCAATAGGGCTGCATAGATGACACATGAGCCCATTCAGTAGTATGCAGGGGTGTTGCAAGAGACTGGGACCCTAAAAAAGTTTTGGGTTCCCAGCCCCCCCCCCCCTGCTCATATACTGATTTGTGAATTTTGTGGATGAAGAGTTGCCCCAGTTTTAATATTTATAAATAAAATATTGGATTGGACAAGAAGACATGTCCACCTGTGATGGGGTCCCCAAAAGAAACCTCTCTATTTCTAACATTTCTAAGCGGGCTTCTCTCCCTTTCGAGGACATGGGGTTCCTTAAGGACCCCATGGACAAGAATGCAGAAGGGTTCCTGAGGAAAGACCTTACATTGCAGGTCTGGTTTGACCAGTTTCAGACGGACATTGAAAATAAAGTGCCTAGTGAGAATCTTTTCTTTTCAGTGTCCATCGTTAGAAAAGGGGCAACCTACCTGGCAGATGCATCAGTGGATGTCTTAAGACTTTCAGCCAGGAGAGCCACACTCTTCAATTCCACTAGATGTGTGCTCTGGCTAAAGAGTTGGTCAGATGGCTTAAACTACATGTATAATCTGTGTGAAAAGCCTTGTGAGGGTAAAACCCTGTTTGGACCAACCCTGAAGCATCTTCTTGCAAAGTCAGCGAATAGAAACAATGGGTTTCAGACAACCGAGAGGCCCGCTTGAGGAGATAGGCCCTTCTTTATCCAGCGCAGACTGGACAATTCCAAAACCAATGACAACAGGCTTCCGGTGGGGTGGAAATCATTCAGATGCCAAAAATAGTCAGGTTGTGGGGTACCCCAGAAATCGATCTGTCCGCCATCTTGAGGGAACAGGAAGTTTCGGATGTTTTACAGCCTGGATCGAAGGGACAGACTGTCAGCAGTAGAAGCATTCTCCTAAAAATGGGGTTGGGGGACTGGCTTCTGCTTTCCCACCTTCTCTTCTAATACCGAGAACCCTAAGGAATATCAGGGAAAACGGGGTCAGTGTCATCAGCCCGTAAGCCCATGAGCCCTCTACATGCATCTGCACCCAACGTTCGCCATACTATTACACCGCACGTCTTTGAGGCTTGAGTCAAAGGTTGTCCTTCAGGTAGATCAGTAGTACTCCTTAGGATCTTTCTTTTGTCTTGTTGGTCCTATCGGGAGCTCCCTTCAAGCCATTAGAAAAGGTCCCAACTAAGTTTTTGTCTTTAAAAATTATCCTCTTGGTTGCAGTTACCTCCACTAGTCGTGTAAGGGAACTGGCAGCCATGTCTTTCAAGGCTCTGTATCTACAAGTGCTACCTGACAGATGCTTATCCTAAGTACTGGTCCGGCAGTTCTGCCAAAAGTAGTGTTATAATTGCATCGATACCAGAAGGTAATCCTCCCATCATTCTGCAGCAACCCAAAGATGGACAGGAAAAGACTTTGCCACAAGCTCTTGTTTGCCCGAACTAATAAAGGAACTAAGGCCTCTTCATCTACTGTGTCTGCTCGGATAAGGACCGATATAAAGGAGGCTTACAAAGCGTTAGATCAACCCTCCCCAAGTCATCTTAGAGCCCACTCCACCAGGGCACTAGCAACATCATGGGACAAATTCAAGAACCTGGTCCTCTCCACACACGTTCTATGGACCTTAACCCCTCAATGACCGCCTTATCGGCTTTTTACGGCAGTCATTAAGGGTACTTCTTCTGACGCGTACGCCTTTCTACGGCGGCGCGTCAGAAGAAGATTTCGGGACACCGGGTCTCGCCGGTGTCGGGCTGTGATATCACAGCCCAGATCCGGCACTAACACCCGGGATCGGAAAAACTTACCGGGGGATCCGATCCCTCCTGCCTCAGCCCCGGGTTCCGACGAGTGACCCGGGGCTGTCGGCTCCTCTCTGTGCCGGGTTCCGCCTCCTCGCAGGACCCGGCTGTGTGTAACTGAGCATGCTCAGCATGCTTAGTTACTTACACTATACACTGCAATACAAGTGTATGTGTAAAGCCAAGAAGTAGAAAATGTAAAAAAAAAAAAAATCTTTTTATAATATAATTAAATAAATAAATAAAAGTCCCATTATCTCCCCAATAACACATAAAATGCAAATAAAGTATATAAAACACAAAAAAACGTACATATTTGGTATCACCGCGTCCGTATTAATCTGTACAATAAATCTAAATCAACATTGAACCCGCTCGGTGAACTACTTAAAAAAAACACTCGAAAAACTTCCCATAATTGCAATTTTCCATCATACACCATCACAAAAAATGTTCTAAAAAGTGATCAAAAAAAGTTACGTTCCCTAATATGATACGACTGAAAAGAACAACTGTTTTTGCAAAAAATAAGCCCTCAACTAGATCTGACAACAGAAAAATACAGAAGTTATGGCCCTGAAAAGTTGTCAATAGTAAAAACAATGCGATTTTCTCCAATATTGGTTTTGCTCAAGAAAATTGAGCAAAAATAAGAAAAACCATATAAATGAAGTATCACCGCAATCGTAGTGAACCAGAGAATAAAGATAAAATATTATTTTTAGGAGGAATTGGGCATCAAGCATTGCAGTGCGTTTCATCATTTAATTTATTCTGAAAATGTCAGTTTTGGCCTAAATGAATGTATTTTCCAAAAAAATTCTATAGTTTCTAAATCGCAGGTCCATATTTTTAACCCATGTGAAACACTTAAAGGGTTAATAGACTTAATAGAAGTTGTTTTACATATGTTGAGGGGTGACGTTTCTATAGTGGGGTAATTTATAGGGTTTTACTATTATTTAGGCCTCTCAAAGTCACTTGAAAGCTGAGTTGTCCATCAAAATGTGAGTTTTGGCAATTTTCATGAAAAATTGCACCTAAAGTTCTGCACCTCATAACATCCTAGAAAAATGACCGGAAGCATAAAATATCATCCCAACATAAAGCAGATATTCTGTAAATGTTAATTATCAAACTTTTTGGGTAGTTTTACATCTTGTCTGGAAACCAGAACATTTCAAACTTAAAAAATGAAGAATTTTTACAAACTTTTGCCAAATTTTCACTTTTTTTCAGAACGAAACGCAAAACTTATCACTTAAATTTTATAACTAACATGAAGTACAGTGTGTCACGAGAAAACATTCTCAAAATCACCAGGATATGTTAAAGCGTTCCGAAGTAATAACCAATTATCGTGAGACATGTCAGATTTGAAAAATCTAGTCTGGTTATTGAGCTGAAAACTAGTGTCGGTGATAAGGGGTTAAAGGGTGGATGTAAACAAACACTACCTTCGAGTCGCTGTAAACCACTGAGGCTGATGGTGAGTAACATTTTTTTTTTTGCTCAGGTTTTCTGTCTCGGGGGCGGACCCCACCCGTTGGCACTGTTGTGGCTCCATGACACAATGTTACTGTTAAGAAACTACTGTTTTCACAGCATGGTCCTCTGATTGCTTGTATCCCTGCAGAATTAGTTAATTATTATTTTTATTTTCCTGAATGGGGAAAGGTAGGGAAAAATGTGTGTTTACTCTGGCTCCCTTTCTCCAAAGAAGTTCTTGAGCATCAGAGATTTGTGATGAAGTTGTGTTCAATCAGATTTTTACAGCCTCATACACTGATTGATTCTATCCTACTTGTACTTTTGTGCAGAAGATACTTTGTGATTCTTCAATATTCAGAGAGTGATGTTCCAGCAGTGTTAGAAGTTAAAGGACCTCTACCATCAGATTACTGATGGTAGATTGTCGTCACAAGCATGCTTATTACCTCTAGGGGTTGCAAGCAGTGTTTTTTCTTAGTTTTGTATTGACCAATGTGGCGGAGCCCTGAGACCGACTCACCGAACCGCTAGGGTTCAATAGAACCCCGGTTAAGAACCACTGCTCTAGAGGTAAGGAACATGCTTGTAAGGATAATATATTATCAGTAATCTGATGGTAGATGTCCTTTAATACATTCCTATGGTTAACCTTTCCTTGCCCGGATTCCGTTATCAGGATCTGAATAACTGAAATCCTGATAAGGGCACAAAGAACAAAGGCTTTTTATTATGGTCATACCTTCCACCTTGCACTAGCAGTGACCTAAGTATCACATATATTTATGTTAAGGGGCTTAAAGGGGTATTCTCGTCTGGGCATTCACTTTCAGTTTCATTAATCTGCCATATACAAACATTTCTTCAATTGGATGTTATTAAAAAAAATGTTCCTGTGTGAAGATAATTTCTTATAAATGTAGTCATATGGTCCCTTAGAAACAAGACTGTGTCCTCTGATACGGCCACGTCTGCTGGAGGGATTGCACAAAGAAACAAAAAGTTTTTGTGTATGAAATGTCCGGATGTTGCTACATGTCGCACAGCCGTCCTGTGGTAATGATTGCTGAAGCCAGGTGGTCAGGCAGGACTCTATAGCGCAAGTCTGGCCACCGCTACCAGAGTGTGACGTGGTCGTATCCGGGGAAGCCATCTCGTTTCTAAGGGACAACATGACTACATTTATGAGGAATTATCTTCACAAAGGAACATTTTTTTTTAATAACATCCAATTGAAGAAATGTTTACATATGGCAAATGAATTTAATTAAATGTGAATGCCCAGATGAGAATACCCCTTTAAGTCAATTTTGATTTACAAATAAAACTGAAATTGCACCGTAAAGAATTATACTAAACTCCATAAAACCATATATTTTCTGAAAGCAGACACTTCTCCCATTTTCAGAATTGCCTAAAGGAGTTGATAGATGCAGGCCATAAATGTAATGAATAAATAATAACTTTGGGAAATAATGTGCCTCAAACCGAAAATAATTTATGAGTTTTACAACTCATAAATGTAAACGATGAGCATGTGCAAAGATACACCATAATCAAAGAAAATCACTTTTTCAGCCGCAAACTGTGAAATCACAATTAAATGCATTTTAAAGCCCAAATGAATGGATCCCCAGATGAAGACACAGTGGAAGATAAAAGGATGTTTCCAATGGCGCTGGTGCATAATCACTTGAAAAAATTCCCTATATTCAAGTATTTTGTGGTATCTCTGTAATCATTTTGACCCATAGAATAAAGATAACATGATTATTAGGCTATACAGTAAACACCAAAAAAAGGGAAAAAATCCAGTACAGAATTGATGGTTTTCTACTCCTGCCCTCAAAAAAAAAAGTTCATACATTTTCAAAGGGATACCAACCCCAAAATGGTAACACCAAAAAATGCCGTCACATGGTCCCAATAACGAAACGGCTAAAATTTTATAGCCTACAAAAGGGGCCAGTGAGAAAACTAAAATCCTGGCAGCTGCAGGGCGCTCTCTCCCTTTTGCGCCTCACTGTGCGCCCATAAAACGTAACGCCCATAAAAAGTAACAGCCACATGTGGGGGCCCGTCTGTGTACTCGGGAGAAATTGAATGACAAATTGTAAGATGGATTTTCTCTTTTTAGTGGAAATGTGTAAATTTTAGGGCTAAATGAACATTTAACCAAAAAATTTGACCATTCTAAATTTTGCCTCCATTTTGATTTAATTACTATGAAGATCTCAAGGGGTTAACAATCTTCCTTAAAGCTGTTTCTGATAGTTTGATGGGTGAAGATTTGAAAATTGGTTGAATATATTGGTTGTTAACGCTAAATATTTAAAATTTCATTCAAAACAGTGATTATCCCCAAAATAGTCAGTTCTGAAAATGCGGAAAACCGATATTTGATTTGTAAGGTGGGTGAAATCAAAATTTATTACCCAGACATTTAAAAAAATTATGAAAATGTAAAGTAGACCCATGGGAAATGTTATTCAGCAACTTATTTAGGTGGTAAAAGTATCTGCGTAAAAACGCAATAATTTTGAATTTCAAATTTGGAAAAAAAAATTTTAATTCATTTTTTATTTTTTTGTAAATAAACGCAAAACTTAGACAAAATTGACCAAACAAGTACAACATGTGAGGAAAAAACAAACTCACAATCGCTTTGATAGGCAACAGGGTTCAAAAGTTATAACCATATAAAACAACGCATGTCAGAATACACAAATTGGGGCTGAGCCTTAAGCTATAAACTGGCTACTTTAACCCCTAGGGGACTCAGCATCTTTTGGCCTAAAGGACGCGGCCCCATTCTTCAAATCTGGCCTGTGTCACTATAAGTGGTTATAGCGTGGGAACGCTATGAGATATCCAGGGGATTTTGAGATTGTTTTCTCGTGACACATTGTACTTCAAATTAGTTTAAAAATTTGGATGAAATCTTTTGCGTTTAGTTATGAAAAAAAACTAAATTTGGCAAAAATTTTGAAAAATTCTTTATTTTCAACGTTCTAAATTCTCTACTTTTGATGCAGATAGTCAAAGCACCCAAATAAATTCATAACTTACATTTCCCAAATGTCTGCTTTATGTTGGCATGGTTTTTTAAGATTCCACATATTTTACTAGAATGTTATGAGGCTCAGAATTTGGGTGCCATTTTTCACATTTTTTGTAAAATCGCCAAAACCCGTATTTAGATGGACCTGCTCAATTTCTAATTGAGACTGAGAGGCCTAAATAATAGCGAGACTCATAAATTACCCCATTGTGGAAACTACACCCCTCAACGTATGAAAAACTACTTTTAAGAAGTTTGTTAACCCTTTACGTGTTTTATAGGGGTTAAAACAAAACAGAGGTGGAGTCTGCAAATTGTAATATTTTTTCACAATACGCTCATTTTGGGTGGAAAATTAAACATTTAAAATGGATTAAATTAAAAAAGGCTCCACAAAGTTTGATACCCAATTTCTCCCGAGTACACGGATACCCCATATGTGCTGGTAACCTGCTGTATGGGCGCACGGCCGGGCATAGAAGGGAAGGAGGCGCCATCCAAATCAGATTTGCTATGTCACATTGTACAGGCTATAATTTTTTTCTTTTTTTTTAATGAGGACCTATAGGGGCTTATTTCTTTTGCCACATGAGATGCACTTTTCTGGTATGTAATTTTGGGGCATCTACAGCTAATTGGTGAGATTTAATTAACTCTTTGTTGGTGGAGGAAATGAAAATCATCAATTTTTAGGAAAATTTTTATGTGTTTTTTTTTTTTTGTCCGTTAACCATACCATAAAAATAGTATATTATTTTTATTCTATGGGTCGCCATGATTATGAAAATACTTCATTTATATATATTTTTTATTTTTTACCATTTTTACTGAATAAAAAGTAATTTGGCAAAATTGTTGTTAATTTTAGCATCACCGTCTTTCATATGCATAACTTTTTTATTTTTCACCTCACAAATCTGTTTAAGGGCTTATTTTTTGCAAGAATGATAGCTCTTTTTAAAATCACTTTTTTAGAGCATTTTTAAAGGGCATTAATAAAAAATCATCTTTTTCAGAGAGAGTTTTTTTAGGTTGTTTTTTACGGGGTTCACTTTGCGGATCTAATAACAATTCTGTTTTATTATACAGATTGTTACGGACGCAGGGATACCAAATATGTGGGGGGTTTTGTGTATTTTATTCAATTGTACTGAATAAAAACTAATTTGGAGAAAATCTTATTCATTTTAGCATCACCATCTTTTTATATGCATAACTTTTTTATTTTTTGGCTGACAAATCTTGTTAGGGGCTTATTTTTTGCGAGAACAGTTGTTCTTTTTAGTGGGCTTATTTTAGAGTGCATAAAAGTTTTTAAATCACTTTTTAGAGCATTTTTATAGGGTATTAATTAAAAATTATCTTTTTTCGGAACGTTTTTTGCGTTTTTTTCCTCCGGCGTTTACCGTGCGGGTCCAGTAACAATTCTGTTTTATTATGCAGCTTGTTACGGACGCGGCAATACCAAATATGCAGGGTTTTTTAATGTTTTTTATACTTTATTAAGTTTTTTATGGGAAAGTGACATTTTAGGGGCTTATATTTTATGTATTTATTTTTTATTTATTATAATGTGTAGTGTTAACTGTTTTTGCATTTTTTTTACTTATACATACTTGAACTTAAACCAGTGATGCTCTGATCACTGGTTTAAGTCCAATACACTGCTCTACAATACTATTTTATTGTAGAGCAGTGTAAACTGTCTGAGCAAGCTTGCGCATGCTCAGACAGTTTGCAGTCAGACCCGGAAGGGGTCTGGCTGCCATGGAGACCGGGCAGCTCCGGGGCACATGCCAGTCCTCGGAGCTGCCCGGGAAGAGGATCGGATCCCCCGGTAAGCGGCACGGGGGATCCGATCCACAGCAGGAACACCCTTACACGCCGCGTTCATGCTTGACCGCGGCGTGTAAGGGGTTAACACCCGTGATCGGAGTCGGCTCCGATCGCGGGTGTTACAGCGCGGTGTCAGCTGTGATAGACAGCTGACAGCCGCTGCTTCTGGTACCGGCTCCGTTCGTGAGCCGGTCCCAGAAGCTGGACGTTATACTACGTCCCGGTGCGCTAAACATCTAGCCCCGGGGACGTAGTATAACGTCGTGGTGCGCCTAGGGGTTAAAGGAACTTAGAGAACAAAACAATAAATTCAAGGAAAAATACCCCAACCTCTGACCAGAAGTCTTACAAGAAAATCCACCCCGTAGAAAAAGAGGAGAATCAGAGTTAACACTAAATATAGAAGATAACAACATCCGCACAGAATCCCCTAGGGCATAGATGGTGAACCTTTCATCGGCCGAGTGCCCAAACTGCAACCCAAATACCCCAAATAATTTATTGCGAGGTGCCAACCAAAAATTAAAGCAGTAATTTATTGCTCCCTGTTCTTCAACAATGTTCGCTCATATTGGCCTCCTGAGGACAAGACGTAAAATTCGTATCATTTTAGCTTCTTTTCAGTATCCCTCTGTACAAGGAGAATTGTGGGGTCAGCAGAAGGTCCCCCAAAGATAATTCGGTCCTTTCTATTCATTCTCCTACATTCCCAAGTAGAGAAGTAGGTATCACTTTAATATTTGACTGAAAGCAGCATCTTTTAAGTTGCTTGGAACTGCAGGAAGATTCTTTGAGTCCTGTCTGGTGTGCTGGTGTGATGGCCTGGGTGCCCACAGAAAGGGCTCTGAGTGCCGCCTCTGGCACCCGTGCCATAGGTTCGCCACCACTGCCATAGGGCTATACAATGAAAGAGATGCCTAACACCCCACAAGAGCAACCAACATTTCCAAACATAGAATCCAATCGTGAATGATAGAAAGGTAGAAGGGGAAAAAGAGGCAAAAGCAAGAAATTAGGCAAAGATAAAACCACACAGACACCTGAAGCTACATTAAAAATATTTAATCTATCCGACTACAGCCTAACGGCATATGAAACTAGGGTATTAGAAAAGGGACTTTCATTCTGCCCTACTAACAATACTGACTCTTTTGACTTACGTATTTCTGGATTTACACAGATTAACCAGGAAGCTGACCATACAAAGAAACTCGGTAAAAAAACAAAAAGAGAATATAGAGGATCCATACAAACACATATAAAGGGGCGGACTGGGAATTTAAAATGGCCCTGGAAAAACTGTAAAAGTGGCCCCAATTTATGGGTGGAGTAAAAACAAGTGTGTGTGGTCAACTTTCCTACCTTCATATCCAGAATGTGGAGCAGACAGAAGCACAGCTCAGATGCAGTAGATAAGATGCAGTTACTCAGTGATGTGAAGAAAGACTTGGTAAATTTACCTCAGATACAGCTGTAGTCACTGATACAGTATTGTGCTCGCTCTGAGATTGTTGATGCTGTTGATTGATGATACTTGCTGCTGATACCTGTTGATGCTGGTCAGAAATTGATGCTTTAGTAGCCCAAAACGTGTGTTCCCAGTTACAGACGACCTAAAATGGCTGTCGCAGGAAATAACCAGGGAACTGGGCTCCAAAACCACACCCACTTCGAAAAAAAATTGTTATCAAAACAAGCAGAGAGAGTGCATGTACATTCAGACCGGCAGATGGCAGCTTAACACCAATATATGTCACATATAACAAGAATGGAGGGTATCAAACAGAAAGGAAGGGAGGCAGCAATCCAAAGAACTGTGGTAGTTCAGATATAAGGTGCACGTAGCCCAGGGTACTGGTGCTCAGCAAAACCCAGTGTAAACATAGTGATTGGAGAAGACCACAGCACCGGAAAGGTAAAGTTCCAATGATTTCTTTATTTACAATTCATCCAGGTAAAAAAGCAGCCACGTTTCGATTCAAATTGAATCTTTATCAAGCTTGATAAAGATTCAATGTGAATCGAAACGTCACTGCTTTTTTATCTGGATGAATTGTAAATAAAGAAATCGTTGGAACTTTACCTTTCCGGTGCTGTGGTCTTCTCCAATCAAGGATGGAGGGTATCACATAAAGGTTCATAGGCGCATGAGCTAAGTGAGCGCCGCAGCAGCCCCTCCCCTCACACTGCTTCCTGGCCTGCTTGCAGTGCTTCTGGAGGAGTCTAGATGATGGCGACGGCAGCCGCTTGCAGGGCTGGTGGGTCTGGTGGATCGAGGCGGCTTCCCGGTGCCGGGGGAGAGGATCAGGACTGACCACCTGTTGCGGGAGTGTGTCCACAAGCCAGCTTCCGGGTGCCGGCCTCAGGCTGGAACTGAATGAGTTCGGTCGCTGATCGTGGTGTGTGATCCGTTCTCTGAGGAGGGATTCTTACAGCCGGAGAGTGCTGCTTAGGTGGCGTTGTTTGCCGGTGTGGCCGAACATAGTGGCAACAAGTGGGTGAGAAATAAAATCCTCGAGTAAAGCAGCTGGGTGAGGTGAGAAGTAGGACCAGTGGGTTACTCAGGACCAGTAGGAGTGGTCGATATGGATGATGGACGCTGTGGCATAGGTACTGCTGTGACGCTCTGTGACCGATTCATTGTATTACTATGGGCTTTGATATGTTTGTACTGACTCGGTGTGAGCTAATCTAACTAACCATGCCCTTGACATACACCACTGCCGAGTGCTGAGGAACGGAGACTGTGTCCTAAAAGAGTAACCTTTACCAGTTGGTTTACTGCTTTATTATATACCTGAACTGCATACATTAATGACCCAGCTGGCTGTGTAACTAATCTGACTAACCTCGCTTCGCCTCAATCTACCCTTGAAAACATATTGCTGTCCCTGTTAAGAAGCTTGGACATTGCGTTTTGCTGCGCTCTGAGTAAAGGAAATCACAACCTACATATATAACTGATGCTGCAGTGGATTCTGATTTTGGCCCTTTTTTATATGCACTGATCTACTGTACTAACTGCTTTATGGCTTTATCGATGACGTGGCATAGGAGCTGCTGTAACGCTTTGTGAGTGACCCAGTTCAAAACTACAGGCCTGATCTGTCCGCTCTAACCCGACATGAGCTAATCTAGCTAACTATGCCTTTGAAATACATCATAGCTGAGTACTGAGGAAAGGAGACTGTGTCTTAAAAGTAACTGTGGAGTTACAGCAGATAAAGACTCCGGCATTTGAGTTACACGTGGTGATATAATTCTAACTAACTGCTTCACTGCTTTATTATGTACTGAATCTGTCCACATTAATATACAGTGACTCAGTGGGCTGTGTCACTAATTAGACTAATTTTGACCAACTTTGCTCTGCTGTCTCTGCTATGAAGTCTGCACATTGTATTTTGTTGTGAGCTAAGTAAAGGACATCGCACCCTACAGGTGTAACTGATGCTTTAACCGATTCTGGTTTTGGCCTTTTTTTTCATATGTACTGATACAAACCTTTACTAATTGCTTTATGGCTTTATTACGTACCTGAACTGTTTGCAGTGACCTAGCTTTGCTTTGCATTGTAACTAACCTAATTAACCCTGCCCAGCTTTGGCCTCTGAAATATATTGTTGCAACCGCTATTAACATTTGATACTATGTTATGGGAGTTGCCTGTGGTATTAGAGGTTTAGGCCTTTGAATTTCAGTGGATAATACGGTGGCGCTCCAACGTAAAGGACGCGGTGCTGTACTAGGGCAACAGTTTACACCGACTTTGGCCCCTGAAATACATGTACTGAGATAGTGCCTGCTAGTTTACTGTGTTTCTGAACTAATACATAGCCACCAAGCTGTGGTGTAATTAACCAGACTAATCTTGCTTGGCCTCATCCCCTGAAACACACTTCGGTCGTTGTTCGGAATATCGTACATTGTGTCACAGAGGTCACCGAAGTGGATGTTCTACTGAGGGTACAGGTTACTGTATGAATGACATAAGCAGCTGATCCAGATTGTTGGCCCTGCTGTAACTTATGTTAGAACAATCCGATTAATTCTGCTAATACAGCGGAGTTGTGCTGTGGGTAAAGTATGTTGTGTTCCACAGGAATAACCGGAGCTACGGATATAGGCCTATGTATGTAAACTGTAAGTGTGGTTGGTACACTTGTCAGCTGTTTTATTGTACAATCAGGTGCCGAAATTGACCACATTAACATACAGAGATCCTGTCTGGTGTATCACTGACACACAAGGTTTATCAGGGAGATATAAAGATAGGAGGGTAAGGAACAACTTAGGGAAAAAGAAGAATAGAAAGCTTTCTATATTTTGGTTTGGTGCTGTAGATAAACTATGGAAAGCATCATCAGCCAAGATTAGACAGACTCCTAAAGATTAATAGGGGCCAGAAGAGGGCTCTAGGTTTGTGCCTTTGCAGAATGAGGACCCTCCGGGAGAATTAAAAGAAACATTAGCAGAAATCCTTGTTCCTGTCAAGGAAACGAAGACAAAGTAGATTAATCAAAAGAGGCCATAGAAAAACTGAATGCTCAGGTAGGATCCATACAGGATGATTTAATGGTATTCAGGGAAATGAATAAGATATGGGAAAGAACGAAGAGGATGGAAAAAACTTATGGATATGGAAGAGGAAATTAAAGACCTGAGAAAGAGAATAGATACAACTATAAAGTAACAGAAAAGATTACAAGCTAAGCTCACGTATATAGAGGATATATCCAGTCGTTCAAATATTAGAATTGTGGGCCCTCCGGGAGGTGAATCGGACAAGGAAATGATACGTTCAGGCCAAGAAATCTTTTCCAAATCCTTTGGGATCGAGAGAGCTCACAGGACCTCTTTTAGAAACCCTCTCCTGGCTCCACCCCGCCCCCCCACCTGAGAGCCATTTTGGCCAAATTGAGAAGTTCCCAAGACCGGGACTATATTTTGCGACAGTCGTGAAATTGCGGAACTGGTCTTTGAATGCGCAAAGATCGCCATATACCCAGACTATTCCAGAGAAACTCAACTACAAAGAGACAGTTTTAAAGGGGTTAAGAAAAGGCTACTTGACGGAAAAGTGAAATACACACTTTTATTCCCAGCTTAAATTACGTGTTTCTGGTTCTTTAATTCCTCAGGGGAAGCTGCGAATTGGTTTGACCAACAGGGACTATAGCAGGGTTACGCTATGTTACTATCCTGGTTCGTTGTCAAATTTTTGCTGTAATTCGTAAACATCTTCCAGTTATCGCCTCCTCCTCGAAACCCACTTGGTATTGGAAAATTCTCACCGGCTTAAGAGAAATTGGTTTGGGAAGGAATTCCATGCATTTGGTACAACCTTTTTGAGAGGGGTATCGGTACTAATTCATTGAGATATTGACTTTGAGGTAAAGGAATCCTTGATGGATAAATGTGGCAAATTTATTTTTTTGTATGGGAAATTAGCTTGGCTGTGTGGTGAGCTAGGCTGGATTGAGGTATGGCGGAAGTTCTATGGTAATCGTAAAGCCTTCTCATGTATGAGCTGTTCATACCGAATGCTATTGCCTATTGACCTAAGCCTATCTAATTATGCCTTTTTTAATTTGATCTATAATATGGTATATGAAAACATTACAATATCTGACCGCGCGCCGGTCATGATTATTTTGAAATCAGGGGCCCAAAGTTGTAGGCGATTTAAGTTAAACCATTACTGGATCTGTGTTCTTAAAGGTCAGTTGGATATTAGGGAGGAAGTGCAACAGTTTTGGGAACAAAATATTGGTTTGGCAAATAAAGGCTCAATATGGGATGCACTAAAACTGCATTTAGGAAGTATGTATGGGAGGGAAATTAAGCAAGCGAGAATACGGTAAAATCAGCAGGAACATAACGTGCAACAAGAGCTGCACAATGCGGAACGGACATTTATCTGGACTCCCTCAGAGGAGGCAAGAATTAGGCTTTTGGTATGTACGCAGGCCCTTACAGAGTTTATGAACCAAAAAGCCCAACATAAAGCTTTTTTACGCTCCCAAACCCATTTTACAGAAGGTGGAAAAGCAGGCAAATATCTAACAAAGTTAATTCAGGATGCTGGAGGTAGGAATTTCATTACGAAAAAGAGAATGTTAGTGCTCTAACTCCACAAGCAAAGCATTAGGATTGAGGGTTCTACAGAATGGTCTCACCCAAGTCCTTGTAGTTCGAGAATTGAAGAAACTCCTCTGTAATTCCTTCTGTCACAATGTTCACTTCTCTATACTGGATCTTGTGAGAGACCATGCTACACTCTCATGCACGCTGTCACAACACCGGTCCTGTATTTGGAAAGATGTGGACAGATGGTGCAGATCACCAAGGCAAAGAGTAGAAGTAATCTTTATTCTAGCATACTCACAAAAAAACTTTTAAAACGTGCATATTAAAAAGGTTAAAAGACGCCAGAGAACCTCATGCCTGACCTAGGTTTTGCCCTTCCGGCTTCGACCGGGGCTTAATCTCTAACGTAATCTCCGGCATTTATATTTTCAGGTGCGTCTCTGAGACGAGTTGACACCAAGCACTACATCCCCATAAGTAATTTAAAAACAAAAACTCCTTTTACATAGCACATCTCTCAACAGCTTATACACATAAAAACTTCACCTTACATCAAAATTCAAATCACAGATCACAGTTTACAAATACATTGTGTATAACTGCGTAAACAGAGTGACTGCACAGACACATATTTACACAAATAGACACTTAACTCCACATATCTATTTTCTAAAATATAATAAAACTATGATAAAACTCCTATTAGACCCTTTCAATCTCAACTACCCTGACGGCAAACCCACCCACCCCCCGTTTTCATCCAAACACTAGCTAGGGCACCAAGAACCAATCAGCTCTCGAGCCAGGCACTCCCCCCCCCATTACACCCATTCTTCTTAACCAATAGAGAGAAGCTTCCCAGGGGCAGGAGGCCAATCCTTCACTAACACCAATACATACAGAATTCACCACAATCCCCTCACAAACGGAGCTGCCACTCTCCAATGTATAACAAATTTCGAGAGGGAAGGAAGATAAATCTTTCTCAGGATAACGGGGACTAAGTGACATAATGGCCTAAAGAGGTGAAGACAAAACTCCTCAACTCTCCAATCCGGTTCCAATCCACTTCTAACCCAAAAAACATATCCCTTTTGGATTTGGATGTTTTTGAAGGAATTTTATTACGGCTACAAGGAGGATGGCAAAGTGACAAATGAGCAGGATGAGATAGTCCAGAGAGTGAGATCAGAGAATTTTTGGAGGGGATAAAATTCCCTAAAATTTCAGAAACCCAAAATCAAATGTTAAATGACCCTATTACATTACAAGAAGTAAAAATCGCTCTACACTCTTTTAGGGGTCTTTTAAGGATGTCTCACCAGGCCCAGACGGTTTTTAGCTTCTATAAACAACATGAGGAGATTTTACTTCCTATACTTTTAGAAGTTTTGGAGGAAGCAGTGGAGGAAGGAGGAGTTACTAGATCGATGGCTAAAGCTGGGATAGTCCTGATTCCATTGAAAGATAAAGATCCAGTGGACGTGGAATCATACCATCCTATTTCATTGATAAATACGGATATTAAGATCTTTTCCAAAATTCTTGCAATTAGATTGCAAAAGATTTTCAAAGATATAATTCATAGAGATCAAAATGGGTTTATACCTGGTAGAAACACTGGAGACTGTAGTGAGAAACCGTATTTGGCCATAGATCTAGGAAAAGGGGGGCTCTGCTCCATCCTGTCATTGAACACTGTAAAGGCATTTGACAGGGTGGAGTGGAGCTTCCTTTGGAAAGTAATGAGGAGATTCGGACTGGGAGACTGGTTTATTGGTCTAGTAAAGTGTATGTATAGCGCCCCTTCAGCAAAAATCTGTATAGGTAACAGCGAGTCGGAATAATTTCATCTTACTCAAGGAACCAGACAAGGGTGCCCACTGTCACCTTTATTATTCCCAATATATATAGAACCCGTGGCCATTAAAAAAAGAAGGGAAACAAGGATATCTGGCGGGGGTTGCGGGGGACTGGATGATAAGATTTGTTTATTTGCGGATGACCTAGGTTTTTTTTTATGAGATGCTCCTGCATTGATTCCAACTGCAATTAAGGCAGTGGAGGATTTTGGCAGATTTTCAGGTTGAAAAATAAACTGGAGGAAGTCCACTATGCTGGCCCTAGACCCACTGGTGGAAAATTTGGCGGTGGAAAACGTTACATTAGCCTGCATTCCAATATCCAGTAAGCTGGAAGAATTTTATTTATTTAAATTTGGCATCATTAGTTGGAACATTGAGGAAAAGAATTGGAGGTTGGAATAAACTCCCATTCTCTAAAACAGATAAGATTGGGCTTATCAAAATGGTAATTTTGCCGCAAATATTATACTTTTTGTCAGCTTTACCATTTTGGACTTTTTCTTCGAAATGATTAAAACAATATTGAACAGCCTAATTTGGGGCAGAAAGAGAATCCGGATGAAAATAGATTTCCTCTATATGCCAGTGGGCAAAGGGGGATTGGGCCTTCCCTTTTTTTGGGGGCTACTATTTAGCAGCACAGATTAGCCGATTAATAAAATGGAAGTAGAACCTGTTAATAGTTAAACTTGTGAAGATGGCGCAAGGCAAAGTAGAAACTATCTTTGAACTCTTCGAGGGCTATCTTTTAGAAGGAGAGATATATCATAACCAGTTTTTGGGTAGGGCCTTGAAGAGAGTATGGAATGTCAGTAAAAAGATACTAGGCGTGCACAGCTTTTTAAATGATACTTCTCTTTGGTTTAATGCAAATTTAACTGGAGTAAGGGACCTACCAGATCAGAATTTTTGGTAGGGAATGTGTATTAGGTATATATAACAAATTATGATAGGACAATTTATATCACTTTCTTTGATGCAAAGGTTATATGGATTAAAATCAGAAGATTGTCTTAGGTATTTTTAACTAAAACACACAATGAAATATAATAATCATTGGCTTTGTTAAAACAGAGGGAAATAAGAAGACCACATCTAAAATATATAGGTTCTTAAGGGATAGTCAATGAATATGATACATAAATCCAGAGGTAAATGGGAAGGTGTGATTGGGACACTGACTAAGGGAAAATGGAACGCAATTCACAGAAACACTAAACTATGATCACTAAACTGGAACCATAGGTTAATTTATTTTAGTGTTTTGCACCAGGTGTATTATACTCCAGCGGCATTGTGTAAAATGAAATTGAAGGAGGAATCTAGGTGTTAGAAATGCCAAATGCCTGATGCAGACTTTTTACACATGGTGTGGCAGTGCCCGTTAATAAGAGACTTTTGGAAAGAAGTATTTAGAAAGATAGACGACACTCTCAAAACTGATCTTCTTCTAGCCATTCCCACAGCTATCTTTGGTCTGTTGGACGACCCAAGAATGATCAACTTATATGGTCAATTGATCATTAGTTTGATGAATGTGGCAATGGTAATCATAGTCCGAAGATGGGGATCCAAGCTCCCTCCAAAAGAGACTATAAATTCAATCGACCCAAAATGGAGCATAATAGGATCTTGTCTTCCCGCAGTAGAGTATATATAGTTTATCCTCGTGTTTTGTTTTTTTTCTCTTCTCTTTTACTCTTCTCTCGTTGCCAGTGGACTTGCTAGAGGGGAGGGGGGATGTGCGACTCTATTTTTGTGAATAAAAGGTTTATCAGATTAATTTCACCGAGAAAACGGGACAAGCACTTTTGTAATGTGACAATATATATGTAAATTGTTAAAGTAAATACATTTTTGCTTTATAAAAAACAAAACAAAAACAAGAATGGAGACAGAACAGAACGCAGTAATATGAACAGCATAACAGCACATAACAACATAACAGCACACTCCACATCTGAAATTCCTTTTGGGGATTTCACTATGAACTAATGTCCATAAGATATAGTCCAAAACCTGTGACAAAATGTTAGAATACAATATAAAATACTAATATAGTCCTGTTTCTCAACTTAGGAACAAGATCCATGGAATAAAGTTCAGTCCTGTTCATCCTACTGGAACATCCTCAATTGGCAGTATTGGAATGAACAAGATCCTTGCAAATGGTGACAACCGAGGCTGTAGGTCGGCTTTTTGTTCCAGTGACTAATGCACAAATTTCTGGATACTGAATACTGAAGTCCTCCTGAACATGTTCGTTCGCTTGTCCCAGCAGAAATTCTGGACGCATTTCCGTCGGATTTCCCGAATGTTTCTGATTTGCCCTGATTTGCACATGGGTTTTTGGCGCACGCGATCGGATTTTGGCGCATCGGTGCCGGCTGTCATGTGAGACAAATCAGGGCCGTGGCCGTCAGACAACCCGACTGATACGGACAAACCGCGCAATTTAACAAATCAATTTGTATCGCAAGACACGCACTCACATACACCGGGAAGAAGATGTTGAACTCCGGCGGACCGGAGCCTAGGCAACACATGCAGGAAATTGGACACATGATCTTAGTGAATTGCGGCAGCTCAGAATCCTTGTCGGACAACGCACCTCGGGGATCGCGACAGGACGTGTAAGTAAATGTGCCCCATGGAGTTCTTTTCATGCACTAGCAGAGAGTGCAGTTTTGCACTCCAGACTTTACCAGTAGGAAGTGGAGCATCCCAATCCTTGACGGTTCAGAAAGCTGTCTCCGTAAGGATTTACCTTTTATGGTAATGTGCGCTACAAATTCCAGTGGATCATATAGGCTGTTCACCACTGACAGGACACCATGTTTTGTAAATGGTTTTGTCAGCACAACTTACTTGGAAGCCGAAGGAGTCCGTTGACAGATCCCACCTCATGCCTAAACTTCTTTGCATGGGTGGACTGTCCAGTCCCAGGTTTATATCCTGGAATCCAGGTGCATGATCATCTGACTCAAAGGCTTTCATGACAGCCAGGCTGTTTGAAGTGATTTTTTGTAATCGTAGTTTAACTTGGTAAAACATGTCCTTTTGAGTAAATCAATTGCTGCTTCTTCAGTAGGTAATATTTTGAGTGCATCATCTACGTAGAAGTCCTTTTCAACAAAGTCTATGGCATCTGTTACATACTCAGACTCTTGCATACTTCATACTACTCTTGCAGTTCTGCGAAGGCCACAGGTTGCTACAGCAGGTGAAGGGCTGTTCCCAAATACATGTACCCTCATGCAATACTCCACCATCTCCATGCTGGGGTCTTAGGGGGTTTCTACAGAAACCTGAAGAAATTCTGTGGTCCTGTCTTATTAGCAAACAGTGAAACATCTGTTCAGTATCAGCAGTGATGGTTACAGGCTCTTTCCTGAACCTCAAGGTAACATCATTAAGAGATATACCTTGATGTTTGGAGCTTGAGTCAAACACAATTTGATTAGGTTTCCGTGGATGTTAAATTCCAAATGAAGACACGTACCAGTGTCACACCCCGTTCCCGTAGGCCTAGGGTACTGACAGGGAGACAAGGGGCCGCCACTGCGCTTGCTAAAACAGGGGAAGGAAAGGACTTGTAGGGAAATTTTTGTGATGCCAGTCGGCGCTCAAATAAACAACTTGCACGCTTACATTCGAACTTGAACTGTAGGGATGCTGGTCACCTTGGTGAGCTTTCCTCCTCAATATAACAAAAGTGTCCAGAGTACCAATATTTGGCACACTCTATTACTGTTGTATGAAGGCAAATCCACAAATACTATATTGAAATACCGTATATACTCGGGTATAAGCTGAGTTTTTCAGCACAAAAAATGTGCTGAAAAACGTCCCCTCGGCTTATACACGAGTCAATACTTGTAAAAAATAATTAAAAATGGACTAAAAAAAAATAAACTTATATATTCACCCTCCGGTGGCCCCGATGTGCAGCGCTGCTCCCCCGATGTCATCGCGGCTCCTCTTCTGGCTTCCCGGCTCCTCTTCTTGCTTCCGCGCCGTCTTCTGTCTTCTTTAACATCGTGCTGGGTGCCGCCATTATTCTTCTCCCATGCGGCACATAGTATGACGTCATCAGCGGCGCGTCATACTAGGCGACGCACAGGAGAGAACAACACGATGTTAAAGAAGACAGAAGATGGCGCGGAAGCAAGAAGAGGAGCCGGGAAGCCAGAAGAGGAGCCGTGATGACATCGGGGGAGCAGCGCTGTGCATCGGGCCACCGGAGGGTGAGTAAATAAGTATTTTTTTTTTTTAAATTCTGGGCTGACTGTATACTACTGGGGGCATGCTGTATACTACTGGGAAGGCTGGGGTAGCTGTATGCTACTGGGGCAGGCTGGGGTGGCTGTATACTACTCGGGGCAGGCTGGGGTGGCTGTATACTACTGGGGGCAAGCTGGGGTGGCTGTATACTACTGGAGGCAGGCTGGGGTGGCTGTATACTACTGGGAACAGACTGGGGTGGCTGTATACTACTGGGAGTAGGCTGTATACTACTGGGGGCAGGCTGTTTACTACTGGGGGCAAGCTGTATATTATAGGGGGCTGGCTGACTAAATACTGGGTCTGTGACCAATGCATTTCCCACCCTCGGCTTATACTCGAGTCAATAGGTTTTCCCAGTTTTTGGTGGTAAAATTAGGGGTCTCGGCTTATACTCGGGTCGGCTTATACTCGAGTATATACGGTAACCTAGATTATTTTATTTGTTTACACACTAGTGTCTAGGAAAACGCAATAAAAATAAAATGTAAAAATTTGTGCATAAATGGTTACAAAAAAATAAAATATTAATACAAAAACACAAACACAAATAAGTCAGATCGTCTTCCTTTTCGGAGTTTGTCTTTTAAACACAAAGCCGAGGATGGTATATGATAAGTAATGGAGAGAAACAGCCAGGAAACAGTCAATTCAGTCGCTATGCTAGACACATTTCGGAGGTTCTCCCTCCTTTTTCAATCGCTATTGGAGCTATTGAAAAAGAAGTCAATATGAAAGTAAATACTTTAAAAATAATCAGCTCACCAGAAAGTCCAGACAATCCTCAAGTCACCGACTCCAACAGCTATCACACGGACAACCTCGGCCACAGGTGCACACAGAGCAAATAATTAAGAAGTAAGAGTACAAGGACAAGAACAAGGATAAAAAATCAAAAAACGCTGAAGAGGAAGCAGGAAACATCGATCCAGCCTCCAAAAAAGACATTCTCAGGAAACAAAAATAAATCACAGTCCTATGTACAATTTATCAAGCTATATCATTAGTCCTCAACAGATGTCTCTCCTTTCCAAAGGCATGGGCTTTTCTCCCACAAATAATTTTGATATTTTTTGCAATATTCTTGATGTTAACAAATTAGTGTGAAATATTACTTTACGTAAACATTTTTCTTTATGTGAAGACAATCAACCATGCGATGTTCCTGAAGAAAAAAATTGGTGAACTAAGTCTGAACAAAGACATGAATTCCTTTAAGGATCAGTTTCACATTTCAACACTACGTCAACTACAGGGGGAATCAGAATATGATTTGGTGGACAAAGGAGAAGATATGGTGCTGTTAAATGCTGAGTTAAATTAAATCTGGAAATTTTGGATGATTCACATACATATAAAAAATTACGGTCTAACCCTACTACTATTTTCCAAGCCCAATTACGTAATCTCTTAGAATATGGCTTGGAAATAGGAGCTATTTTTCAAAAAAATGTGAATTATTTATATGTTAAATTCCCTGTCACCCCGATCTTTCACTCATTGCCCAAAATTCACAAGGAAATTTTTCCCCCTCCTCTCTGCCCTATTGTTGCGGGCATTGGGTCTCTGAGTGAAAGATTGGGGGAGCGGGTGGACCATCATCTGCAGCCTTTGGTGTCAACTATACCTGGCCTTCTTAAAGACACCAAGCATGTAATCTCCCTTTTAGATGGCAAAAGTTGGAAAAAAGAATACTATTGGTTGTTTTGTGATGTGGTAGGTCTTACTGTTTGGAAAAATACAGCCAGTATACATCTGCGGTTAAGGAATTTATTATGATATCGGTTGAATTTTTGTTAAAGAAAAATTACTTCGCGTTTAATGATGAATTTTTTTTTTTACAGCTGTGTGGGGCATCCATGGGGGGTAGGTGCTCTCCATCACTGGCTAATCTATATATGGCCAGATGGGAGGAGCTCTACCTCTTCACGGAATCTAACCCTTACTTCTCCCAAATCAGCTGGTATGGTCGTTACATTGATGACCAGCTCCTGATAGGGAAGGTTCAGTATCTGATGCCAATAACTTTGTTCAAAAACTGAATTCCAAAACTATGAATTTAACCCCTTAATGACCGCCCTATCGGGAATCTACGTCGGTCATTAAGGGTACTTCTTCTGACACGACGCCTTTCTACGGCGCTGCGTCAGAAGAAGATTTCGGGACATCGGGTCAGTATAGTGTCGGGCTGTGATATCACAGCCCAGACCCGGCACTAACACCCGGGATCAGAAAAACTCAAGTATGACCGCGGCGTGCAAGTGTGTCCCACGTGGATCGGACCCCCCCCCCCGGTGTGCTTACCGGGGGATCTGATCCCTCCTGCCGCAGCCACGGGTTCGGACGAGTGACCCGGGGCTTCCTGCTCCTCTTCTCGCCGGGTTCTGCCATCCTGGCAGGACCCAGCTGTATGTAACTGAGCATGCGCGGCATGCTCAGTTACTTACACTATACACTGCGATACAAGTGTATTGCAGTGTAGAGGCTTGATCAAGCGATCAGATGATCGCTTGTTCAAGCCAAAAGGTGGAAAATGTATGAAAGTAAAAAAAAAAAAGAGTAAATCATTTTATAATAATAATTAAATAAATAAATAAAATATTTCAACCTAAAAAGACAAAAACCACTTGGCTTAGTTCCAAGGGTTTCTTTAAATGTGAAGCCACACAATGTAAATGTTGTTCTATTGCAGATCCAAACAAAACTTTTTCATCTCGCAAATCGGATATAAAATATTATATAAAACAGTTCATCGACTGTAATACCAAGTATGTGGTGTACCAGATTCGCTGCACTGCATGCTGCCTTCATTACATTGGATGTACCACTAATAGTTTAAAAACGCGCAGAGGAAGACATTTATCTGATGTCAGTTCAGATGGTGCGGTTATCGAAACACATCAGGGATTGTCATGCAAGTGACTGCAGCGTTCTTAAATGTAAGGGGATAAAAAAAATTACTAAACCAAAGAGGGGTGGAGATCTTAATCGTATTCTCCTGAATCGTGAGAGGTTTCGGATCTTCACGTTGCAAACGAGAGTCCCACGTGGTTTAAATAAAAAACAAGATCTAATTCATTTTTGCTGAAATGTAGTTATTCTGTTCACCATTTGATTATGCATTGCTTATAAAACATAATGTTTTTAATACATTTTTATACATGTTTTCAGTATAGTAAGAATTAAATCTGATTGTGAAATCATGTGATCTGGAAGTGACGTTTATAAGGTGATTCTGTAGTAAGTAATGCAGAAGCCATGAATAAGGTCGTGTACCGAAACGCGTAGGCTGTAACCTGTATGTCTTTCTTCTTCCATCCTATGTACTGTGCTGTACATGTCTTTTTTAAAAGGATCTAATAAATGTTGCTATTTTTTATCTACTTGCCGACTATCCGTGCTCATTACTTCTTAACTATTGAAAAAGAAGGGAGAACCTCCGAAACGCGTGGAATATTTTGGGAAGGGAAACTTCCTCTTCCCCACAATTTAAGATGAGAACAGGGACTCTCCCTCTTTTGACATGAACAATGCCCCTAGCGGCCCTGACTTTGGGCCTATTCTTTGAGTACACGGATTCTACCATAGCTTGGTAATCTCGACCCCTATTGCCGCTTTACACCCAATGAGGGTTTCACTCCTGGGAGGGAGTGTTATGGGGTTATGGCCACTCCCCCTGACACTGCCAATTTCTCCTCCCGTTTACTCTTTCTGCTGCTGCTGTACCAGTTTCTTAATCTTCCTGCTGAGGTAATTTCTTTTTTTGTGTGAGGCTGACATGGTCATATCCCTCAAGATAGAAGATAGTCAGAACCTCACCCAAACAGTTTTCAATAACATTCATTCTCAAGGTTACAGGGGTATTACTTTCACCTCTTTCCACATCAACAATTACAACACCTTGAGATTTGAGTTTTGCTCCCCCCCCCCCCCGAATGGTAACCTCTTTGTAGCCAACTTGCCTTATTGGCTGGCCATTGCTGGTTATCACGGATAGATCACCATCTGGGTGTCTGGTGAAATAATTGTCAGTTCAGTATCTCTGGTACACAACATATGGCATCATGGTTACCTGTGAACCAGTGTCCATGAAGGCAGTGAAAGGGATACCATCTATTACTCTGGCTATCAGTGGTCTTCTACCTATATATTTATTGTTCCAGTTAGATGGACCTGATTGTCTTACTCCCAGAGATTGGTCCACTTCTCCGGGGCCCGCCCATTTAAAGGACACTCCCTTTCGATGTGAACAACCTTATTGCAATGTCTGCAGATGGGTCGCCTGGTGGGATCAAATTGGTCAGTGGGATGCCGTCCAGTACAGGGTAGTCGCTGTGGCGTCAATTTACGCCATGGATGATACTAGGGGAGGTCATCTGGAGTGGAAGCCTGCTGTATTTCCTCACTAACCGTACTTGTTTGGAGAAGCTGTACAGTTTTATACAAAGCAGCAACACTCTTGGTCAGGGCCAGATTAAGGGTCCCAGCAGTATGGAGCACCTAATTTAGGATGGGGCCCCTCAGCTTGGCAGCCGATGTGGGGCCCCCTCCCCCAACAATATATGTGAAAAAAAATGCCACATAGTTATAGTGTTTCAAATATCAGCCTGAGCTCTAAAAATAGAAACATTGGTATCTTTAGTTTCAGATTGGTTCATAAATTCCTACCTATTGGTTACTAAACCAATTAAAAGACCCTATACACAGACCACTATTACCAATAACTTACCACATATAAACTCCACTAACTGATGTTCCTTACCACCATATTGTTATTATACAAACACCACCCTGCATAGGAGATATATCATGTATAGCCCTCACAGCACAACTGACTACACTGTACCCCCTACATATGCCATATATACCCCTCACACCACAACTGACTACACTGTGCCCCCCACATACATGATATATACCCCTCACACCACAACTGACCACACTGTGCCCCCCACATATATCATATATATCCTCACACCACAACTGACCACACTGTACCCCCACATAAATCATATATACCCCTCACACAGGGGCGCACCTGCCGTGAGGCGAGTTGAGACTCTCGCCTCAGGCGGCGTGCCACCTGCTGGACGAGGGGGCGTCGTCGTGCACCGGCCCCTCCATGTTGCAGCCTGCCAGTCCGCCTATGCTGCCGCTGGAACGCCCGCTCGCCCATGCTGACGTCCCCCCACCCGCTTGTGCTGCCGCCCGCCTGACCACTCATGCTGCCGCCCATGCCACCGCCCAGGCTGGCACCTCCCCCTGCATGCCGGCTGACACCCCCCCCCCTGCATGCCGGCTGACACCCCCCCTGAATGCCGACTAACACACCATCCTGCATGCCGGCTGGCACATCCTCTTTCCCGCCAGCCGGCCAAGCACATCCTTTTATCCACTGGCCGCTACATCCCCCTGCCCAAAGTGCAGCCCCACTTGTCCACTCTGGGCTCCCCCGCATACACTCCCGCTCTCTCTACGTCCTGTTTCCCTCCCCTCTGCTCCCTCCATTCCGATCCCCTCCACCCCCCCACTCCGCTCCGCCCTCCCCTCCCATATATATATATATAAATGGAGACGTAGAATTCTGTATGCATTTTATACTACATGGCGATATTCTGTATGCATTTTATACTACATGGCTGTACGCTGAATGTATTTTATACTACATAGCAGTACGTTGTATGTATTTTATACTACATGGCAGTACGCTGTATGCATTTTATAATACATGGCGATATCCTGTATGCATTTTATATTACATGGCGATATTCTGTATGGATTTTATACTACATGGTGGTACGCTGTATGCATTTTATACTACAATGGGGCACGCTGTATGTATTTTATACTACATGGGAGGACACTGTATGCTTTTATACTACATGGCGGGACGCTGTATCTATTTTATGCTACATGGCAGAACACTGTATGCATTTTATACTACATGGTGGCATGCTGAATGTATTTTACACTACATGGGGGGACGCTGTATGCATTTTATTCTACATTGCAATATGCTGTATGCATTGTATACTACATGGCGATATCCTGTATGCATTTTATACTAAATGGCGATATCCTGAATGTATTTTATACTACATGGGAGGATGCTGTATGCATTTTATACTACATGGGGTTGCACTATGCATTTTATACTACATGGCGATATTCTGTTTCCATTTCACACTACATGGCGATATGCTGAATGTATTTTATACTACATGGGGGGGGGGCGCTGTACGCATTTTATACCACATGGCGATACGCTGTATGCATTTTATACTACATGGCAATATTCTGTGTGCATTTTATACTACATGGCTGTACGATGTATGAATTTTATACTACATAGCGGTATGCTGTATGCATTTTATGCTACATAGTGATATGATGTATGTATTTTATACTATATGGTGGTATGCTGTATGCATTTTATACTACATGGCAATATTTTGAATGCATTTTATACTATATGGTGATATTCTGTATGCATTTTATACTACATGGCGATATTCTTTATGCATTTAATACTACATGGCTGATACCCCCCCCTGCATGGCGTCTAACACACTGCCCTGCGGCACATCCTTTTACACACTGGCCGCCACATCCCCCTGCCCAAAGTGCAGCCACACCTGTCCACTCCGGGCTCCCCCCCGCATACCCCCCCCCCCGCTCACTCCGTCCTGTTCCCCTCCGCTCCCTCCGTTCTGTTCCCCCCCGCTCCCTCCATTCCGATTCCCTCTGCCCCCCCTCTGCTCCGCCCCCCCACTCTGCTCCGCCCCTCCCCTCCTCCGCACTCCCTACCCCCTTTCCCCTCGGTCCGCCCCCCCCTCTGCTCCAGGTGCCCACCCCCCAATTGGAGTACAAGGCAGAACATTCCTGGAGAAGAAAATAAAGTAAGTTTATCTGTGTATATGTATGTGTTTATATGTGTTTTTATATGTGTGTATATATATATATATATAGTGGAGACATTATTCTGTATGCATTTTATACTACATGGTGATACGCTGTATGCATTTTATACTACATGGCGATATGCTGTATGTCTTTTATACTACATAGCAGTACGCTGTATGTATTTTCTACTACATAACAGTATGCTGTATGTATTTTATACTACATGGCTGTACTCTGAATGCATTTTATACTACATGCCAATATTCTGCATGCATTTTATAGTACATGGCGATATTCTGTATGCATTTTATGCTACATGGTGGTACGCTGTATGCATTTTATACTACAATGGGGCACGTTGTAAATATTTTATACTACATGGGAGGACGCTGTATGCATTTTATACTACATGGAAGCACACTGTATGCATTTTATACTACAAGGGGGTGCACTATGCATTTTATACTACATAGGGGTGCACTATGCATTTTACACTACATGGCGATATTCTGTATCCATTTCACACTACATGGCGATTTGCTGAATGTATTTTATACTACATGGGGGGGGGGGCGCTGTACGCATTTTATACCACATGGCGATACGCTGTATGCATTTTATACTACAGAGCGATATGCTGTATATATTTTATACTACATGGTGGTATGCTGTATGCATTTTATACTACATGGCGATATTCTGAATGCATTTTATAATATATGGCGATATTCTGTATGCATTTTATACTGCATGGCGATATTCTGTATGCATGGCTTGACACCCCCCCACCCCTGCATGCCGTCTAATACACTGCCCTGCATGCCGGCTTGCACATCGTCTTTCCCGCCAGCCGGCCAAGCACATACTTTTACCCACTGGCCGCCACATCCCCCTGCCCAAAGTGCAGCCTCACCTGTCCATTCCGGGCTCCCCCCCCCGCTCCCTCCATTCCGATCCCCTCCAATTTTATACTACAATGGGGCACGCTGTATGTATTTTATACTACATGGTGGTACGCTGTATGCATTTTATACTACATGGCGATATTCTGTATGCATTTTATAGTACATGGCGATATTCTGTATGCATTTTATACGACATTATGTTACGCTATATGCATTTTATACTACAATGGGGCACTCTGTATGTATTTTATACTACATGGGAGGATGCTGTATGTGTTTTATACTACATGGCAGCACACTGTATGCATTTTATACTACACGGTGGCAAACTGTATGCATTTTATACTACATGGGGGTACACTATGCATTTTTTTCCATCAGTCATTTTATTAAGATTTTAACATTACATTTATACATTTAACAGTATATCATAGCATATATAAGGTTCCATCAAAACGTGTTTCTATATCGTGAATCTATGTAGGCACTATTTTACATAATGCAGCTACTTTACAGACATAAATATGTCTATTCCCTATTAAGGCATGAGATTTTAATATCTCGTAAGCACTTGAGGACACTATGCATTTTATACTACATGGCGATATTCTGTATGCATTTTATACGACATGGTGGTACGCTGTATGCATTTTATACTACAGTGCGGCACGCGGTATGCTGTATGCATTTTATGCTACATAGCGATATGCTGTATGCATTTTATGCTACATAGCGATATGCTGTATATATTTTATACTACTTGGAGATACGCAGTGTGCATTTTATACTACATGGCAATATTCTGTATGCATTTTATACTACATGGGTATATTTTGTATGCATTTAATACTACATGGTTGTACGCTGTATATATTTTATACTACATAGCGATACGCTGTATGCATTTTATGCTACATGGCGATATGCTAAATGTATTTTATACTACATGGCGGCACACTGCATGCATTTTATACTACATGGTGGCAAGCTGTATGCATTTTATACTACATGAGGGTACAGTATGCATTTTATACTACACGGCGATACGCTGTATGCATTTTGTACTACATGGCGATATGCTGTATGCATTTTATACTACATGGCGATATGCTGTATGTATTTTATACTACATTGGGGCACGCTGTATGCATTTTATACTACATATATATATATATATATATATACATATATAGCGGAGATATAGTATTCTGTATGCATTTTATACTACATGGTGATACGCTGTATGTATTTTATACTACATGGCGATATTCTGTTTGCATTTTGTACTACATGGTTGTACGCTGTATGTATTTTATACTACATAGCAGTACACTGTATGTATTTTTTACAACATGGCGGTACGCTGTATGCATTTTATACTACATGGCGATATTTTGTATGCATTTTATAGTACATGGCGATATTCTGTATGCATTTTATACAACATGGTGTTACGCTATATGCATTTTATACTACAATGGGGCACGCTGTATGTATTTTATACTACATGGTGGTACACTGTATGCTTTTTATACTACATGGGGGGACACTGTATGTATTTTATACTTCATGGCAGCACACTGTATGCATTTTATTCTACATGGTGGCAAGCTGTATGCATTTTATACTACATGGGGGTACAGTATGCCTTTTATACTACATGGCGATATGCTGTATGCATTTTATACTACATGGCGATTTTCTGTATGCATTTTATACTACATGGCGATATTCTGTATGCATTTTATACTACACTGCGATATTCTGTATGCATTTTTATATTATATGGCTATATGCTGAATGTGTTTTATACTACATGGGGGAAGCTGTATGCATTTTATAATACATGGGGGTGCACTATGCATTTTTTACTACATGGTGATATTCTGTATCCATTTTATACTACATGGCGATATGCTGAATGTATTTTATACTACATGGGGGGCGCTGTATGCATTTTATACTACATAGCGATATGCTGAATGTATTTTATACTACATGGCGGTATGCTATATACATTTTATACTACATTGCGATATTCTGTATGCATTTTATACTATATGGCGATATTCTGTATGCATTTTATACTACATGGCGATACACTGTATGCATTTTATATTACATGGCGATATGCTGTTTGTATTTTATACTACATGGGGGCATGCTGTATGTATTTTATACTACATGATGATATTCTGTATGCATTTTATACGACATGGTGGTACGCTGTATGCATTTTATAGTACAGTGGGTCACGCGGTATGCTGTATGCCTTTTTTGCTACATAGCGATATGCTCTATGCATTTTATGCTACATGGAGATACGCAGTGTGCATTTTATACTACATGGCAATATTCTGTATGCATTTTATACTACATGGGGATATTCTGTATGCATTTAATACTACATGGCTGTACGCTGTATGTATTTTATACTACATAGCGGTATGCTGTATGCATTTTATGCTACATGGCGATATGCTAAATGTATTTTATACTACATGGCAGCACTCTGTTTGCATTTTATACTACATGGTGGCAAGCTGTATGCATTTTATACTACAAGAGGGTACAGTATGCCTTTTATACTACATGGCGATACGCTGTATGCATTTTGTACTACATGGCGATATGCTGTATGCATTTTATACTACATGGCGATATGCTGTATGTATTTTATACTACATGGGGGCACGCTGTATGCATTTTATACTACATGGCAATATTCTGTATGCATTTTATACTACATGGCGATATTCTATATGTATTTTATACTACATATATATAGTGGAGACATACCGGTAGCATTCTGTATGCATATTATACTACATGGCGATATTCTGTATGCATTTTATATTACATGGCGATATTCTGTATGCATTTTATAGTACATGGCGATATTCTGTATGCATTTTATACAACATGGTGTTACGCTATATGCATTTTATACTACAATGGGGCACTCTGTATGTATTTTATACTACATGGGAGGATGCTGTATGCATTTTATACTACATGGCAGCACACTGTATGCATTTTATACTACACGGTGGCAAGCTGTATGCATTTTATACTACATGGGGGTACACTATGCATTTTTTTTCCATTTGTTATTTTATTAAGATTTTAACATTACATTTATACATATCACAGTACATCATAGCATATATAAGGTTCCATCAAAACATTTCTATATCATGAATCTATTTAGGCACTATTTTACATAATGCAGCTACTTTACAGACATAAATATGTCTATTCCCTATTAAGGAATGAGATTTTAATATCACGTACGCACTTGAGAATACTATGCATTTTATACTACATGGCGATATGCTGTATGCATTTTATACTACATGGCGATATTCTGTATGCATTTTATACTACATGGCGATATTCTGTATGCATTTTATATTATATGGCGATATGCTGAATTTATTTTATACTACATGGGGGAAGCTGTAAGCATTTTATAGTACATGGGGGGGTACACAATGTATTTTATACTACATGGTGATATTTTGTATCCATTTTATACTACATGGCAATATGCTGAATGTATTTTATACTACATGGGGGGACGCTGTATGCATTTTATACTACATAGCGATATGCTGAATGTATTTTATATTACATGACGATATTCTGTATGCATTTTATACTATATTGCGATATTCTGTATGCATTTTATGCTACATGGCGATATTCTATATGTATTTTATACTACATATATATATATATATAGTGGAGACATACCGGTAGCATTCTGTATGCATATTATACTACATGGCGATATTCTCTATGCATTTTATATTACATGGCGATATTCTCTATGCATTTTATAAGACATGGTGGTACGCTGTATGCATTTTATACTACAGTGGGGCACGCGGTATGCTGTATGCATTTTATGCTACATAGCGATATGCTGTATGCATTTTATGCTACATAGCGATATGCTGTATATATTTTATACTACTTGGAGATACGCAGTGTGCATTTTATACTACATGGCAATATTCTGTATGCATTTTATACTACATGGGTATATTTTGTATGCATTTAATACTACATGGCTGTACGCTGTATGTATTTTATACTACATAGCGGTACGCTGTATGCATCTTATGCTAAATGGCGATATGCTAAATGTATTTTATACTACATGGCAGCACACTGCATGCATTTTATACTACATGGTGGCAAGCTGTATGAATTTGATACTACATGAGGGTACAGTATGCATTTTATACTACATGGCGATACGCTGTATGCATTGTGTACAACATGGCGATATGCTGTATGCATTTTATACTACATGGCGATATGCTGTATGTATTTTATACTTCATTGGGGCAAGCTGTATGCATTTTATACTACATGGCGATATGCTGTATGTCTTTTATACTACATGGGAGCATGCTGTAAATATTTTATACGACATATATATATATATATTTATATATATATAGTGGAGATATAGTATTCTGAATGCATTTTATACTACATGGTGATACGCTGTATTCATTTTATACTACATGGCGATATTCTGTATGCATTTTATACCACAATGGGGCACGCTGTATGTATTTTATACTACATGGGAGGATGCTGTATGCATTTTATACTACATGGCAGCACACTGTATGCATTTTATACTACACGGTGGCAAGCTGTATGCATTTTATACTACATGGGGGTACACTATGCATTTTTTTTCCATTTGTTATTTTATTAAGATTTTAACATTACATTTATACATATCACAGTACATCATAGCATATATAAGGTTCCATCAAAACATTTCTATATCATGAATCTATTTAGGCACTATTTTACATAATGCAGCTACTTTACAGACATAAATATGTCTATTCCCTATTAAGGAATGAGATTTTAATATCACGTACGCACTTGAGAATACTATGCATTTTATACTACATGGCGATATGCTGTATGCATTTTATACTACATGGCGATATTCTGTATGCATTTTATACTACATGGCGATATTCTGTATGCATTTTATATTATATGGCGATATGCTGAATTTATTTTATACTACATGGGGGAAGCTGTAAGCATTTTATAGTACATGGGGGGGTACACAATGTATTTTATACTACATGGTGATATTTTGTATCCATTTTATACTACATGGCAATATGCTGAATGTATTTTATACTACATGGGGGGACGCTGTATGCATTTTATACTACATAGCGATATGCTGAATGTATTTTATATTACATGACGATATTCTGTATGCATTTTATACTATATTGCGATATTCTGTATGCATTTTATGCTACATGGCGATATTCTATATGTATTTTATACTACATATATATATATATATATAGTGGAGACATACCGGTAGCATTCTGTATGCATATTATACTACATGGCGATATTCTCTATGCATTTTATATTACATGGCGATATTCTCTATGCATTTTATAAGACATGGTGGTACGCTGTATGCATTTTATACTACAGTGGGGCACGCGGTATGCTGTATGCATTTTATGCTACATAGCGATATGCTGTATGCATTTTATGCTACATAGCGATATGCTGTATATATTTTATACTACTTGGAGATACGCAGTGTGCATTTTATACTACATGGCAATATTCTGTATGCATTTTATACTACATGGGTATATTTTGTATGCATTTAATACTACATGGCTGTACGCTGTATGTATTTTATACTACATAGCGGTACGCTGTATGCATCTTATGCTAAATGGCGATATGCTAAATGTATTTTATACTACATGGCAGCACACTGCATGCATTTTATACTACATGGTGGCAAGCTGTATGAATTTGATACTACATGAGGGTACAGTATGCATTTTATACTACATGGCGATACGCTGTATGCATTGTGTACAACATGGCGATATGCTGTATGCATTTTATACTACATGGCGATATGCTGTATGTATTTTATACTTCATTGGGGCAAGCTGTATGCATTTTATACTACATGGCGATATGCTGTATGTCTTTTATACTACATGGGAGCATGCTGTAAATATTTTATACGACATATATATATATATATTTATATATATATAGTGGAGATATAGTATTCTGAATGCATTTTATACTACATGGTGATACGCTGTATTCATTTTATACTACATGGCGATATTCTGTATGCATTTTATACCACAATGGGGCACGCTGTATGTATTTTATACTACATGGGAGGATGCTGTATGCATTTTATACTACATGGCAGCACACTGTATGCATTTTATACTACACGGTGGCAAACTGTATGCATTTTATACTACATGGGGGTACACTATGCATTTTTTTTCCATCAGTCATTTTATTAAGATTTTAACATTACATTTATACATATAACAGTACATCATAGCATATATAAGGTTCCATCAAAACGTGTTTCTATATCGTGAATCTATTTAGGCACTATTTTACATAATGTAGCTACTTTCAGACATAAATATGTCTATTCCCTATTAAGGCATGAGATTTTAATATCTCGTAAGCACTTGAGAACACTATGCATTTTATACTACATGGCAATATTCTGTATGCATTTTATATTACATGGCGATACTCTGTATGCATTTTATACTAGATGGTGATACGCTGTATGCATTTTATACTACATGGCGATATTCTGTATGCATTTTATACTACATGGCTGTACGCTGTATGTATTTTATACTACATAGCAGTTCACTGTATGTATTTTATACTACATGGCGGTATGCTGTATGCATTTTATACTACATGGCGATATTCTGTATGCATTTTATAGTACATGGCGATATTCTGTATGCATTTTATACGACATGGTGTTACGCTATATGCATTTTATACCACAATGGGGCACGCTGTATGTATTTTATACTACATGGGAGGATGCTGTATGCATTTTATACTACATGGGAGGATGCTGTATGCATTTTATACTACATGGCAGCACACTGTATGCATTTTATACTACACGGTGGCAAACTGTATGCATTTTATACTACATGGGGGTACACTATGCATTTTTTTTCCATCAGTCATTTTATTAAGATTTTAACATTACATTTATACATATAACAGTACATCATAGCATATATAAGGTTCCATCAAAACGTGTTTCTATATCGTGAATCTATTTAGGCACTATTTTACATAATGCAGCTACTTTACAGACATAAATATGTCTATTCCCTATTAAGGCATGAGATTTTAATATCTCGTAAGCACTTGAGAACACTATGCATTTTATACTACATGGCGATATTCTGTATGCATTTTATATTACATGGCGATATTCTGTATGCATTTTATACGACATGGTGGTACGCTGTATGCCTTTTATACTACAGTGGGGCACACAGTATGCTGTATGCATTTTATGCTACATAGCGATATGCTGTATGCATTTTATGCTACATAGCGATATGCTGTATATATTTTATACGACTTGGAGATACGCAGTGTGCATATTATACTACATGGCAATATTCTGTATGCATTTTATACTACATGGGTATATTTTGTATGCATTTAATACTACATGGTTGTACGCTGTATGTATTTTATACTACATGGCGGCACACTGCATGCATTTTATACTACATGGTGGCAAGCTGTATGCATTTTATACTACATGAGGGTACAGTATGCATTTTATACTACATGAGGGTACATTATGCATTTTATACTACATGAGGGTACAGTATGCATTTTATACTACATAGCGATACGCTGTATGCATTTTGTACTACATGCCGATATGCTGTATGCATTTTATACTACATGGCGATATGCTGTATGTATTTTATACTACATGGGGGCACGCTGTATGCATTTTATACTACATGGCGATATGCTGTATGTCTTTTATACTACATGGGAGCACGCTGTATGTATTTTATACTACATATATATATAAAGTATATATAGTGGAGATATAGTATTCTGTATGCATTTTATACTACATGGTGATACGCTGTATGCATTTTATACTACATGGCGAGATTCTGTATGCATTTTATACTACATGGCTGTACGCTGTATGTATTTTATACTACATAGCAGTACACTGTATGTATTCTATAATACATGGCGGTACGCTGTATGCATTTTATACTACATGGCAGCACACTGTATGCATTTTATACTACATGGCGATACGCTGTATGCATTTTATACTACATGGCGATATTCTGTATGCATTTCATATTATATGGCGATATGCTGAATGTGTTTTATATTACATGGGGGAAGCTGTATGCATTTTAGAATACATGGGGGTGCACTATGCATTTTTTACTACATGGTGATATTCTGTATCCATTTTATACTACATGGCAATATGCAGAATGTATTTTATACTACATGGGGGGCGCTGTATGCATTTTATGCTACATAGCGATATGCTGAATGTATTTTATACTACATGGCGGTATGCTGTATACATTTTATACTACATGGCGATGTTCTGTATGCATTTTATACTATATGGCGATATTCTGTATGCATTTTATGCTACATGGTGATATTCTGTATTCATTTTATACTACATGGCTGTACTCTGTATTTATTTTATACTACATAGTGGTACGCTTTATGCATTTTATGCTACATGGCTTTATGCTGAATGTATTTTATACTACATGGTAGCACACTGTATGCATTTTATACTACATGGTGGCAAGCTGTATGCATTTTATACTACAAGAGGGTACAGTATGCATTTTATACTACATGGTGATACGATGTATGCATTTTATACTACATTGCGATATGCTGTATGTATTTTATACTACATGGGGGCACACTGTATGAATTTTATACTACATGGGGGCACGCTGTATGTATTTTATACTAGATGGGAGGACACTGCATGCATTTTATACTACATGGTGGTACACTGTATGCTTTTTATACTACATAGGGGGGACGCTGTATGTGTTTTATACTATATGGCGATATACTGTATGTATTTTATACTACATGGCGATATGCTGTATGTATTTTATACTACATGGCGATATGCTGTATGTATTTTATACTATATGGCGATATGCTGTATGCATTTTATACTACATGGCTATACGCTGTATGCATTTTATGCTACATGGCAATACGCTGTATGCATTTTATACTGCATGGTGATATTCTGTATGCATTTTATACTACATGGTGGTACACTGTATGCTTTTTATTCTACATGGGGATATGCTGTATGCATTTTACACTACATGGCGGTTTGCTGTATGCATTTCTTTACTACATTGCAGCACGCTGTATACATTTTATACTACATGGCGGTACGCTGTATGCATTTTATAGTACATAGTGGCACACTGTATACATTTTCTACTAAATGACGGCACGCGGTATGCATTTTGCATTGCTTTATTTTCACACCAAACCAATATGATGGATCTTGTCCTGCTGATGTATCACATATATGGGCAGGGAGGGGCATATCTCTATGGCTCAACTCAGGCAACAGACAGGCTTGGTACACCCCTGCCCTCACACCACAACTGTCCATACTGTGCTCCCACATATATCATGTATAGCCCTCACAGCACAACTGACTACACTGTACCCCCTACATATGCCATATATACCCCTCACACCACAACTGACTACTCTGTGCCCCCCACATACATGATATATACCCCTCACACCACAACTGACCACACTGTGCCCCCACATACATGATATACACTCACCGGCCACTTTATTAGGTACACCATGCTAGTAACGGGTTGGACCCCCTTTTGCCTACAGAACTGCCTCAATTCTTCGTGGTATAGATTCAACAAGGTAATGGAAGCATTCCTCAGAGATTTTGGTCCATATTGACATGATGGCATCACATAGTTGCCGCAGATTTGTCGGCTGCACATCCATGATGCGAATCTCCCGTTCCACCACATCCCAAAGATGCTCTATTGGATTGAGATCTGGTGACTGTGGAGGCCATTTGAGTACAGTGAACTCATTGTCATGTTCAAGAAACCAGTCTGAGATGATTCCAGCTTTATGACATGGCGCATTATCCTGCTGAAAGTAGCCATCAGATGTTGGGTACATTGTGGTCATAAAGGGATGGACATGGTCAGCAACAATACTCAGGTAGGCTGTGGCGTGCAATGATGCTCAATTGGTACCAAGGGGCCCAAAGAGTGCCAAGAAAATATTCCCTACACCATGACACCACCACCACCAGCCTGAACCGTTGATACAAGGCAGGATGGATCCATGCTTTCATGTTGTTGACGCCAAATTCTGACCCTACCATCCGAATGTCGCAGCAGAAATCGAGACTCATCAGACCAGGCAACGTTTTTCCAATCTTCTACTGTCCAATTTCGATGAGCTTGTGCAAATTGTAGCCTCAGTTTCCTGTTCTTAGCTGAAAGGAGTGGCACCCGGTGTGGTCTTCTGCTGCTGTAGCCCATCTGCCTCAAAGTCGACGTACTGTGCTTTCAGAGATGCTCTTCTGCCTACCTTGGTTGTAACGGGTGGCGATTTGAGTCACTGTTGCCTTTCTATCAGCTCGAACCATTCTGCCCATTCTCCTCTGACCTCTGGCATCAACAAGGCATTTCCGCCCACAGAACTGCCGCTCACTGGATGTTTTTTCTTTTTCGGACCATTCTCTGTAAACCTTAGAGATGGTTGTGCGTGAAAATCCCAGTAGATCAGCAGTTTCTGAAATACTCAGACCAGCCCTTCTGGCACCAACAACCATGCCACGTTCAAAGGCACTCAAATCACCTTTCTTCCCCATACTGATGCTCGGTTTGAACTGCAGGAGATTGTCTTGACCATGTCTACATGCCTAAATGCACTGAGTTGCCGCCATGTGATTGGCTGATTGGAAATTAAGTATTAACGAGCAGTTGGACAGGTGTACCTAATAAAGTGGCCGGTGAGTGTATACCCCTCACACCACAACTGACCACACTGTGCCCCCACATATATCATATATAACTCTCACACCACAACTGACCACAATGTACCCCCACATTTATCATATATATACCCCTCACACCACAACTGACCACACTGTGCCATCCACATATGATATATACCCCTCACACCACAACTGACCACACTGTGTCTCCCACATGCATGATATATACCCCTCCCCTCACACCCCAACTGACCACACTGTGTCCCCACATATATCATATATACCCCTCACACCACAACTGACCACACTGTGCCCCCCACATATATCATATATAGCCCACACACCACAACTGACCACACTGTGCCATCCACATATGATATATACCCCTCACACCACAACTGACCACACTGTGTCTCCCACATGCATGATATATACCCCTCACACCCCAACTGACCACACTGTGCCCCCACATATATCATACATACCCCTCACACCACAACGGATCACACTGTGCCCCCACATATATCATATATACCTCTCACACCACAACTGACCACACTGTACCCCCACATATATCATATATATACCCCTCACACCACAACTGACCCCACTGCGCTCCCACATATATGCTACCATTACCACATATGCTACCATTACCTCGGCATCATTACTGAATAATACCACTACAGCAATACCATTACCCCTGCATCATGACCGAATAATACCGCAATACCGCTACCATTACTCCTGCATCATGACTGAATAATACCACCACACCACAACGATTACCCCTGCATTATGACTGAATAATACCAACACACCGCTACCATTACCCCTGCATCATGACTAAATAATACCACCACAACACTACCATTATATCTGCATCATGACTGAATAATACCACCACACCGCTACCATTACCCCTGCATCATGAATGAATAATACCACCACACCATAGCCATTACCCCTGCATCATGACTGAATAATACCACCCCACCGCTACCATTACCCCTGTGTCATGACCAGGGGCGTTGCTAGGGTAGCAAAAGATCCGGGGCACGGGCCCCAATGCATATGTAAAAATTTACTGAAGTGTCCACTGCCGTACATAACCCCCTTACATTTTCCTGCACCAACAATAACTGTACCTATACAGTTACAGGCGAAATCCCTACCTATTCCATTCACTGAATGCGGGTGACATGTCCTCACATTGTACCTGTTCTCTATCTTCTCCATCAGGCCTGGCATATCCATCTTATGTTATTCAGTTTCCTCTTGTCCCTACATGTCGGTCCCCCACAGTGTCATCCTGCTGCTGCCCCTAAAACTCTGTAACACTATTTATAAGCACCAGTATACAAATAATGCTTCCTAGTATAACACGCTGTAAAATTACCCCCATTCCAGGCCCTACACCATAAAAAGCCCTCTTTACGATTCTTGAGCTGTATGGCCCCCACAATTTATAATGCTGGACATTGTAGCAGTATACTGTCCTGATATTGGCTCCCAAACTTAGTAATGACCAACAAGCATTAAACTCCACATTCACGTTCAGACACTGTACATTAGACACATTTTATAATGAACCGTCTAATATCCTAGTTAGTATATGGTCCCATACATTACATTATCCCTCTCTGAGGTGTCACTTGTACTTAATAATGACACCCATCGTGCCACCCACCCAATAAATGTTATATAAATGTGGCCTATGTGCTATAATGCCACTCACTAAATCTCTGTATACCCAACTAATTCCCTCTTACTGTGACTCCTAACACTAAAGAATGCCCCCTCAAAGACCCTATACTTTACGCCCCATAATTGTGGCCCCCTGCCCAATTCTCCTTCCTAATAATTCCTCTTCCCCGACTGTGGCTCCTGTCCTAACATTGCCCACTGAAAGGAACCCCTACCTAAAAGTGCCTTCCCTCTAAATAAGTCCACATTCCTTAGTGATGCCCCCAAACTCCCCAGTAATGCCCGGATTATTGCCCACAGTCAACATATAATGCCCACAGTAATTCCCTGTATTACCCACGCTCTACATTAATGCCCCCCAGTCCAATTATGCCCCCTCTACAAAGAAATGTCCCCCTAATAAAGTAAAGCCCCCAGTCCACAGTAATTCCCCCTTTATATAGAAATGCTCCCTTTATAAAGTAATGTTCCTAGTCCATAGTAATTCCCCCAGTCCATCATAATGTCCCCAGTCCATAATAATGCCCGCTTATAAAGTAATGTCCCCAGTCTACATTAATGCTCCCATACAAAGTAATACCCCTAGTCCAAATAATGCCCCCTATTCACAGTAATGCCCCCATATAAAGTAATACCCCCAGTCCAAATAATGCCCCCTATTCACAGTAATGTCACCATATAAAGTAATGCCCCCATATAAAGTAATATCCTCAGTCCACATAATGCCCCCTGTTCACAGTTATACCCTTTATAAAGTAATGCCCACATGGTTTACTAATTAACAAAAAAAATCACTAATACTCACCTCTGTCTTCCCTGCTTATCCTGTCTTCTGTGCAGGACGATCGGCGGTGACGTCATCACATCGCGTCTCCTGCTCCCGGCTGCTGTATTGAGCTGCATGAAGCAGGAGACGCGATGTAGTCACAATTATCGTGTCTCCTGCTCTGTGTAGTGCTGCAGGGACCTGACGGCTCCGTGCACCCAGGGTCGGACTGGGGGCCTAGGGCCCACCAGTAAAGTTGATTCTGGGGGCCCACCTACTGCTAAGAGGAAATATTGCATGTACAATATAAGGCTGCGAAAATTCCCTTAACGACTAGTATGTCAACCAATCAGATATGGTGATTCCTTTTGTAAAGAGCTATTTTCTGCTCTCAGACACTTTTGAAACATCTCCCCCATGATGTGAACGCAGACTAAGGCCTCATGCATGCGACAATTTTTTCAAAAAGTATAAAGTAGACATATCATTTGGGGCGCTCAGTGTAATCAGTAAAATCCAAGCCCACAAGAAAATGGTGCAAATGCATTTTTTCATTAAATACCGTCTAACTTACTACTAATTTTTTCATATTAAATACCGTCACTATGACGTGCAATTTGTTACACAGAAAACAAGCCCTCACACAGCTCTGTACATGGAAAAATAAAAAAGGTTTTGGTTTTTGAATGTGGGGAGTAAAGAAATTAAAACACAAAAACTAAAAAGGGCCTGAGTGGGAAGGGGTTAATTATACACTATACAGTGCATAACAAGACATCAGTGAGCCCTAATGTGACCTTTGGATTGGGGCTCCCATATATCTAAAATTGCGCTGCCACCCCCTCACTAATAACATGTCCCAGCAGTGGCCTCCCCTCACTAATAACATGTCCCATCAGTGGCCTCCCCTCACTAATAACATGTCCCAGCAGCGGCCTCCCCTCACTAATAACATGTCCCAGCAGCGGCCTCCCCTCACTAATAACATGTCCCAGCAGCGGCCTCCCCTCACTAATAACATGTCCCAGCAGCGGCCTCCCCTCACTAATAACATGTCCCAGCAGCGGCCTCCCCTCACTAATAACATGTCCCAGCAGCGGCCTCCCCTCACTAATTACATGTCCCAGCTAGCGGCCTCTCCTCAATAATAACATGTCCCAGCAGCGGCCTCCCCTCACTAATAACATGTCCCAGCAGCGGCCTCCCCTCACTAATAACATGTCCCAGAAGCGGCCTCCCCTCACTAATAACATGTCCCAGAAGCGGCCTCCCCTCACTAATAACATGTCCCAGAAGCGGCCTCCCCTCACTAATAACATGTCCCAGCAGCGGCCTCCCCTCACTAATAACATGTCCCAGCAGCGGCCTCCCCTCACTAATAACATGTCCCAGCAGCGGCCTCCCCTCACTAATTACATGTCCCAGCTAGCGGCCTCTCCTCAATAATAACATGTCCCAGCAGCGGCCTCCCCTCACTAATAACATGTCCCAGCAGCGGCCTCCCCTCACTAATTACATGTTCCAGCTAGCGGCCTCTCCTCAATAATAACATGTCCCAGCAGCGGCCTCCCCTCACTAATAACATGTTCCAGCAGCGGCCTCCCCTCACTAATAACATGTTCCAGCAGCGGCCTCCCCTCACTAATAACATGTCCAGCAGCGGCCTCCCCTCACTAATAAAATGTCTAGTGGTAGCACTTAATAATAAAATGTCCATTGACAGTCTCCTTGTGGCGTCCCATGCTGTAGCAGGGGTATAGACATGTCTGTGCGCTTTCCCAGTGCATACTGTATAATGTCACACAGTGTGCGTGGCCAGAGCGCACAGACATGCATCTGCCCGTGAACTCTAATAATCAATTGTATTTGTGTTATCTTCCCGTAATGGACCCGCAGGTAGCAGGCCCCTTCTATCATGAGGCCTGATTGTTACGCCACTAACACTCTAACTACATATAGCATATGTATATACATATCATAGTCTATTTACTATAAATGTTTACAGGACACACTATATACACACATGAACACACATAGACATACTATATACACACATGAACACACATTGGACACACTATATACACATGGACACACTATATACACACATGAACACACATGAACATACTATATACACACATGAACACACATTGGACACACTATATACACATGGACACATGCTGGACACAATATATACACATGGACACACTATATACACATGGACACACTATATACACACATGAACACACCTGGACATACTATATACACACATGAACACACATTGGACACACTATATACACATGGACACATGCTGGACACAATATATACACATGGACACATGGTGGACACACTATATACACACATACATGGACATACTATATACACACATACATGGACATACTATATACACACATACATGGACATACTATATACACACATGGACACACACTGGACACACTATATACACATGGACACACTATATACACACATGGACACACTATATACACACATGGACACACGCTGAACACACTATATACACACATGGACACACGCTGAACACACTATATACACACATGGACACACTCATAGACATACTATATACACACATGGACACACACTGGACACACTATATACACTTTAATACATGCTGGAAACACAATATGCATACCCTACACACGCTGAACACACTATATACACACATAGACACACACATGGACATACTATATACACACATGGACACACACATAGACATACTATATACACACATGGACACCCTATATACACACATGGACACACACTGGACACACTATATACACACGGACACACTATATACACACTATATACACTTTAATACATGCTGGAAACACAATATGCATACCCTATATATACATTAACATGCATAGTATACATAATACAGCACTCAATACACCTATAGTATACACAGAGCAGACATGAATACATACAGTACATCACACTGTATACAGGGCAGCAGCAGAAGAGGAGGAGAATCAAAGCAGCAGCAGCTGCTGCAAGCACAGTCATTACCAGGTCATTACCTATTCACTGCTCACCTCCTCCTCCACAAGCTCCGTCCCGGCATCTCTATCACTTCCTGGTCTGCGGGAGCCTGGGAGGGGGAGGAGCAGGCGGGGAACTCCGGCAGCTGCAGCATACAAGTGCCAGTGCAGGAGTCTGTGACATCTTCAGGATAAAGATGCACAGCACCAAACAGTCCACAGCAGGGGTAGAACGGGAGCACAGTGACAGGTGCCAGGGCCCACCGGGGATTTCCCGGTACCCCAGCAAGCCAGTCCGAGCCTGCGTGCACCATTACACTATCCATCTCTACCTGTGTCCTGATGACACAGATAGAGATGAGAGTGAAAAAATCTCCCCAGACAGCGGGACCAGCTGATCTGGGGAGATCCGGGGCTCCGGTCAAAAGATCCGGGGCACGAGCCCCGGATCTTTTGACCTAGCGACGCCCCTGGTCATGACTGAATAATACCACCACACCACTACCATTACCACTGTATCATGACTGAATAATACCACCACACCACTATCATTACCATTGCATCATGACTGATTAATACTACCACACCGCTACCATTACCACTGCATCATGACTGCATAATAATACCACACCATTACCACTGCATCATGACTGAATAATACCACCACATCACTACCACTACATCAGGACTCAATAAAACCACTACCACTGCAAAATAATACCACCTAACACATACTCTATAAAAGACAATGCCAAAATAATTAATCCAAATTAAAAATTAAATGCTCTGCAGATAATCTAAGAGATTATAATATAATTATGCCTGATGACTGTTTACTGTCTTCTTCATTACAACTTCATTACAGCCTCTATAGTGCCACCTGTAGACTGGGATCTCTTCTTCATCCGGCATAACTTCTCCAGCTGTGATGAATTCGCCCCTAGTTGTCTTCAGCTCTTGGCAGCACATCTGTGTCCTTAAAGATACTACAGTCACTTATAGTATAATGGCACCTGGATATATATACACAGCACCTTCTAAATCTATATATGGCACCCCCATTTATAAATGAACAGTACCCCTGCTATACAGCGTCACTCGATATACACTGCCATTTTCATTCTTTTATATAAAGCTGCCCCTGCTATACAGCAACCCCCACTATACAACTCCCCCGAAAACAATGGCCCATTTCATCTATACAATGACCTCCCCTATCCAAAGCTGCCCCTCTTTACAGCACCTCTCTTGCCCCCTAAAGACAGTACATAATTTGTACCACCCGTCCTCTATACATGCTTACACTTCCCCGTCCTCTATACACTGTCTGTATACATGAGCTACACCCCCTGTCCTCTATACATGAACTACATCTCACCCTTTCTCTATACAGTGCCTTTATATATTAACTTCCCCCCAGTCCTCTATATATGAATTACACCCCTTGTCCTCTATACAATGATTATATACATTTATTAACCCCCAATCCTTTATATACAGCCCCTCCTCTATATATCAATTACACCGTCACCGTCCCATATACAGTGGCTCTTCTATTTGTAAAATAAGGTCCTCTATACAGTGGCTACTCTATATATAAATTACGCCCTTTCCTGTCCGCTATACAGTTCCTCTTCTATATATAAATTATACCCCCGTACCCTATACAGTGGGTCCTGTATAAATAAGTTACCTCTCCCCCGTTGCCTATACAGTGGCTCCTCTATATATAAAATACACCCTTCCCCGTCCCCTATACAGTGGCTCCTCTATATATAAATTACACCCTTCCCCGTCCCCTATACAGTGCCTCCTCTATATATAAATTACACCCTTCCCTGTCCCGTATACAGTGCCTCCTCTACCTATAAATTACACCCTTTTCCATCTCCTCTATATATTAATTACACCCTTTCATGTCCAGCATACAGTGGCCCCTCTATTTATAAATTACACCCTTCCCTTTCCGCTATACAATGCCTCCTCTATAAATAAATTACACCCTTCCCTGTCTGCTATACAGTGGCCCCTCTATATATAAATTACAAACCACCCTATTTCCTATACATTGGCCCCTCTATATATAAATTACACCCTTCCCTGTCTGCTATACAGTGACCCCTCTATATATAAATTAAACCTTTCCCTGTCCTCTATACAGTGGCCCCTTTATATACAAATTACACCTTTCTCTATCCGCTATACAGTGGCCCCTCTATATAAAAATTACACCCTTCCCTGTCCCCTATACAGTGGTCCCTCTATAAATTACACCCCCTTCCTGTCCCCTATACAGTGGTCCCTTTATATATACATTACACCCCCCCCCCCCGTCTTCTTTACTGAATCCCTTTATAACAGTAAAATAATAAAAGTTTCACTTACCTTTCCAGACGATCCCCGCAGCGCTGACAGCCTGGAAGATCTGTGGCTTCTCCTCCTCTGCTCGGCTGCAATGTGTGGACACAGACAGCGCGATCTATGAGTCATAGATCGGCCGTCTGTGGAGGATAGAAGATGTAGGCAGAGGTCTGCACCTCTATGGTGTCAGTGCCTTAAAGTCACAGGCACCATATTCTGTGTGCGTGTCAGTATGGGGCTGCTAAATGCTATTACTTAGCAGCTGATACCTGCAAGGCCCCTGGAACATTTTTTGACTGTTTGTGCAAGGCCGGATCTACAGCGCCAAACGCCGGGACCCCAATAGAGAGAGGGCTGATCCTGGGGACCAGCGCAAGTGCTCCCAGAGCGTCAATGTAGATCTGGCTCTTGGTTACCTCCTGTACCTGCAACCTCAAATCTGCAGAGGGGTCCTCAACTTTAATATGATGATGCAAAGGTGGCTCTGTTTGCATGGAATACACTGCGCCCTGTTGACAACTAATGGACGGCTGCTTTACTGGCTCACTGTAAGCATGGGTGCACTCCCGTAGCAACCGGATGGCTCTGTCTTTAAACTGGGCAAAGTCCATATCTAGATTCTGTAAGGACATCATGCGCAATTGGGTTTTGCTGGACTCAAATAGCAGCCCTTCCTCAAATTGCTTTGTTAACATCTTATTTTCATCCTGTACACTATTTGGATCAATCTATTTAACCGCTAGCAGCGTCTTCTGCAGGTTAAGGGCAAAGTCTTGTATAATTTCTTTGGCCTTCTGCTGCTGCGTTATTTCTGTAGCTGTACAGGCGTCAAAGGCGCTCTTCAATTTAATAAAAATATCTTTCACTGTCTTTTTGTTGGTGTCAGGCCAGGACACCAAGCTGACTAATTAGGATAGTGACCCTTTGTTCTTCAGACATGGGGTACAGTCCTAATAAACTTTGCTTTAAAGTTGTTGAGGGTATGTGGCTGGCCAGCGTACTGCAGCAGCCACGCAGCACCTGGACTAACTTGACGGAACATCGCTGTTTTCCCTTATCCCTCTCTACAGGGTACTCACTGTTGCTGGCGACAGCTGCCTGAGGACTCTGGACCTCCAGCGGGGTGAGCTGGCTTCGCTCCACCTCTGCGCATCTCTGCTGTGCCATGCAGTAGGCTGCAAGATGGCGGACTCTCCTTGCTTGTGCACGTGGCGTCGACCCTGTTCGTGATGCCAAAAATGAGCTGAAAAGGGGGAAGGAAAGGGCTTGTAGGGAAATGTTTGTGAGGCCAGTTGGGATATTCACTGACTTGGGCCCTGGGAGATTGGCAGAGGTGTTGTGCGTGATGTTATAAACCCTTCCCGACTAGGGTTGGCTCCCAGGGGGTGAGTGGAAGAGGAGGTGTATATCACTTTTCTTGTAGTAATGGCGCCAAAAGAAACAACTCACATGCTTGCAATCGAACTTGAAATGTAGAGATGCTGGCCACCTTGGTAAGCTATCCTTCTCAATATACTTCTTAAAATGTTCCTCAATGTGCTCCTCAGCTGCACTGCACTTTGCTCCTCACAGGCACAACCTCTGCTTACTGTGCTGATTCACTCTGCTTCCCCTTTTCTCAGCTCCTGAGGAAGACTACCCCCATACGGTGAGGAATACTACCCCTATACAGTGAGGAATATTACCCCCATACAGTGAGGAAGACTACCGCTGTACAGTGAGGAATACTACTCCCATACAGTGAGGAACATTACCCCCATACAGTGAGGAACACTACCCCCATACAGTTCCCTGCTCTGCCATAGACAGAGATGTAGCCATCAGATGTAAATAAAGATGGCGTAGCATGTGACGTAGCATGTGGCATCACGGCGCCGCCACCTTTGTTTTCATCCTATATCCACCCTGACACCGCGATAGAAGGGAAGGAGGTCATTGCGCGTTGGGGGAACGATGGAAGGTGATTACAATTTTATTATTGTACCTAGGACTGTATATAGTTATTATAGGATGATTGTATATATTTATTATGGGGGATGTATATAGTTGTTATAGGGGAACTGTATATAGTTATAGGTGGTGTATAGTTATTATAGTGGGGTGTATATAGTTATTATAGAAGGATTGCATATATTTATTATGGGGGTGTATATAGTTGGTATAGGGGGGCTGTATGTAGTTAGTTATAGGGGGGCTGTATATATTATTAAAGGGGCACTGTATATAGTTATAGGGGGACTGTATATAGATATTATAGGGGGACTGTATACCGTTATTATAGGAGGACTGTATATAGTTATAGGGGGCTGTATATAGTTATGGGAGCCTCTATATAGTTATTATACGGGGCTGCATATAGTTATTATAGGGGGACTGTATATAGTTATTGTAAGGGGACTGTATAGAGTTATTATAGGGAGACTGAATACAGTTATAGGGGGACTGTATACAGTTATTGTTGGGGGACTGTATACAGTTATTGTAGGGGGACTGTATATAGTTATAGGGGGGCTGTATAGTTATTATAGGGGGGCTGTATATAGTTATTATAGGGCAACTGTATATAGTTATAGGGGTAATGTATACAGTTATTATAGGAGGTTGTATATAATTATTATAGGAGGACTATATATAGTTATAGGGGGCTGTATATAGTTATTATAGTAGGCTGTATCTAGTTATTATAGAGGGATAGTATATAGTTATAGGGAGGCTGTATATAGTTATAGGGAGACTGTATATAGTTAATGCTGTGGGACTGTATATAGGTAATGTTGGGGGCTGTAAATAGTTATTGCTGGGGGGCTATGTATCGTGATTGCTTGGGGGCTGTATATAGTGATTACTGTTGGGTTGTATACAGTGATTGCTATTGGAGCGGTATACAGTCATTGCAGGGGGCTGTATATAGTGATTGCAGTGAAATAGTTGTTTCTGGGGGAGCTGTTTATAGTGGTTAGGGAGGGGAGCTGTATATAGTGGTTGTTGGGGGAGCTGTATATAGTGATGGCTGCGGGAGCTGTATATAGTGGTTGCTGGGGGAGCTGTATATAATGGTTGCTGGGGGAGCTGTATATAATGGTTGCTGGGGGAGCTGTATATAATGGTTGCTGGGGAGCTGTATATAATTGTTGCTGGGGGAGTTGTTTATAGTGATTGCGGGGGAGCTGTTAATAGTGGTTGCTGGGACCCACCGTATTTAATTGTAATAATTAGATGAATTTGTTAGACCTTGACAAAAACACCTCTGTTGAAACGGGTTGGTCTGTAATGTCCTGTTTTGCACGTGGCAATATCCCTGATTTTAAACAAATTGAAATAAAGCAAGAACCATTTTTTACCTGAGATGTCGGAGTGCCAGACCATTCTTCCTATTTTTTCCTACGATGTGTCTCTGAGTCTTCAGATTTAGTGCCGTGCAGACTTTAAAGCTGCATTCACACGACTGTTGGGAGATATATATAGGTCCGCAAGCTTGTGGCCGTATATACGCCCCCAATAGGCCAGCAATGGGTGCACGGAGCAGTACGGTGCTACACATCTGTGGCACTACTGCTCGGTACACGGGGAAAAGATAGAACATGTCCTATCTTTCCCCGTGTTTCAGCACTTTGCACTGTGTATATCTACCGTGTTTCCCCGATAGTAAGACACCCCCGATAGTAAGACGTAGTGGGTGTGTTACCGTGTTTCCCCGAAAGTAAGACAGTGTCTTACATTCTTTTTACCCCCAAAAGTCCCACTATGTCTTACTTTCGGGGTATGTCTTATATTGGAAAAAAATTGTAAATTTTTGTTTTAACCATAAAATTAACATTTATTAACAGGCTGAACAGTATGGTATTCACCACCAAGCAGTTTTATAAAAGCAAGTGCCAAGAATTATACAGTGTAATGGGTGGTTATACAGTGTGAGGGGGAAGGGGGGCATTATACAGTGTGGTAGGTTATACAGTGTAAGGGGGGGGGCATTATACAGTGTGGGAGGTTATACAGTGTAAGGGGGGGGGGCATTATACAGTGTGGGAGGTTATACAGTGTATGGGGGGGCATTATACAGTGTGGGAGGTTATACAGTGTATGGGGGGGCATTATACAGTGTGGGAGGTTATACATTGTGAGTAGGGGCATTATACAGTGCAGAGGGGGATGGGTGTTTTAACATAAACCTTAGAACTGTGCAAGCAAACACACTGACACACTACATTCATACATTATACATGTAAATAAACATGCACACAATGTTCACATATAGATCAGACATCACACCTACATACACACTACACATAACATACATACTTTTCAGTGTCACTGATTGCAGGGCTGAGTAGAGTCTGGCCCAGGCTGACATGTGCTCCCCTGCTCCTCTCCCCCTCCTGTTCCCACTGATGTAGCAGAGTTTAGCAGCTACACGGGAGGGGGAGGAGCTGCTCCAGTAACACAGACAGCAGCAGCACAGAGCAGGAAGCTTCTCCCTCGGCTCCATGCTGCAGAGTCCACACTGTGCAGCCCTGTCTCCTCTCTCCTCATGTGATCGGAGCCTGCACGGAGTAGCTGAGCTCCGGTCACATAAGGAGCTACAGCAGTGACATAAAGAGGCTGCAGCACCCGGCTCCCGGCAGCTCTAACTATGTCTTACTTTCGGGTACGTCTTACATTAGCCTTACATTAGAGGAGCAGGGGAGCACATGTCAGCCTGGACCAGCCTGTACTCAGCCCTGCAGTCAGTGTCACTGAAAAGTATGTATGTTATGTGTAGTGTGTATGTAGGTGCGATGTCTGATCTATATGTGAACATTGTGTGCATGTTTATTTACATGTATAATGTATGAATGTAGTGTGTCAGTGTGTTTGCTTGCACAGTTCTATGGTTTATGTTAAAACACCCATCCCCCCTCTGCACTGTATAATGCCCCCCCATACACTGTATAACCTCCCACACTGTATAATGCCCCCCCATACACTGTATAACCTCCCACACTGTATAATGCCCCCCCCTTACACTGTATAACCTCCCACACTGTATAATGCCCCCCCCCTTACACTGTATAACCTACCACACTGTATAATGCCCCCCCCCCCCCTCACACTGTATAACCACCCATTACACTGTATAACTCTTGGCACTTGCTTTTATAAAACTGTTTGGTGGTGAATACCATACTGTTCAGCCTGTTAATAAATGTTAATTTTATGGTTAAAACAAAAATTTTCAATTTTTTTTCCAATATAAGACATACCCCGAAAGTAAGACATAGTGGGACTTTTGGGGGTAAAAAGAATGTAAGACACTGTCTTACTTTCGGGGAAACACGGTATGTAGAGGGAAGGGGTCAACCCTACTCCTCTCCATGACGCCGGACGTATGTCCGCCCGGCTACGGCCTGGCGGACATACGCTCGTATAAATGCACCCTAAAAGTCTTGGAGGTCGGGTGAGCAGATACAACTTTTCAATGTTTACAATAATACTGCCCCCTATGCACTAGAATATAACTACTATAGGAATACAATATGCATAACACAAGTATCTCCACCACCACTGTCTGAGTGTTGTGTAAATTATGGCATTACACAAAGGACTGCTGTAACCTGTAGCCCCAGACATTACAAAGGTTTCCTGTTGCCTTATTTTATTTAAAACAGACAGCCTTGTGTACAAGAATATAACAGCGTAACACCTGAGTGCTTTACATAAAGGGAGTGGCAGAAGTGCTGTGTAAGAAAACAAAGGAGGGCAGGCTGCAGCAGGCCATTGTAAAGTATGTATTTATGGGGAGCAGCGGACCTGTGTAATTTATCCACATGGCTGCTGCACCCCATGGCATCATATCCCATGGTCTTTCCTTCCACAGGACTTCTACTGCTAACTCATGTAAAGCAGAAAGTATCATACTTTGTACAGAATTGTCAGAAGTGACATTTAGCTACTCACAGGTGATGATCTGCTCCATCCACTTATCAGTTGTTTTCTAGTACTTGTCACTTGTGAAGAATTCACGCTAAGATGTACTCAGCTCCTTGTAGCACCTCTGTGATCCTAAAGGCACTACAGTCACTTACACTATAGTGTCACCTGAATAACAATGTGCTCCTAAATAATATAATATATACCCCTCGCACCACACCTGATCACACTGTGCCCAAGGATGTATGTAATGAATCAATAATCTTTGTTCGTCCTATGGACCTGGATGATGAGCGTTGCGGTACGGCACTGGATAACGATGAGATTTCGGAGTGTTTTCCAAAAGAGCATTTTTATTTGAATGTTACAAATAACTGAGATGCTGCGGGAATGATACAAGCTCAATGTCTATACCATGCCCTTATAGCACTTAGTGTAAATTAATGACACATGATGCTAAGGAGTGAATAGACGGCCATTTTTCTTTGTCACATGTTCTCTGACAAATCACAAGACATTCGTACAAAATCCACTTCTACTTTGGTTATTCACATAGGAGCGGCCGTCCAGGAGTCTTCACAGATAAAGGCAGGGCCGGCGCTATGGGTAGGTAAAGTGGGCAATTGCCCAGGGCCCACTGAAAGGGGAGAATCTCTTCTTTCAAATAAATCTTGAATTTTGTTTCTAGGTGTCATGGATCCAGAGATATTCAGTGAGAATATCAGGTGCCATTTTTATATATAAAAATCACCACAGTCGGCAGTTTAACAGTTAATAACTCTGTTTTCCTGACACCTAGAAACACATATATCTATTCATATAAAAGAGAAGACTCTCTTTTTTCATAGGAAAAAAGAAGTGAGGTTCTATGTGTCACAGAGCCAAAGATACAGCCCTCTGAAGTGTCTCCCCCCTCCAGATTCTTAGCCATCAGTCTACAGGGAGAATTTGCTGCATACTGAGCTGCTGCACCTCACAGATAATGGAAATATTCCCTTTATATGTTAGTACATTTTGATAAGGAATAATATCAACTAATGTTCATGTTTTTAACCCTTCTCTATACAGAAGTATCTAAGAACACACTTTCTCTCTTATTGCCTTTTATTTAGTGATATTTTTTTTTTGCGAAAATTGACTGATGCAATGATCATTTGATCCTTGTCGCTATTATATATTAACAACAAAACCCAGAACATGTCCATAAATTTATATGTAACACCAAAACACACACATGTTCCGGAATGAAGTTTTTATTTCACACTAGAAATGAGCGAGCACTAAAATGCTCGAGTGCTCGTTATTCGAGACAAATTTTTCCCGATGAAACAACACATTGAAAGAACACTAAAGAAGAACACATTGCAGATGTTTGCAGATGTTTTCACTGAACGAACACATTGAAAGAAAGCAGTGAAGAACACATTGCAGATGTTCCGAACATCTGCTAACTTATCGGAAGACACGTGCACCGAACGATGTTCTTCACAATAGTATATGAAGAACAATATGTGTGAAGAATGTTTCCATACCGAGAGAACATGCAAACTCTGCAGATGTTGACCAGCACTGCAAGGCTGTAGTGCTGAGCCGCGAGCCCCGGGCTACCCATCAATCTCCCTATCATCTGTCTATCTCCTATAAAATACTCCCATATTACAGTTTGTTTTACCATACTAACGGGAGCCTCTTTCTTACTGTGAATGGTCATAAAATTGTTTTTTATTTTGGGGCCCCACTTTTAGTTTTGCCCAGGGCCCCATTTTGTCTAGAACCGGCCCTGGATAAAGGCTTTATCCTAAACGACAAGCATGTGGTTTAAATAGTACAGTAATTGGTATAGTCTGGGAGCTTCCAGTCTCTGGGAGCTTTCAGTTGCTGGGCAAACATCTGGAATTGAACAACTGATTGGCAGCTGTTTTTAGATGGGAAGCGCAGGAGGAGATAAATGAAGTGAATTCTTTGTGGTCAAACAGTTCATCAGGTGAAGTTGGTGGAAGAAGTTCTCCAAGTCGAGCTGCTAAGAGGATCGGGTAAAGCATGTCTACTCTCTGCCTTCTTCCGCATCATTCCCGCAGCATCTCAGTGATTTATAACATTCAATTAAAAACGCTCTTTTGGAATACACTCCGAAGTCTCATCGTTATCCAGCGCTATACTGCAGCGCTCATCATTCAGGTCCATAGGACGAACAAAGATGTCTCTTCTCGTAATTAGTTCTCTGATTGGGGAAGGACCTACTACAGGAGCGTGGCAGCAGGACAACGAAACCTACAGGAGGATAAGAATATCAGGTTTTGTGCCTCCCTTCACAACCAGACCAGGTTAGTGGCTCATGTACTGCTACTAATCATTCTTTTATATAACATACTACGCCATAGGAGCACTCTTTTTGTCTCCCCAACCCTCTACTCTCCTTATATGAATCCATAATGATATTAACATTGCCCCCTTTAATTTAATATAATACATTCAGCACCTTACTACATTAGAATAACTACAATGTACATGAATAAATAATATATACTGTGAATACAGAATTATATTTTGTTATATTTCCAAGATCTGGTGGCACATTGTAATAGATCATGTGTTAAATCTACATATACTGCCATACTGTAGTATTGCAGTGTTTGCAGGATCAATCAAACAAGCCAGGGTTATGAAAAATAGTGAAAAAAAAAACACCCTGAAAATTTAAATCACAACTTTTCCCTAGAACTAATATTAAAACACAGCATAAAAATCATGAACATGCTAGGTATCCCCGCATCTCAAAATGTCCATTCTATCAAAATATAATTCCATATAGTTTATTCCAGCGTGTCAGGGTTCTAGCGGCGAGTGTCGTGGGCAAAAGGGTTCTGGAGTTGTGGAACCTCTGGACCACTGCAGGAGATGTTACTAGCTGATACCCAGGACAGGTGCCTGTGGCACCTGGTCTTCACCAGAGCCCGCCGCAAAACAGGATGTTCTTGCTGCGGTGGGTGCCACCAGTTCGTTCCATGGGTGCGACTAGGCCCACGGTGGCAGCCAAGGTAGCACGGCAGGATACAGTCCGAGCCTGAGGTGAAAGCAGGAAAACAGCTTGGAAACGCTGGAACTCACGGTAGGAACACAGGTGCTGGCACACGATACAGGCAGGCGGGAACGGACTGGCACATGGAACAGGAATGCAAGAACTGGCACAGGCAGGAACGGACTGGCACACAGAACAGGAACAGATGACAGGAACATAGCAGACATGGGAACACAGGAACAGGAATCACAGGGAACAATGGAGACACAGGAGGGCTTTCACTTCAGTGGAATAAGGCTGAAGATCCGGCGTTGCAGGAAGAGAGGTGCCGGACTATAAAGCAGAGCTGGATTTGCCAGCCCCAATCACCAGTACGCTGGCCCTTATATCTTGAAGAGTTGGAGTGCGCCCTATAGAGTGGGTACGCACGCTCGGCCTAGTCGGACCTGGAATGAGGAGTGGTAAGTCCAGGGCAGCGAGCATCGCACCACAGAGAGGGGCGCGGATGTGCTCGCAGTTCGTGACATGGATCGCAGGGGCATCCGTGACACAGCGTTGAACATACATAGCATCACCGTGTTCATAACAAGCCGTAGATTTTAAATAATCATTATTGAACCTGCTTGAGTAACACAATAAAAAAACCTTAAAAACCCACTAGAAATTATGATTTTTACCTATTTCATCCCACAAAAATGCAATATAAAGTGATAAAAAAAACATATAAGCCGACCGAGTATAAGCCGAGGCCCCTAATTTCGACACAAAAAACTGGAAAAACCTATTGACTCAATTATAAGCCGAGGGTGGGAAATGCATTGGTCACAGCCCCCCAGTATATAGCCAGCCAGCCCCCTCAAGTATATAGAAAAAAACAAACAATCTTGAACCACAAGGATACACATAAGTTTCAATGCAGTATCAATACTACTGTCAGGAGACCCTACCAAACTGAACTAAGTCCTATCATATCTCCATAACTGAAAATAATTAAGACTTTGTGAATGAAAACAAGTCTTTATTGCACAATTTATTCATAAATTACATCACAAAATATTATCTGACTAAAAATACCCCATTAAAAAGGACCTAAAAACACAAAGCAAAACAACACGGACAGTGTGAACATTCATGGAGAGGCAACACATAAAACAAGAAATTACATCATAGGCACTGGTAAAAAGATTTTCCAAAGTACTAAGGTTCCACACTTATATTTATTCATTATATGTTACTTACTAATGATTAACCCAGTCCGGGACTCAAAACGATTCTCATGTTTTATATATTTTAATATATTTAATCAATGTATTTTAAACATTCTATAAAAGCCTATACCTTTATGTGTACTAGAGTTCCTGAATCCGGAGCCAAGTTAAGTTTTTGCCACAAGCCCCTGTTGGAGATGCGAGCTATTAGCAAAAAATCACAGACAAAATATGCGACTCCCAGCCCTCTACTTCAACTTTTGTACACATATTTTTGGATCTTGAGGTATCTGACTATTAAAAATTAATTGTAGCCTCTCTCTAATATCAATGCAGTTTTGGCCATCTCCACATCATGTGAACCAAATCAAACAGATCAAATTTTGTGCATCTTGTATTGGTTCCTCAGCCTTGGAGTATAATATACCGCATGAGTCAAAAAAATTGCAACATAAGACATATTTTTGGTCACTTTTGGAAGCGTGGACCACGATAAAAATTCATCATGACGGGAATTCATATACAAAAAAGGATCAAAAAACAAGTCTAGTTATTAAAAAACGGATATTTTGGAAAAAAAATTGAAAAATTATTTATTTTCAAAGTTCTAAATTCTCTGTTTTCCATTTCAACAAGGTTTTAGAGTTTGAAAAACATAGGAAAATGCCTTACAATAGGTCATGGCATAAGTTGTACCCCACAAAGGGGGATTGGTAATGAAAACAGAATTTTTTTGATACACAGCCAACTTTTGTATTGTTCAAAGCAATAAAACATAGGGGAACCAGGGTGGGGAAGGGGATTTAAACAGTGGGAAGGTGTCTGTTCTATTGGCCTCAATATTCTCAAACAACATCAATAGGTTGATTCTATTTTTAACTGCGGTAAAGGATAGGTCCAGAGATTTCCATTTAGCTGCTATGTGAATTCTAGTCGCTAAAGCTATAAATTGGACTAAGCGATGGGCTCTGTTTTTAACCTTTGCTGGTTTGTCTCCTAGTAGGAGCACTGCTGGGGTTACAGGTGTTGCGTTACCTAACAGAAAGCAGGTTTTCATGTGGTTCCAAAGGGAGGCAACTACGGGGCAGTGCCCTAAATTCTCTGTTTTTGAAGCAGATAGTCATAACACTCAAATTAATTCATAGCTTACATTTCCCAAATGTCTGCTTTATGTTTGTTTAATTTTTATAGATTCCATATATTTTAATAGACTGTTATGAGGCTTAGAATTTAGGTGCCCTTTTTCACATTTTTTTGAAAATAGCCAAAACCTATATTTATAAGGAACTCCAACGCTTTCATTTGACTGTTTGGGGCTTAAATAATAGCTAAAAATAATAAAGACTAGGAAATTACCCCATTAAACCCCCCATTCAACTACACCCTTCAACGTATTGAAAAGCGCTTTTAAAAAGTTTGTTAACCCTTTAGGTATGTTATAGGGGTTAAAACAAAACAGAGGTGTGGTCTACAAATTGTAATATTTTTGGACAATACATTTATTTTAGGTGGAAAATGAAACATTCACAATGGATTGAATAGAAAAAAGCTCCACAAAGTTTGATACCTAATTTCTTCCGAGTGTAACGATAAGCCCATATTTGGTGGAAAACTGGAGCAGATATGCATTGTCAAATTGTAACAAATTGTTTTAATGTGGACATATAAGGGCTTATTTTTTTGCAACATGCGATGTGCTTTTCTGGTACATAATTTTGGGGCATCAATAGCTAATTGATGACATTTTATTACCGTACATACTCGAGTGTAAAATTTGTGCTGAAAAACCCTAACTCGGCTTATACTCGAGTCTATTAAAAAAAAATTAACACTGAACTCACCTTCCCGATGTCCCCCGTAGGTCCTCTTCTGCTTCCGATGCTCCGGTACCTCCTCTTTGGGTTCTTCCGTTCCTCTTCGGATCCCCTCGCAATGGCGGCAGCTCAAAAACAATGACATCGGCAAGCAGCTGCCGTCATTCTGTGTGATGGCTGAGAGTGAAAACCCGAAGAGGAATGGAACAAGCTAAAGTGTAGCCAAAGGATCCAAAGAGGATCTGAAGCAAGAAGGGGACCTAAAGGGGGCTGGTAAGCTATATACCAGGGGGCTGCTAGGCTACATACTAGACAGGCTGGCAGCCTATATACTACAGGGAGCTGGCAGGCTATATACTACAGGGAGCTGGCAGGCTATATACTGCAGGGGGCTGGCAGGCTATATACTGGGGGGGGGGGGGGCTGGCAAGCTATATACTTGAGGACAGGCAGGCTATATACTGGGGGGGCTGTGACCAATGCATTTCCCACCCTCGGCTTATACTCGATAAGTTTTCCCAGTTGTTTGTGTTAGAATTAGGTACCTCGGCTTATACTTGGGTTTGCTTATACAGGCAGTCCCCGGGTTACATACAAGATAGGGTCTGGAGGTTTGTTCTTAAGTTGAATTTGTATGCAAGTCGAAACTGTATATTTTATAATGGAAGTTCTAGACAATTTTTTTTCTTTTGCCCCAGTGACAATTGGAGTTTCAAAATTTTTGGTGTAATTGGACCAAGGATTATCAATAAAGCTTCATTACAGACACCTTACAGCTGATCATTGCAGTCTGGGACTATAGTAAAGCATCCAGAGAGCTTCACCAGAGATCACATGGGGCAGAGGGGTCCGTCTGTAACTATGGGTTGTCTGTAAGTCGGGTGTCCTTAAGTAGGGGACCGCCTGTACTGGAATACATACGGTAACTGTTTTTTGGTGGAGGAAATTCAATTCGTACATTTTTGGGAAGATTTTTTTGGCCATTCACCATATCATAAAATTAGTAAATTATTTTTATTCTATGGTTTACCACAATCATGAAAATACCTCATTCATTTAGATGTTTTTTGTTTTTTTCCCAATTTTACTGTATAAAAAGTAATTTGGAGAAAATGTTGTTAATTTTAGCAAAATTTTTTGTTGTTCTTTTTAGTGGTTTTATTTTGGAGCGTGTAACATTTTTTAAATCACTTTTTAAAGCATTTTTATAGGGTATTAATAAAAATTTATCTTTTTTTGGAGTGTTTTTTTTTTTGGGGGGGGGGGTTTCAACCATTCAACGTGCAAGCCCAGTAACAACACTGTTTTATTAAAAAGATTGTTACGGATGCAGTGATTCCAAATACCGTATATACTCGAGTATAAGCCGACCCGAGTATAAGCCGAGACCCCTAATTTTACCACCAAAAACCCCCAGTATATAGCCAGCCAGCCCCCTATAGTATACAGCCTGCCCCCAGTAGTATACAGCCACCCCAGCCTGCCCCCAATAGTATACAGCCACCCCAGCCTGCCCCCAGTAGTATACAGCCACCCCAGCCTGTCCCCAGTAGTATACAGCCTGCCCCCAGTAGTATACAGCACTGCCCAGCTTGCCCCCCGTAGTATACAGCACTGCACAGTTTGCCCCCAGTAGTATACAGCACTGCCCAGCATGCCCCCAGTAGTATACAGCACTGCCCAGCTTGCCCCCAGTAGTAAACAGCACTGCCCAGCTTGCCCCCAGTAGTATACTGCACTGCCCAGCTTGCCCCCAGTAGTATACAGCACTGCCCAGCCTGCCCCCAGTAGTATACAGCACTGCCCAGCTTGCCCCCAGTAGTATACAGCACTGCCCAGCTTGCCCCCAGTAGTAAACAGCACTGCCCAGCTTGCCCCCAGTAGTATACAGCACTGCCCAGCCTGCCCCCAGTAGTATACAGCACTGCCCAGCTTGCCCCCAGTAGTATACAGCACTGCCCAGCTTGCCCCCAGTAGTATACAGCACTGCCCAGCCTGCCCCCAGTAGTATACAGCACTGCCCAGCCTGCCCCCAGTAGTATACAGCCCAGCCCAGCATTAAAAAAAAAAAAAAACTTATATACTCACCCTCCGGTGGCCCCGATCTGCAGCGCTGCTCCCCCGATGTCCGCGCGGGTCCTCTTCTGGCCTCCGAGCCCGACTTCTGTACATCGCGCTGGGCGCCGCCATTGCTGTCTCCCGGGCGGCGCCTAGTATGACGTCATCAGCGGGGGAGACAGCGCTGCAGATCGGGGCCACCGGAGGGTGAGTATATAAGTTTATTATTTTTTAAGTATTTTTTAACTCGTTGTGACTCGTGTATAAGCCAAGGGGACGTTTTTCAGCACATTTTTTGTGCTGAAAAACTCGGCTTATACACGAGTATATACGGTATGTGAGGGTTTTTGTGTATTTTATTCATTTTTACTGAATAAAAACTAAATTGAAGAAAATCTTGTTGTCTGTCAGCCTCTGTCATGTAATAGGCATCATGCATCTCATCATCTCTGATCTGCCTCATCTATATTTGTCAGAGAGATGCTTGTAACAGTGTGCTCGTACAATGTCAGAAGTCAGACAAAAGTGTATATACACCTGTACCCCGATAATCTAACCACATTGTCACCCCACAGACCTAGATGGAACATAATGGGGCAGATTTATCAAGCTGTCTGAAAGTCAGAATATTTCTAGTTGCCCATGGCAACCAATCACAGCTCAGCTTTCATTTTACCAGTGCTCATGAATATTTTAAAGGGGAGCTGTGATTAGTTGCCATGGGCAACTAGAAATATTCTGACTTTCAGACAGCTTGATAAATCTGCCCCAATGGAGGTCATTTACTAAGGGCCCGATTCGCGGTTTCCCGATGTGTTACCCGAATATTTCCGATTTGCGCCGATTTTCCCTGTATTGCCCCGGAATTTTGGCACACGCGATCAGATTGTGGCGCATCGGTGCTGGCATGCACGCGACGGAAATGGGGGGCGTGGCCGAACGCAAACCCGACGGATTCGGAAAAAACGACGCATTTTTTTAAAAAAGTGTCACAGGACTCACGCTTACCTTCACTAGGAATAGGCCGGTGGACTTCAGTGCATTCCGGCGGGCCTCGGGGAACCCCTGAGGAAGTCGTCCTTGGGACGACGATACGCGTGGGGAGCCGTTCGCCTCGCATCCCGCCTCATTTCCCATTGCTCTACCAGCTTTACAGGATTTTCTTCTACAACTCATTACATGCCGTATGATCCCAACTCTGATTCACAGGATCAGCACTTTCAATCTCCCCCTTTTTTGTCACTTGCACCTTGCACTTTATATTGAAAATTTACATTGGTTCATACACCAGGGGGTTTTTGACAGGTGTCTCATTTGTAGCATTTTGCACTTTATATGTTTGTTTCATTACTACTGCAGGATGATTTTGGGGCCTTCCATCGCCCATCACTTGTAATTTTGTTGGTTAGGGTATACGAAATATATATTACATTTTTCATACTATCAATCATGGGTAGAGGTGTTTAGACAGCATCCCTTGTCTGGATTAAAGGTCAGTTGTGGTTGACCCAGACCGGGATCTCCACACAAGTCTTTTCTATGTACATTATTTGTTTTAAATGATTTTAGATGTCTTTGTATGGTTTTTTTGTCTTTGAAATCAATAAATTGAGCATTTTTGGTGTACATTTTGAGTATTCATGCATTAGCCGCTTTTGTGCATCGCTTTCTGTTTTGTTTTCTCATGCTTATCCTTGATGCATAAGGCTATTTTATATTGTATTGGGTTGTGCTAACCAGTCCTTTAATATTTACATGTTTTGCACCGCCACCTTTACACGTGGTGATTTTTCCTTTGGTTATGCACGCTGGAACTACCCACTAGGGTTTTCTATTTAATTACTTTTTCTTTGTTGATTCTGTTGTTGAATATAGACTTAAGGTCCAGGGAATCGATTTGGTCGAGCCAGGTGGGCTCTTTGTTGGAGGTTCCTGATGAGCACCAGCGGTGATAGTGAGTTTAAGACAGTCACAAGGGACCTATTGGATGCACATAAGAATCTAACTCGGGTCTATTGGAATATAAAAAGCTTGGAGGAGTACATGCGTCTTAATATAGCGCCCCGAGGATTGAGGGTACAAATTTTCCCATCTTGGGAACCTGAAAAAGATTTTAAGGAGGTTTGGGAGAAAAGTCTCCTACAATGTTCCAATATTCTCATCCACACGCTTCTGACACAGGATAGAGAATTACTGACCCGTATCAGAGAACAAATCAAGACTTTGGAAAATAAATTGGGTAACTTTGAACAGGCATCCATGGTACAGCCTTTTCAAATGCAACTAAAGGAAACTATTGATAAATTGGAATGTGATGTACTAAAAGGAAAGAGAGAGAAACTTCGCAGGGACAAAAATGACTTTGACAGAGGCTCAGCCTATAGGTGGACACACTAGGGCAATCGGAGATCCTATCCGAAAATGGGCAGGAAGACATCGGCCACAGAACCCTCTTCCAGTGAGTATTTTTTATCTACAGACACCAGCGAGGGAGAGGGCACATCAGACGGGGGCAGAAACACTCAATTAAACCCCAGAAAGAGGGGCCTACGCTCGAAGGAAAAGTCACCCGCGTACAAGAAAGACAAGAAACAACTCAAATCAGCCAGAACTTAGGTGGTTCCACATCTCCAGGAGGTGATGTAGAGAGGAGTAAGTTACAGATCATTAATCTTTCTAATTACACACTGAGTGATGAAGAAACCTCTGTACTGGGGAGGGGCCTTACCTTCTCTCCCATGCAACAACTGGACAAGTTTGAATTTATTAAAGATGTTTATCTCTTTTGCAGGCAATTGGCCTTTAAAGTCTTATATCACCAGCCCTCAATATTGGACACTGTCCCCCGGGAGGAACGTCAAACTCTCCAGGACCTACTTGATCTTCTGCAGGAGAATGAGGACCCTAGTTCTTCAGGTAGGAGGATTTGCACACTCAGGACCCCTTCACAAATCACGCCCAACTTGGGCTTAATTCCGGCACTTCAGATCTTTTATAACAGTGTTGTTATGGATGTTGAAAACTTACACACGGCTCCACTTAGTGGTGAGAATCTTTCCTGGGGGGAAAGGAAGGCAATACAGAGTCTCAAGTCCAACACCAGCTTCCTGGTTAAGGAAGCTGACAAGGGGGGTAATATAGTCCTTTGGCCTATAGAGGCGTATTTGGAGGAGGCATACAGGCAACTTGGCAACCGGACATATTACTTCACACTTCCCTCTGACCCTACACAGGTCTTTGCTAAGAAACTTTCCACCCTTCTTGATGCAGCATTGAACCAAGGAATCATTACTAAAAAAGAACACACCTTTTTGGTCATCGTACATCCAATAATTCCGACGTTCTATATGCTGCCCAAGGTTCTATATGCTGACACGCCCCCCGGGAAGACCGATAGTGTCAGGGATCGGGGGTCTTTGTGAACATGCATGCAGCTTTGTGGACTTCTTCCTCCAGCCCATGGTCCTTGACTTGCCGTCTTACATTAGGGACTCCACAGACCTCATGTTCAAAATGGATCACACATCATTATCTGAGGATACATGGTTGATTACACTCGATGTGGAGTCCTTATATTCGAACATCAGCCATGAAGATGGCTTACGGGCAGTTGCGGCGTTCCTAGACAGGAACTCGATGGGAGATAGGCGGTTTGATTCCTTTTTACTGGACCTTTTAGAGTTTATCCTTAAGCATAACTATTTTACATTTGATGGCAGGTGTCAGGAACGGCGATGGGTGCACGGTGTGCGCCCTTCTACGCCAACCTATTTTTGGGTTGGTGGGAGGGTGCATGCGTGTAGCCATCGCACGTATACCAACAACATGTGAGGGGATGGTACCGTTTCATTGACGATGTCATTTTCCTGTGGGAGGGGCCGTTGGACCTATGTAAACAATTCATAAGGGATTTGAATAATACCAGGCTTAACATCATTCTAACGTCTACTCTCTCACAGACATCTGTTGACTTCTTGGATTTGAAGATCTCACTGCTCAACAATCATTTATGCATGGACTTACACAGGAAGGATATGGCTACAAATAGCCTTCTACATTATGAAAGCTTCCACCCTCAACACTTGAAGTCTGGTATCCCGGTGGGACAATTTATCCGTTTAAAACGAAACTGTACACTACAGTCCGACTTCAGGAGGAACGCATTGGACCTGACAGGGAGATTCAAAGGTAGGAATTATCCGAACAAAATTATCTCACAAGCTTACCGTAGGGCCCGGGACACCCCAAGAACGAACCTATTGAAACCAAAAACAACAAGGTCTAATTTTCAACTGGGGGTATGTACTAGGTACAATAATCAGTGGAGTCATATCCGAAACATACTGGTCATCTTGAGCTCTGAGCCCCGCCTGAAACCGTTTTTGGACCACAAACCAAGGTTAATAGCTAGACAGGCCCAAAACCTGAAAGATCAGCTATCAAAAAGCCACTTTGTACGCCCAGCGGTCCCCCTGGGGAGGGGACTAAGGATTAAGGGTTCCTATCCCTGTGGGGAATGTTCGGTGTGTCCCCTGATGTGTCCCTCGAAGGATTTTGTCAACCCCCTGGACTCACGTAAATTCTTTCTTTCCAATTTTATCAATTGCAGATCGAAGAACATCATTTATTCTCTTATTTGTCCGTGTCGTAAGGTCTATGTGGGACAGTCCACACAAGAATTGAGGAGAAGAATTCAGCAGCATATCTCAAGTATCAATAATGCTCATATACATTTTTCACAAGGTAAGACCCTATCTTCCGTTGCGACGCATTTTCGCATGTTTCATGGGGGGAAGACGAGAGGCATCCAGGTGACTTGACAAAATCCGCCCCAACTTTAGGGGTGGCAATGTCACACCCGAAATCCTGAGAAGAGAAGCCAATTGGATTTACAAATTGGGGGGGGGCGTGACCAACAAGCATGGCCGCGCACTAGCTCATGCAGATGGCCATCTGCGGCTCTCAAACCTAGTAGTCCTAATATCCCTATTACTCAAGTACCCTGACACCATGGCGCCCTGACATAGGCTCCACGCCAGGAGGACACCAGAAGCAGGATCGCAGGATCGCGGCAGGATCAGTGGACGCTGGACGCGGCGATACTTACAGAGGAAGAGGAAGACCGGGAGAGGAGGGGAGGTGAAGGGACGCGGACAGTCCGGACGATCCCAATCCACGGAGGAGAAGCAGGAGCCGCAGGTGCTCAGAGGCAGCTTCAGAGGTCCGGAGCCGGCGCTGGCAGAAGATTGGTGGTGCAGAGCGGCGTCCTTCTCGTGGGAGCAGCAGCGCGAATCAAGAGGAGGAGGGGAACTGTGGAGGCAGCTGGTGGGTAAGATGGGGGGGGAAGGGGCAGAGGGCACCCCAGGGGTTAGCGGTGAGCGGCGTACCGTGGGCTGCCGTTTGGTGTCACGGGGGGACGGGCCTACCTGGACGGGGGACGGTTCCTGCAGATCGTCTTGGGGGACGGGAATCGGGTCCTAGCGGCCCCGGTTCTGACCCACATAGGCGCCGGTGCGTGGATCGTCTCCTGGGGGGGGGGCACGTTCCCGCGGGGGCCACGGAGGTCTGGGCGGCGTGGGGCGCGCCGCGCTCCGGGGGGGGGGTTCTCAGAAGCCCCTTCGGCTCAGTCTGCCTTTAAGGCTGCCTCTGTAGAACCCTGCCATAAGCCTGCTAAAAATTGCTACCCCCTATTGATCCTCTAACCTACTAACTTACACTAACTTACTAATCTATTAAACTTATGCATGGAACTAACGACCCCTCTGATCACCTGTACAAGCCTCACTGGAATTGCTGTTCTCTTTGCCTCCTTAATTGAGCCATACAGGACAGTGCAAGATTAATATATAGAGCATTCTTGGACAGATAAGTGTAAAGCAGGACTGGCTATTCCAATTCTGGCAGTCCTCTGTTGTCACTAAACAGGAAAGAACGACTCTATGGACGCTGCCGCTTAACTACTTAAATCCCACAGAGACTATTTTATATGAAAGATAAAGAGCCTAGTCCAAGTCGGACCAGCGAAACCGCATATTATGCATGGAGAAGTCTTTTCCTCTCCGATTACTCACATAATTTGTACAAGACAGTGCAGGAACATTACATATAAGCCTGTATGGATAAGTGTCTAATGCATGCCTAACGTAACTGACATCTGCGTGGAAAGAAGGTTTATTAAGCATGTCTAACTAACTCAAAACCTGCTAACTAAAGTATAAATATAACTGTTGAGCAGCAAATATATATGCCTAACTGTGTCCAAATCAGCAAAATTAAGGATTAAGGGTTAATAAGGGCCTTAAACTGTCAGCTGAGCGTCAGAGGGTTATCATCTCCCCTATGCGGATAAGCCCACTATCCCGATAGGGATTTCTCCCATAACAACTGGTATACCCACCTAGACAGACTCCGGAGGTGGACTCTGAATCCACACGGCATCTATACCTGTCGGAAATACAGAGTAATAACAGACAGAAGGAGGGGGGGGGGGGATCCCGCTAAAATATCCAGATACCTTACAAAAACGAATCTACGGAGATAGTGGGGGGGATGTATGGCCAGGGAAGAACTTCCAGGATCAGGAAAACACAGGTAAAAAAAGCAACACCCCCAAAAATTAAGGATTTCATGGCACGCAGACCAGGGATGCAACAAAAAAATATTCCAGAGAAATTAGACAACATGGAAGAAGCAACAGCGATAGAAACTAGACAGAAAGTACTGACATTAGAGGAAGGTAGAAATACAGGAGAAATAGTCCCCCAAACAGTTAAACAAAGTACATATGACCATCAAAATGGAAATGACAGGGCCATGCCGCAGGAAGTTATGCTAGAAAGGAAGGGAACGACAAATAGCAGTAACCAATTGCCAAATGAGAGTATAGGAACACAAACGGACGACTATATAACAAAAAGTATGAAGGAAATGTTTGAGACGTATCATAAATCGCTGGTTACAGAATTTAGATCAACCTTTGGGGTATTAAGAAAAGAAGTAGACGAACTAGGTAATAGAACAGATGGGTTGGAAAAGAAAGCAGAAGATAGTGCCAAAGCACATAACAGCTTAGTGGAGGCACACCACAGATTGGAAAGCGAAATGACAATGATGAAAGACAAGTTGGGGGACATTGAAGATAGATCCCGCAGAAATAACATTAGAATCAGAGGCATACCCGAGTCAGTAGAGAATAAGGAGTTGGAGGGTTATGTAAATAAGATGTTATCGGTAGTAATAACGGAAGAGGTAGCCATGGACAAAACAATCGACAGAATACACAGAATACCTAAACCCAAAACTGTAAAACCTGAACTACCTAGGGACACGATTGTGAGGTTCCACCTAGTTAAAATGAAAGAAAAGCTGATGCAAGCAGGGAAACAACTATCTAGACTCCCAGAGCCATATCAAAATATTGAATTATTCGGAGACTTATCAGTAAACACTTTAAGAAGAAGAAGAGAGTTCGGAGAAAGTACAAAAATATTAAGAGAAAATAAAATAGACTACAAATGGGGGTTTCCAGTTAAATTATTGGTATGGTTTAAAGGCCAACAATACATATGTAATAAACCAAATGAATTGGAGTCTTTACTTGAAAGCTGGGGCCTGAAACAAAGGGAAAGGCTAGAACAAAACCAGGTAGAAAAAATCCAGACGGAATGGACACGAGTGGGGAAGAAAAAGTAGGGAAGGGATAAAAAGATTAACATAATTATTAAAGGCAGGCGGCCTAAAATCTAAATGAGCAAATAGGACAAGAGATAAAAAAAAAAAAAAAAAATAAAACTAATAAAGGGCATTGAGCACCTCCAATATATACAATCCAACAGGTTGGAGGAATTCCCCCCAGTAACAATCGGTGAAGAAACCGATAAGGTAGAAATGTGGGATTTGTTTAGTGTTTGTACATGTTTATGTGTTTATGAGGTGTGGAATGGGTACCGGCAATATCAATCCTGGAAAATAAATAAAGTCTTGTTGCAATGTAATAGATGGCGCTGAAAATTTTATCTATAAATGTACGAGGTCTGAACTCCCCCTATAAAAGAAGGGCTCTCTGGACAGAGGTAGAGGAATCGAGATGTGATATAGTGTGCATCCAAGAATCACACCTTTTAGCTAAAGATGTATTTAGAATAACACATAGGGACTTCAACACAGGGTTTCACTCAAATTCCATTAGTAAAAGAGCAGGAGTCAGTATTCTTATAAAGTCCTCTCTGAACTTTGAATTAAAAGAGTGGGTGAAGGACAGAGAAGGGCGTTATGTGATAGTGATCGGTGAGATAAACGGCATGCAATACACGGTAGCTGCAGTATATGCACCAAACACAGGGCAATGCAGGTTCCTGCGGTCAGTTTTAAAAAAGATTAACAAAATTAAACAAGGAAGATTAATAATCTGTGGGGATTTCAATGCACCTCCTTCAGAGAGTCAGGACTCTCTACAGAGAGGTAGAAAGGAAATGGGATCCATTATCCGGGAGTGGGACCTGCATGATATTTGGAGATATCAACATGTAGAGGAAAGGGACTATACATATTTTTCTCCTAGACATGGATCTTACTCCAGGATAGATTACTTCCTGATAGATAGAGAGATCCTTCCACACTGCATTAGCACAACGATTGGGGATATAACATGGTCAGACCATGCCCCCATAGTACTGAAATTGCAGAATGGACCAAAGCGAAATGCTAATATAGGTTGGAGATTACAAACACACTTATTAAGATCCCCCGAAACTCAAGCCCGAGTGGAAAAGGAGATAAATGAATTTTTTAAAATAAACGACAACACAGAAGTAAGTGAGGAAATATTATGGTCCACATATAAAATGTTCATGAGGGAGTTATACAAGAAAATTGGTGCAGAAGCCAAAAAACGGAGGAAGAGCAACATAGACAAGTTGACCTCAGAGTTAAGAAGGACAGAAGAGAGGAATAAAATGGCCCCATGTCCAGAGGGCACAAAAGTTTTGTCAGAGATAAGATTGCAGTTACGCACGTTATTACTCCAGACGTACGCCCAGGATATGAGGTGGTGTAAAACAAAGTTCTACTCAATGGGGGATAAAGCGAGTAAACTTTTGGCAAAGAGAGTTAGATTAAATCGAGCCAAGAACAAAATAGAAACCCTGCAGTACCCCGCGAACAAGTTTAGCAAAAATCCAATTGAGATAGCGGAAGCTTTCCAAACATACTATGCCAAACTATACAATTTAAAAGATGAAAAGGCAGAGACACAGCCTACGGCAACGAAGATACAAAATTTCCTAAAAACCATAAACCTACCAAGTTTCTCAGCAGAACAAATAGAGAACTTAAATAGCCCATTTACGACAGAAGAGATAGGGGGAGTAGTTAAAACAACAAAATTAAATAAATCCCCAGGCCCAGATGGACTACCGAATGAACATTATAAGCAATTTGCAGCTCAGCTTTTGCCATACCTAGAAAGATTATACAAGTTCTGGCAAAAAAAGGGCAGAATTGCACATGAAAATTTAACAGCATCTATAATCACGTTAGCAAAACCAGGTAAACTGCCTAATAAACCAGAAAATTTCCGCCCAATATCATTACTGAATAGCGATATAAAAATATACTCTAAAATTCTGGCCATTAGACTAAATAAGGCATTACCAACAGTTATATCACCAGACCAAGTGGGTTTTGTGGCTGGAAGACAATCCAGAGACGGTACAAGAAGAATAATAGACCTACTGCAGACTGCTCAGACGTCCTCGACCCCCAGTGTGTTTTTATCCTTAGATGCCGAAAAAGCATTTGATAGAATACACTGGGGATATATGGAGGCCACTTTACAAAAATTCGGTCTGAGAGGAGCAATCCAAATGGGCGGGTAGCCTTGTCGGGTTTTATGTCATCCGGGTTTAAAATATCCAATGGAACCAGACAAGGCTGCCCACTATCGCCAGTAATATTCGCGATGGTAATGGAACCACTGGCCCAGGCAATAAGGTTAAACACACAAATTAAAGGAATTCGCTCAGGATCAGAAATACACACTATAGGCCTGTACGCGGATGATATAGTCATCATGTGCACGGATCCAGAGAAATCTATAAGAGTGTTAATGGAAACATTGCGACAATTTGCTAGTATCTCTTTCTATAAATTGAATGTGGCAAAATCAATTATTTTTTCAATAAATATGCCTACAGAAACAATAAAGAGGCTGACGGACATATATGGGTTTAAGGGAGGAGAGGAAGGATTCACATCTTGGGGTACAAATGTGCCTACCATTGAGGAAGATGGTGGAAATAAATTCGGATTCAGTATATAGGAAAATAAAAGAAGAAATAGAAAGAATAAAAAAGGTGGAACTCTCATGGATAGCAAGAATCCAAGTGTGCAAATCAATCCTCCTATCCAAGATACTATACCTTTTCCGATGTATCCCACTACGATTTCCCAGATCCATACTAGAAAAAGCACAAAAACTACTGCTTAACTTTATATGGGCAGGGAAAAAATCCAGGGTTAGCGAAAAAGTGTTATTTGCCCCCATAAAAAAGGGGGGACTTGGAATGCCTAACCTGAAGTTATATCATAAGGCTGCTATTTTAGACATGCTAAGCGAATGCTGGGCATCGTCACTGGTACACAAATGGGTTCAAATCGAAAGTGCAGGCACGCCAGCAGGCTCTATAAGACTCCTCATGGAAAGTTTGTATATCCGCCCGATCAGGAACCAATACACCTTAGACAGTCTGAGGTACGCTATGGAAATTTGGGGAAAAGTAATAAAGGAGTAATATCCTTTAAATTAATATCATTAAAAAGTGTGGAATCAATTATACCGAACTTAAATCTATATAAGTGGGTAAAGAGAGGCTATAGTAATGTAGACTCTATAATGAAGGACGGACATTTGAAATCATTTGAGAGGCTACAAATTGAAAGCGGATTAGAAAAAGAGACCTTTCTTGAATACTTACAGATAAAGAACGTGTTAAGGGGTATGATAGAGACACATAAGAAAAAGGGATACAGAGAATTAGATATATTTAACATGCAAAACCGGAAGGGGAAAATTCTATCACTCTCATACCAATATCTACAGGGCGAGACAAAGGGGGAAAAAACGGGATACATGGAAAAATGGGAGCAAGAACTAAGAACAGAGATAACCCTAGCACAATGGTATCAATCAAGCATGGAGGTGATAGGAGCCTCAGCATGCATTAACCATCTAGAACAATTGAAAAAAGTGCAGACAAGATGGTATTTATGCCCAGATAGATTAGCACACAATGAAACAGGACTTTCCCATTTGTGCTGGAAAGGCTGTCAGGAGAAGGGTACAGCTATGCATGTGTGGTGGGGATGCCCGAAGCTCCAAAGGTTTTGGTCCGAGGTTTTTGGATTAATCTCCACCATAACAGGTGAAGCGGCCGAGCCAACCCCCCTACAAGCAGTTTTACATATAGGGGTTAACAAATTTCCTAAACAATACAGAGGAGTAATAACGCACATTTTAATAGCAGCGAGACTGTGTATAGCCAGAAAATGGAAATCCACAGATACTCCAAACATTATAGAAGTTATAGAAAGAACTAATACACAGATGCACCATGAGATAGCCCTAACAGAGGGGTTAAAACAATGGAAGGTTAGGAAAAAGCTCTGGCAGCCATGGGAGATAAGGTTAGATGCCATCCAAATTATTGATTAAATGAAGGGGAGGAAGTGACAAAATGGGTTAAGTATGTAAAAGAGAAGGCCGGGATTGGATAAGATACGATACCGACTCCACACCAGGAGAGAATGTACTTGTTGTATTTTTCATGTTGTAAATGTAATTGTCATGTGAACTGTCTTATTGTATATTTAAATTGTATGTGAGAGGTAATCTCTATTACTAAAAAAAAAAAAAAAAAAGGATTTACAAATTGAAATGTCTTTCCCCACAGGGTTTGAATGAGGAGCTTCTCTTCAACGGCATTTACAAGCAGAAATAAGATCTTATAGGCCCTAGGGATCACCACATGGAATTGGAGAACGAGTACACAGGCGATCAGGTTCATACACCTATGGGAGATGGCACAGGCAAGTACTGGTAAAGAACTATCATTACTACACATACACCAGCGCGGATCTCACTCTTTTAGTCCTTGGGCCCTTATGACCCTCCTTTCACATTGCACCATGCACTTTTTCACTCCTCCCTCTCTTCACCTCACTTTCATGTAGTCCGGGTCCTTATGACCCCATGTAATTGGGGCCCTTATGGCCCGCAAATCTTCTCACTCCACCCTTTCATGACACGCACACATCTGGGCTTCTTGCAGTGACATACATATGTCTGTTCTGTTACGCATATTTATAAGGTCTCTACTCTAACGAACATTTTGGCACATATTCAGCTAATTTCCTTGCCTCCCACATGTATACACATATATATATCTTTTATTCTGATGTTTGTTGTTACCTTGTCCATGCCTGCTCATATCTTGCAATTGTATATATACATCTTTACACGTACCTTTGTCTCTTCAGCAAATCAGGGTTTCAGTGCTCTGGATGGATCGCCTATTTGTACATCTCGTCTTCACCCACTTTTACTGCTTCCAGCCCTTTTGTCCGCATTAGGTACCAACTTTAAGCGTGAACAAGGTTTGGATCGAAACATTTTTCAAGGGACTATACACCGCTTACTATATTGCATCACGTTCTCAGAAGACTGGTGAGAACCATCGAACTTTGATCTCAGGAACTCCCTTCTTCATCGGACTCAAACTGGATTTTCTGCCTTCTCGTATCCTCTTTTGGACCATTATTTATCTATTTATGAACTTTAGCATCATTTTTTGTCTGAATAGGCACTTGCCAATTAACTATGACTAGGACAGATAACCATGCGAATCTTTATATATTTGTATTTGTTTTCTCTATGTTAGCACTCACCTTTGTTTGCCCTCTTTTGCTGTGCCCAGTGTATTATCATACATAATTGCCGGCCATTAACAACGGGGACCCTTGCCATGTCTGAATACCCTTTGGGTACACACAACACCGGTTTTCCTATTGGATTTATCTTTACTGACACTCTAATTTGTATCAACTTCTGTAGTTGAAACCCATATTTCAAAACTTGTTGGTTGGTTACACATTTGGCCTGCATTGATAGCTCCACATTGAAATACAATCTTTTTTTATTTTTTATTCTTTCATGTATTCGACGTCGAATTTTTCAACTATGCTGTGCCACATTGATATATATGCCCTTTTGATATATATGCCCGTTTCCTTTGTATTACGTCGTGATCGATATGTACTTACCTTTGATATATTAGGGACGGTTTACACAATATATATCCTTACATCCAGGCATATATATATTCTTTGCTGGGGTGCTTTACATTGTGCATCTGTACCTCGCCGAATCGTATGTATATATATAATCGGATTTATAACGCTTGACTCTAATAGACCATTGTGTCGCGTCTACACTACCGGCATTTCTCCGTTTGCTTTGCCACTATGGCTTCCTTTTGGGGCCAGTGCAAGCTGCACATTATACTTCGCCGCAATGTTTTAGTATATATATACTTCTATGATGTACACAGGCCAGTGTGTCGCGATCACACTGCAATTTACACATGCCGGTGTGTCGCGATCACACTACTGACATGCGTCTTGTAACCTTGGATACTACATTGCTTGTCCCGGCCGGGATGCGCATGCGTATTGGTCCGTTGTCAAAGCCATTCACTTAGTACTTCCGGGTCTGCTCATCACGTCCGGTCCTACACGGATACGCTTAAGCAACACTGGTGCTACACGCTACTTTGATTAGAGGGCTTATTTAAGGTGAGTGCATTATGACTTTGGCTACCTACCCCTGAGGAAGTCGTCCTTGGGACGACGATACGCGTGGGGAGCCGTTCGCCTCGCATCCCGCCTCATTTCCCATTGCTCTACCAGCTTTACAGGATTTTCTTCTAGAACTCATCACATGCCGTATGATCTCAACTCTGATTCACAGGATCAGCACTTTCAATCTCCCCCTTTTTTGTCACTTGCACCTTGCACTTTATATTGAAAATTTACATTGGTTCATACACCAGGGGGTTTTTGACAGGTGTCTCATTTGTAGCATTTTGCACTTTATACGTTTGTTTCATTACTACTGAAGGATGATTTTGGGGCCTTCCATCGCCCATCACTTGTAATTTTGTTGGTTAGGGTATACGAAATATATATTACATTTTTCATACTATCAATCATGGGTAGACATGGGTGTTTAGACAGCATCCCTTGTCTGGATTAGAGGTCAGTTGTGGTTGACCCAGACCGGGATCTCCACACAAGTCTTTTCTATGTACATTATTTGTTTTAAATGATTTTAGATGTCTTTGTATGGTTTTTTGTCTTTGAAATCAATAAATTGAGCATTTTTGGTGTACATTTTGAGTATTCATGCATTAGCCGCTTTTGTGCATCGCTTTCTGTTTTGTTTCCTCGGGGAACTTCAGCGCAGCAGCGCCACCTGGTGGACATCGGAGGAACTACCTTAGTGAATCCCGGCCGGACCCGAATCCACCACAGAGAACGCGCCGCTGGATCGCGAATGGACCGGGTAAGCAAATCTGCCCCAATGTGTCTGCTTACAGAGTCCCCGTCCACACCCTGGAATTTTGCACTGAGCAGCTTAGAGAGTGATAGGAGCTAAAACAGCAATAACACTGAGTAACATTGCAAAGTAAGGGGTTAAAATGATCTTTATTATGTTAACAACAATTGGGGATTGTGGCGTCTCTATGTATGTGTTTGCAATAAGAGATGTATATGTGATGAATTTTAACCTCGCCCTTAAAGGGGTTATCCGGGTTTAAATTTTTTTTTATGTCCGGGCTGGGGAGGGCTAGTTAAACATAATAAACATGTACTTACCTCCTCCGGTGCTGCCGATGTCCCGCGCCGCGGCCCGTCTTCTCTGTGCGCCGGTTTCATTACACCGGCGCACAGGGAGCTTCCGGCCGGCCGGAAGCTCCCATGCGCACCATCTCTCAGCGCTTACAACGCTGAGAGATAGGGACGCATGGGAGGAGCCGTCCACATCGTGGACCGGAAGCTCCCTGTGCGCGGCTTCCGTGCCCCTGTAAACAAACAGGGGCACGGATAGAAGGGACCGCGGCGCGGGACATCAGTGGCGCCGGAGGAGGTAAGTACATGTTTATTATGTTTAACTAGCCTTCCCCAGCCCGGACATAAAAAAAAATTTAAACCCGGATAACCCCTTTAATACTTGCAGTATGTTTTTACAGTGTCTGATTTCTTATGTGTAGCAATTATGAAACAATGCATTTTTCATGCATTTTGTATTAAAAGAGATTTGGAGACTCAAGGGGATTGTAGTTTTTATATACTTTGGTATGATATGTCGATTGGATTGATGTTAATATTGTATCTTTCTAAATACTGCAGGTTTAACTAAGCACTAGGACATGCCCAATACTTTTCTACACAGGACTTAGCTAGTGGGTACTGAGAAGTGCCAGTCACTGAAAAGGATCAGGAGAAATTGGGCTTTGTTACCCCCATGGGGCTGCTTGAATTGTTGTGTGTGCCATTTGGACTAAACAATACACCAGCCACATTACAGAGACTGATGCCTATGGGACTGATGTCTAGCCCCACAAATGTCATCTGTTCAGGGAGAGCATAGAATAACTGGGCCAGATTGTTTTTACTTGGTGTGTAATGTGGTACTGGTTTTTTAGAGGAGAACACTTATAATGTATGTATCACGGGTGATCACGCAACTTACCTCTCCTGGCTCCTGGCTGTGCTCCGCCTCCTTCCTTCCAGGCTGCATGCTCCCGCTGCTGGGCACGCACACAACGACATCTCAGGATTTAAAGGGCCAGCGTCGTCCTGTTGGCGCTGGCTAATCTGGTTCAGCCTTTATAATCCAGCACCTTCCTTCCTTCCTTCCTGGCTGGATCTTCATCATTCTATGAAACTTCCAAGGTTTCCACACCTTGCTTCCCACAGCAGTTCCTGTTGAAGTGATTGCCCACCAGCATTCCCAGAAGCTCCTGCTGTCATCCCAGGCTTGGACTGTTTCCTGCATACTGTGTACCTTGGCTGCCACCGCGGCCTCATACCATCTCCTGCAGTGGTCCAGAGGGTCCTCTGGTCCACAGACTCCTCCCTCCAGACTCTTTCCGTAGACTTTAAGTTCTGTTATCTGACCATTACAGCAAGATCCAGCCATGGACCCCGCTAAGGCCATGGATCCCGTCATGGACTGTTCCAAGTACTCATACCAGTTGCTGACAGATGTTCTCACCCAGCAGTCTCAACTGATTTTTTCTTGGGGAGAGGATCTGAGTAGGGTTGCTGCTCCAACAGATGCTAGACTCCCAGCTACCACAGGCTCCATTTCCTCAGCAACCCAGTACTCCGGCTTTCCAAGAGCCACTCCAGCCTGTCTCCAGCTTCCACCACTTCCAAGTTCTCCAGAGTCTCTGGGTTTTCCAGAAGCCTCTTCAGAGTCTCCGGCTTTCCCAGGAGCCTCTCGAGTCTCCGGCTTTCCCAGAAGCCTCTCGAGTCTCCGGCTTTCCCAGAAGCCTCTCCAGAGTCTCTGGCTTTCCCAGAAGCCTCTCCAGAGTCTCCGGCTTTCCCAGAAGCCTCTCCAGAGTCTCCGGCTTTCCCAGAAGCCTCTCCAGAGTCTCCGGCTTTCCCAGAAGCCTCTCCAGAGTCTCCGGCTTTCCCAGAAGCCTCTCCAGAGTCTCCGGCTTTCCCAGAAGCCTCTCCAGAGTCTCCGGCTTTCCCAGAAGCCTCTCCAGAGTCTCCGGCTTTCCCAGAAGCCTCTCCAGAGTCTCCGGCTTTCCCAGAAGCCTCTCCAGAGTCTCCGGCTTTCCCAGAAGCCTCTCCAGAGTCTCCGGCTTTCCCAGAAGCCTCTCCAGAGTCTCCGGCTTTCCCAGAAGCCTCTCCAGAGTCTCCGGCTTTCCCAGAAGCCTCTCCAGAGTCTCTGGCTTTCCCAGAAGCCTCTCCAGAGTCTCCGGCTTTCCCAGAAGCCTCTCCAGAGTCTCCGGCTTTCCCAGAAGCCTCTCCAGAGTCTCCGGCTTTCCCAGAAGCCTCTCCAGAGTCTCCGGCTTTCCCAGAAGCCTCTCCAGAGTCTCCGGCTTTCCCAGAAGCCTCTCCAGAGTCTCCGGCTTTCCCAGAAGCCTCTCCAGAGTCTCCGGCTTTCCCAGAAGCCTCTCCAGAGTCTCCGGCTTTCCCAGAAGCCTCTCCAGAGTCTCCGGCTTTCCCAGAAGCCTCTCCAGAGTCTCCGGCTTTCCCAGAAGCCTCTCCAGAGTCTCCGGCTTTCCCAGAAGCCTCTCCAGAGTCTCCGGCTTTCCCAGAAGCCTCTCCAGAGTCTCCGGCTTTCCCAGAAACCTCTCCAGAGTCTCCGGCTTTCCCAGAAACCTCTCCAGAGTCTCCGGCTTTCCAAAGCTGCTCCAGCCTCTGTAGCTTCCCAAAGCTGTTCCAGTCTTCCAAGAGCCACTCCAGGCTCCACAGCTTCCCAAAGCTGTTCCAGCTTTCCAAGAGCCGCTCCTGCCTCCGCAGCTTTCCAGTGCTGCTCCAGCTTCCCAAGAGCCACTTCAGCCTCCGGCCGTACTGCTTGCAGAGGAGTCTATGCAAGCTAGCAGAGTATGTCTCTTGGCCAAAGGACACTCCAGACGTCCAGGCATCTCATCGGGGTTTGTCCTTTTTCTGCTTTCCTCCCCAGGTGTCCTGTCACTAAGATGAATTGGAGGAGGTGAAAGAAGAGACTGAGGAAGAAGAGAAGAGGAACCCTAAAGGGGGGGGGGGTACTGTCACGGGTGCTCCAGCGATCCATGTCCTGGCTCCTGGCTGTGCTCCGGGTCCACGCCTCCTTCCCTCCAGGCCGCACGCTTCCGCCGGCTCAGCCTTTATAATCCGGTACCTCCCTTCCTTCCTGGCCAGATCTTCAGCATTCTATGGAACTTCCAAAGGTTTCCACATCTCTCTTTCCACAGTGGTTCCTGTTGAAGTGATTGCCCACCAGCATTACCAGAAACTCCAATCTTCCAGCGTTTCCAGACGCCTCTGTGTCTCCTGTCTCCAGCGTTCCCTTACGCTCCTGGTGTGTCCTGTCTTCCAGCATTTCCAGACCTCTCTGTGTCTCCTGTCTCCAGCGTTCCCATACGCTCCTGGTGTGTCCTGTCTTCTAGTGTTTTCAGACACCCCTGTTCAGTCATCCTGGTTAACCTGTTACTCGAACAAGATCGTGTTCTCTTGACCCAAATAAAGAACAAAATCAAAAATTTGGAGGACTCACTTAACAAATTTGACACTGTGACAATAAATACATTTCAGACCAGACTTAAAACCCTGATAGAAAAATATGAAAAAGAAATTATTGATGGCAAAAAACAAAAATTTCAAGGGACAGGGAAGATTACCATCTGGATAAGGCTTATAAATGGACACACCATGGAAACAGACGTATCCCCTACAGAGGCAATGCTAGGCAAACACAACAACAAAGACAACATAGAGATAGCTCAAACCCCACTGAATCAGCCACAAGTGTTTTTTTGTCCACGGACACCAGCGACCAAGACACTGGACAGGAAAGGGTCAACACAAGAAAACGAGGCCTCAAACAAGGAGAACACTCACCAACCAACAGAAAATACAAGAAGACTTACAAACGTCACCAATAATTCATGATGCATCAGGGTCCAGGACAGATGAACACCAACTACAGGTGATTAATTTATCCGACCATATTCTATCTGAGACCGAACAATCAGTATTACAGAGAGGCCTAACATTTTCTCCTACAAACAAATTAGATAAATTTGAACTTATAAAAGATCTTTATCTCTTTTGTAGGAATTTGACCTTTAAAATGTTTTTTCATCAGCCATCGACAATAGACACGCTACCTGAGAATGACCGCAGGGTCTTCAGAGACCTCCTGGACCTATTAGAAGAAAATGAAGACAGCACAGGTAAGACAGACAGATTTCCTGGGCGGACTCCCTCACAGGCTACACCATCATTTAGCTTATGCCCAGCCATCAATGTTTTCTTCCAGAGCACCTATAGCAGTGATGGCGAACCTTTTAGAGACCGAGTGCCCAAACAACAACAAAGACCCGCTTATTTATCGCAAAGTGCCAACACAAAATTTTAATTTGTGATATATACTCCTTTCTCTGTCACAGTTTTCATTGATACCAGCACCTGAGGACACCAATAAAGCAGAAAATAGTCCCAGGTAGAGCTGTCACTTTAAAATACCTCTGTCCACAGCAAGTCCTGGGCCGTCTGAGACTCCAGGAAGATACCTGGAGTCATCTTTGGTGATGGCCTGAGTGCCCACAGAAAGGGCTCTGAGTGCCACCTCTGGCACCAGTGCCATAGGTTAGCCATCACTGACCTATAGGGACATTTTGGCATTACCACTCGACGGATGCCGAAACAATGTTTTTATTCTATTCTACCTTCAGATCCAACTGACATATTCAAAAGAAAATTGGATTGACTGATTGACCAGGCTTTCATGCAAAGTATAATTAACAAACAAGAGGCAAAATACCTGTCAGTGGATCATCCGGTTGTACCGACTTTCTACCTTGTCCCTAAGGTAGACAATTCCCTTGAATCCCCACTGGAAGACGAATAGTGGCAGGAATTGGTAGCTTAAGTGAAAAAGTGTGTACTTACTTGGATAATTTTTTACAGCCTTTCATACTTAAACTGGACTCGTACCTGCGTGACTCCATGCACCTTATGGAACGGTTGAACAACATACAGATACCCGCAGGTACGCTGATTGTGACAATGGACGTGGAGTCCCTCTACACCAACATCTCGCATGATGTTGGTATGGGGGCGGCAACCTACTTCTTAGACAAGCAGACTAATTCAGATAGGGGACATGACTCCTTTTTATTGGAGTTATTGGATTTTGTACTCAGGCATAATTATTTTACTTTTGACAGGGTATTCTACCGTCAGGTCTCGGGGACTGCGATGGGGGCACACTGTGCTCCTTCCTATGCCAACCTCTTTTTGGGTTGGTGGGAGGAGACCATGGTGTACCCATCGCAGTCCTTTCAGACCAAGGTACTACATTGGTACCGATTCATTGACGACTTTGTTTTGGCAGGGCACGCATCAAGAATGCCTTGAGTTTGTGGCAGGACTCAATGACAATCCATACAACATCTATCTGGTCCCACAGATCTCAGAAACAACGGCTGACTTTTTGGATCTTAAATTGACAATCCAGGATTCAAGTATCACAACTACATTATTCAGGAAGAAAACAGCCACTAATAATATATTACATTATACAAGTTTCCACCCAAAACACCAAAAATATGGCATCCCAGTGGGGCAGTTTATGAGGATACGTAGGAATTGCAGTGACGACAAGGAATTCAAGAAGAATGCGCTGGAACTTTCAACAAGACTAAAAGCAAGGGGATATCCTAAAAAAATAATCTCTAAAGCCTACAGGCTTTCTTGCCCCAAGGTATATATAGGACAAACATCACAGGAGCTGCGCAAAAGAATTCAGAAACATCTTTCCACAATATCTACAGCAAGACGGGATGTTGGCAAGGACAGAAGCCTCACTTCGATCGCCACACACTTTCATCATCACCATGGGGGTAAGTGTGGAGGGATCAAAATTGTGGGTCTGGAAAAAGTTTTTTCAAATATAAGAGGAGGAAGTACAACACAGTTATTGCAAAAAGAGACTAAGTGGATCTTCCAAACTCAAGCTATGACACCCAGAGGACTTAATGAGGAATTTCTTTTCACTGGATTTTACAAAAAATAAAAAATAAATAATTTTAAAAAATGTAACAACACAAAAAAATCGCTTTGGAAAAAACCAACAACTTTTTATACAATAAAATGTTAGACATATACGGAGGGCATTGAATTCAATGCAATTATATGCCAGCATTTATATGTATATATACACATGACACTTAATACCTTAGGGTATAGTACACCTATGTCACGATTTTGCCTCTTATTTCTATTTATGCAAGTTTTTTATTTATTTCTCTTCTTTTTAGGCATCTTAAACAACACGAAGAAGTTTATGCACAATTTGCACTTTAACACATATGTCTATATTCACTTCCCACTACAGAAAGTGGCTATGAAAATTGAAGAAGAAAGAAAGAAGAAGAAAACTGGAATTCCAGACACATATTTATTGACATTCTTTTTGCACAGGTCACTTTAATATATTTGCACTAGGACTTTTTATTATGCATGGCTATAATATGAATTGTCATAAGTTTAATGTAAAATATCACTGTAACAACTTGACTAATTATGTCGTTTCTTTGTAAACTTATAACGATGTACATGAAATAATAATATGCTTAATCTTATGATTATCTTGTTTCACAATTGTATGTGCCCACTCTCGGTATATGTCCCGTCCACATCGTTTACGCATATCATGATACGTATCATCTCTCCCTTGCAGTGTGATGATCGCGGCATCACTCTCGCGATCGTAGCGTGGCCCGTGCATGCGCATTCCCCCCGAGTTGGAGGAGGAGAATCTGAGTGGCTGCGAATGCGTGGTGGCCGTGTGGCGATGCGGGAGGTTCGCGCCCATCGCAACTTCAAGCGGTAACAGGGTAAGAACGCCGGTGGTCATTGGCAAACAAGCTGTATACTTTTGTATATTGTGGGAACTAGCTTGGTAGAAGCGGTAAAATTAGTCAAGAATCGCAGTCAGAGACAGTGACACAAGAGCTTTGGCTACAAACAGGGCTTTGCCTGGCTTTAATAGCAGAAAACAAATACAAAATAAAACATAAAGCCTTAACTTCAGGCTAAAATAAACACCTGCTCGGCTGAACTCTAACTAACATAGAGTCTTCCCTGACTACTCGGGGGGCGTACTACCAGCCACCCGAAACAAAAACAAAACGTGGGTTTTGCCTCACGTGACACACACAGTCCGTATTAGGCTCGCAGGCCTAATTGCAGGAGAACAGAGTCAGGTTCTGCCTCTCCACATGTTTCCTCCTTGTGAAGCACAGAGTGCAATCCTTTTAAAGCTCTAGTTGGAGCTGAGCTCCAACACCTGGGTTTCCTGAAACAACCAGGAAAACCAGTGCTGGACAGGAAGGGAATGACTAGCCCCACTACCAGCCTGCCAGTCATTCCAAAAATCCAGGCCCGAAAATAGGATTTACCAGATCCTTTAGCAAGCTATGTCTTGCTAAGGACATCAAGTCTCCCTGGATCTTCTACATCTCACTCAGCTTTCCCTGGGTGAGATGTACACCCCCTGTCCCCTAGAAGACATATGAGAGAAATCTAGGGGAAATATAGCGATTTCCCTCCACCTTACCAGTCACTATCTCACAATATATATAACAGGACATTTAAATGTCTGATCACCCCTGAGGAAGCCACAAATAGTGGCAATACGCATGGGGCTTGCACCGACACTCCCCCTGAATGCAGTCTTAACCTTGGTAATATATGGTACTGGCATTGGCATGTGGTGATTTATATACACCCTACTGAAGTTAGGATTTATGTGCTTACTTGCCTTTTTCCAGCCATAGATACTCATAAGTGGATTTTTGTGATTGTGTGCAAATGCATTATTATATTCAGGGGAGAGTGCGGAGGGTCTTTTGGTTGCATCATAACCATTCCCTTTTCTTGCATGAACTTAACTCATGCAATTTTAAATGTTTTTATTGGTGTCTACAATAAACTTTGTATCTGTTATTTAAACCAATTCATATTTTTTTGAAGATCATTTGTACACACCACACTGGTTTGCTATTGACATTGTTGTTTTTTCTGGTGTGGATCCTTCTTTATATGGACCGATTTGCGTATCTTGCTACCTCTTACCTTACTGCAGACACCTGTGTGTCTCCTGTGTCCAGCTTTCCCATATGCTTCCTGCTGTGCCTTCCAGGGTTCCAGTCCAGCAGTGTCTTCAGTCCGTGCCAGCGTTACCAGTGTTCCTCCGTGTTCCTGCTGTTATCCCAGGCTTGGACTGTTTCCTGCATACCATGTACCTTGGCTGCCACCGCGGGCCTCATACCATCTCCCATGGGGGTCCAGAGGGTCCACTGGTCCGCAGACTCCTCCCTCTGGACTCTTCCCATAGAGACTTTTAGTTCTGTTGTCTGTGTGACCGCTACAACATTTAGTCGAGATTGTAATGAGGAAAGATTGGTAGGAAATTTAGGGAGTATAATTTTTCGGAGTTGGCAGGGAGCTCTATACCTAAATATTTGATAGGGGAGTCTTGCCAATCGAAGGGGGAATATCTTTTCAAATAGTTAATGTCTGGTAAAGGGGCCATTATGTTTAGAATTTCTGAATTGTGAAAATAAATTTTAAAGTCCCAAACTCCAAGAATAACTGGGTAACTTGAGAAATGGAGGTTCTTGGATTGGATGTGATAACAAGCAAGTCATTGGCAAATGCAGCTGTGGAATTTTTATAGTGGTCTATTTCAAGGCCTTTTATAAGAGGGTTGTTCTTAATCTTTTCTATCATTGTCTTCATGCAAAAATTAAAAAGAGATGGGGACAAAGGGCAACCTTACCTCATTAGGCTGTTTATATGGAATACAACTGAAAGGGTACCATCTACTTTTAATCTTGCGTTAGGGGAGTAGTAAAGAGTAAATATGGCTTCAATAAATTCATTGGGGAGGGCAAATTGAACCTGGGTGTTACACATAAATGGCCAGACTAAGAAGGGTCAACGGGGCATTGGTTTGTCTTGTGTGTTAAATGAGACAGATAAGGTGATGGATATTATCCTTTCCTTCTCTATAGGGGAAGAACCACACTTGTTCTGGACCAATGATCTTAGCTAGCGATGGGTTCGACCACCACTTGTGGTTGACTTGCACACTATTTGGGGTCCCTCGCATCTTTTGGGAGAATGGTTACGTGTACTTCTAAGGATGAGGGATGAAGGGAACCTCCTTGTAGTAGATAATTGCAAAGGTCTGTAAAATGTGGCAACAGATTAGTTTTAAAGAATTTAAAGTAGTATGTTGGTAGGCCATCTGAGCCTAGGCTCATTGACTTTAACACATTTTCTAGTTCTTGTTCTGTGAAGGAGTGTATCAGTTGGATTGTGTCATCCGAAACTAGCTTCAGGAGGTTGCAGGAAGATATAAACTTTTCAATTTTATCCTGTAGTGAACCCAAGAGAGAGTTAGTCGGGGGCTTGGGGGAGATTATAAAGATCACTATAATATACTCGGAAAGCTTGGGCTATTTCAGGGGTCTCTGTAATGGGTGTTGCCTGTCCTGTCACAATTTCAGATATATGTGTTTTTTCTTTCTGGCTGCATAGAAGGGAAGACATTATTTTCTTGTCCTTGTTGCCATGTGCGTATTGTTTAAATGTGAAGGACCTCAAATTTAAAATCTTTTTTTTTACTTTGTTTCATAGTAGGGTTAACTCAGTAAGGCATAAAGCAGAACAAGTCTTTTTGTGTTTAGTCTCTAGTGCTGATATTTTTGAGCATAGGTCATCTAATTTGGCCTGTTGGACCCGATTCACATAGACTCCTAGGGAGATATGTTCCCTTCTGTTTAGCATCTTGTACGTGTCCCACAGCATAGATGGAAGAATGCCAGAGGTTTGTTTTCAGAAATAAAAACTGCCAATGTGAGCCACATTGAGGGGATCTGATAATAGGGTCTCATTTAAATGCCAACACCTTCATTAAGGCATGAAACTTAAGTTGGAGGGAGATAGGGGGATGGTCTGACAAAATGGAGCTACCTATTTAGGCTGAGGAGACCAAAGATAAATGTGGCCTAGAAAGAAATAAATAGTCCAGTCTATGGTAGGACGTGTGAGTATATCAATAATACATCTGCCAGGTTTAGATCATTTAGGGTTCTGTTGATTTTTTCTAAATTCCTATAAGATTTAGGGCAGTTGCTAATGGTGTCTATTAAAGGTTGGAGGTGTTAAGGAGATTGCACTGGTTTCGGACGCCATCTTGACTACTGTCCGCCATCTTAGATACAGCGGCCATGTTCCCTGACCATTGTCAAGTTAATGTCATGATTCAAACTTCATTTTATGTAACCTGTTCGCTCGCCTGTCAGCTAATACCCTTTGACATTTAATGAGAAGCCAGTCAGTCCTTGATGCTACATTATATTATGATTCTGGAGTCCGCTTATATTCTTCTCAGCAAATTAGTATAAACAATATCTGTGTACAGGGTCCCTGAGAACTGAGCACAATTAATTAATTTTTTTCCCAGAATGTGCTGATGACCAATAATTTTGCAGTATACTATTCACGCCTCTTTGATGACTCTTCTGTCTGTGATATTATGCATTTTGAGATATTAAACGGGAGAAGATCTTTACATACACTAGTTTTTATGTTCAATCATGAAAGGGTTAATTAGGACTCACCTTACAAAAGTCATCAATTGACGTCACTGGGTGGGCTTAGGAGTGAGCAATAACCACACCGAGACAGCCGCCGTGAAGGCTCCCCGCCAGCCTGGTGAACAGAACTGACCAGAGAGCTCTCAGGGTAAGATTTTAATTTTTATTGTCTACCTTGTTAGGTCACTTCTGTTTCACTAATTGGACGGACCGGGTAAGACTGTCTCTGTGTCATATATCTGCCACTATTGTTCACTGTAACCTAAGCTCATAGTTTTGGCAAAGAACCACTTTGTAAGGTGATTGGACGGTTACTGACAGAGACTGGACAGTGACGGATGGTCAGACAGTCTGTGGTGTTAGCTGAAGCTATGTAAATGGGAAGTAGTAACCCTTAGATGTCTGTAATGCTAGAGTGGGAGATATTTTGTTGTGATTGTCATAGTGTCATTGATACATTTTTGTCATTAAGGGTTGCCCACAGACTTTCTTTGGGAGTCGGGGCGGTCTTGTATGACTAAAACTAGTCGAGTCTGAAGGAGAGCGACTTGGAGAGTTAGTCTGAGGACAGTGACCTGAGAGTCAGTCTAGTCAGGCAGTGATCCAGTGTAGAGTCTAGAGATGAGCAAGCACTAAAATGCTCGGGTGCTCGTTATTCGAGACAAACTTTTCCCGATGCTCGAGTGCTCGTCTCGAATAACGAGCCCCATTGAAGTCAATGGGAGACTCGAGCATTTTTCAAGGGGACCAAGGCTCTGCACAGGGAAGCTTGGCCAAACACCTGGGAACCTCAGAAAAGGATGGAAACACCCCGGAAATGGACAGGAAACAGCAGGGGCAGCATGCATGGATGCCTCTGAGGCTGCTTAATCGTACCATTATGCCAAAATTATGGGCAACAGCATGGCCATGACAGAGTGACCGAATGAGGCTAGATAACATCTAAAACATGCAATAATTGACCCTGACACTATAGGGGACGGCATGCAGAGGCAGCGGCAGCAGCGGCAGGCTAGAGAGTGTCATGGCGACATACCCTAAATGGACTCAGGCTTCAAACCAATGGGTGGCAGAGAGGAACCAAAGGAGGTGAGCAAGAAGCGCTGAAATGATTTCCTATGTGAACAAAAGGTTGACGGTATATTTAGTCGATAACACAGCATGGTGGCGACATAGTGACCAAGTTCCATAACATATCTGGTGAAACACCCGAAAAATTAGCCTGACACAGCTCTTTTGATAAGGGGACGACATGTGGAGGCAGCCATGGAGACGACTTCCATGATTAAGAGCAACAGTATGGGGCATCCATATTGCGCTGCTATGATTGCAACTTCAGGTCTCCAGCATGGCGACGACAGATGGGCCGAGTTCCACTATGTATCTGGTGAATCACCTGAAAATTCTGCCTGACACAGCTCGTTTGTTAAGGGGATGATGTGCTGCATATCCTCTTGTGCTCCAGCGTCTGGGGTATAGAGAGTTGAAAGTTGCGCATGGAGACATTGGTGGACGCTGTGGAGGATCGTGGAGGCAAAATGGACAGGAAACAGCAGGGGCAGCATGCATGGATGCCTCTGAGGCTGCCTAATCTTGGGATGGAGCTGGTGGTCCGCTGCCAGGCGAGCTTTCGCCTGTCCAAGCTCCTGTCTCAAGGCTCCTCCCCACCCAAAATGGGCCTGGGGGCCAGAAGCGTTTACTTTGAAAATATTCTAATTTTCAAAGCAGGCCGGGTCGTTTGAATATTTCACCTAGGAATAATGGAATAGAATAGTAGTTCTATTTTTAATTGTTTTTTTCAGAAATGGTTCCATGATTAAGAGCGACAGTATGGGGCAGCCATATTGCGCTGCTATGATTGCAACTTCAGGTCTCCAGCATGGCGGCGACAGATGGGCCGAGTTCCACTATGTATCTGGTGAAACACCTGAAAATTCTGCCTGACACAGCTCGTTTGATAAGGGGACGATGTATGGAGGCAGTGAACTAGTAGTAGATTAAAGGTGCTGCAGTTAAAACTATGTTAGTTGGATCCTGGGATGGAGCTGGCGCTCCGCTGCCAGGCGAGCTTTCGCCTATCCAAGCCCCTGTCTCTCGGCTACTCCCCAAACAGCACTTCTAAGAACCTTTTGTATAAGATCAAGTGTAGTAGTGTTCTTGTAAGTTTGGGTTAGGCGGGTGAGGGGAATGTAAACAGATGCGCAAGAAGCGCTGAAATAATATCGGTAAATGATAAAAGTTTGCCAGTATATTTTGTGGATATCACAGCAGGGTGGCGACAAAGTTAACAAGTTGGATGTGGAAGCCATGAAAACAACCCAAAATTCTGCCTGACACAGCTCGTTTGCTAAGGGGACGATGTATGGAGGCAGCTATATGGACGACTTTTGGAGGCAGCAATGGCGATGACGTGTGGAAGTAGCAATGGAGACAATGGGGGTCATTTACTAAGGGCCCGATTCGCGTTTTCCCGACGTGTTACCCGAATATTTCCGATTTGTGCTGATTGTAGCTGAATTGCCCTGGGATTGCGGCGCACGCGATCGGATTGTGACGCATCGGCCCCGGCATGCGCGCGACGGAAATCGGGGGGGGGCGTGGCCGAACGAAAACCCGACGTATTCGGAAAAACCGCCGCATTTAAGAACCGAAAAAGTGTCGCTTGGGAAGCGCTTACCTTCTCTTGGTCCGAGCTGGTGTATTCCGGCGCGCTTAGATGCTTTTCAGCGCAGCAGCGCCACCTTGTGGACGGCGGAGGAACTACCTTCTTAAATCCCGGCCGGACCCGAATCCTGTGCAGAGAACGCGCCGCTGGATCGCGAATGGACCGGGTAAGTAAATCTGCCCCAATGTGTGGAGGCAGCTAAAAAGACGACTATGGAGACAATTTAATTTGGATAGTGCCTGTATGTGGCAGTCCAAAAAAGTTTTCAAACCAGAGGAGCAGGTAGGTGGTCCTCCAGAAAAATTAAATAGATTGAGTGCCTGTATGTGGCAGTCCAAAAATGTTTTCAAACCAGAGGAGCAGGTAGGTGGTCCTCCAGAAAAATTAAATAGATTGAGTGCCTGTATGTGGCACTCCCAAAAATTGTTTAAAACAGAGGACCGGGTAGGTGGCCCTCCAGAAAAATTAAATACATAGAGTGCTATAGCTAGAGCCAGTTGGCCCTGGCAAAAAATAGCCAGTTTCCTCTGCTTTAGTGTACAAAGAGGAGGAGAAGGAGGAAAATGAGGAGGAGGAGTGCATAAATTATTCAGGTTGAGCTTCCTTCACCTGGTGGAGAATGGAAATCCTGAGAAATCCAGGCTTTATTCATCTTGATAAGCATCAGCCTGTCAGCGCTGTCAGTCGACAGGCGTGTATGATGCCACCAGCTGCACTGAAAACCCGCTCGGACAACACGCTAGCGGCAGGGCAGGCAAGAACCTCCAAGGTGAACAGCGCCAGTTCGTGCCACATGTCCAGCTTTGAAACCCAGTAGTTGTAGGGAGCTGTGTGATCATTTAGGACGATGGTATGGTCAGCTACGTACTCCCTCACCATCTTTCTGTAAAGATCAGCCCTACTCTGCCGAGACTGGGGACAGGTGACAGTGTCTTGCTGGGGTGACATAAAACTGGCAAAGACCTTGTAAAGCGTACCCCTGCCAGTGCTGGACAAGCTGCCTGCTCGCCTTCTTTTCCTCGCTACTTGTCCCGCAGAAGTACGACCTCTGCCGCTAGCGCTGTCAAAAGGGAAATACTGTTTCAGCTTGTGCACCAGGGCCTGCTGGTATTCATGCATTCTCACACTCCTTTCCTCTCCAGGTATGAGGGTGGAAAGATTTTGCTTGTACCTTGGGTCCAGGAGAGTGAATACCCAGTAATCAGTCCTGGAATAAATTCTTTGAACGCGAGGGTCACGGGATAGGCAGCCTAGCATGAAATCTGCCGTATGCGCCAGAGTACCAATGCGCAAGAATTCACTCCCCTCACTGGCCTGACTCTCTATTTCCTCCTCCTCCAACTCCTCTTCTTCTCTCCATACACGCTGAACAGTGAAGGACTGAACAATGCTCCCCTCTTCTGTCTAGCCAACATTCTCCTCCTCTTCCTCCTCATCCTCCTCCACCTCCTCCGATATGCGCTGAGAAACAGACCTGAGGGTGCTTTGGCTATCAACAAGGGAATCTTCTTCCCCCGTCTCTTGTGACGAGCGCAAAGCTTCCGACTTCATGCTGACCAGAGAGTTTTTCAACAGGCAGAGCAGCGGGATGGTGAGGCTGATGATGGCGGCATCGCCACTGACCATCTGTGTTGACTCCTCAAAGTTACTCAGCACCTGACAGATATCAGACATCCACGTCCACTCCTCATTGTAGACTTGAGGAAGCTGACTGGAAGTTCTGGTGGAAGTTGACATCTGGCAGTCTACAATCGCTCTGCGCTGCTGGTAAACTCTTGATAACATGGTTAATGTTGAATTCCACCTCGTGGGCACGTCGCACAACAGTCGGTGAGCGGGCAGTTGGAGGCGGCACTGCACTGCCCTTAGAGTGGCAGCATCTGTGCTGGACTTCCTGAAATGCGCACCGTCGGTCATCCGGTGTTTCTTTAAAGAACCTCCAGACTTCTGAAAATCTAGCCCTCGCCACGGGAGCTTGACTACGTGCACCAGCTCTGGCCCTGCCTCTCCGTCTGGCCCCACCACTGCCTCTTCCAACCTGTTCTGGTATAGGCATCGCCTCCGTCTCAGAAGCACTGTGTTCACCCGGCCTATCAACCCAGCTTGGGTCTGTCACCTCATCATTCTATGATCCCTCAGTCTGCTCCCCCCTCGACCTTACTGCCCTGACAACAACTTCACCACTGTCTGACAACCGTGTCTCCTCATCGTCCGACACCTCTTTACACACTTCTTCCACTATGTCAATAATGTCATCATCACCCACAGACTGCGACCGGTGGAAAACCTGGGCATCGGAAAATAGCTCAGCAGCAACCGGACAAGTGGTTTGTGACTCTGGGAAGGGTCCAGAAAACAGTTCCTCAGAGTAAGCCGGTTCAAATGCCAAATTTTCCTGGGAGGGGGCAGACTGGGGGGAAGGAGGCTGAGGTGGAGGAGCTGGAGGAGTGCTGATTTCGGTGACATGGGTGGACTGCGTGGAAGACTGACTGGTGGACAAATGGCTAGAAGCATTGTTCGCAATCCACGACATCACCTCTTCGCACTGTTCTGGCCTCAACAGTGCTCTACCACGAGTCCCAGTAACTTGAGACATGATGAACCTAGGGAGTGTAGCTCTGCGGTGTTCCCCTGCTCCCTCATCAGCAGGTGGTGTCTCACCCCACCCAGGACCACGGCCTCTGACCCCTGCAGTAGTTGAACGCCCACGTCCACGCCCTCGTCCCCTACCCCTAGCCCTCGGGTTAAACATTTTCAAGTGTAAACTGTCAATTTTTGTTTTGTTTTGTTTTTTTGTGTTTTTTTTTTTTTTAAACAAAACGATGCTATCCTATTGCTATGGCTAGTTTCTAACCTACACTGACAGCACACAACTGCATTTTGTGCTGTGCTTGATGAATTTGAGTTATAAAAGTAAATAAACGTAAAAAAATAAATAAATCAGCAGACTGTGCCTAATTCAAATCAAACCCCTAATAAATTGTCCCACTTAGGTGTTTGAGATGGATATGTGTGTCACTAAGAGCTAAACACAACGGTCGCAAGTCTCCCTGCAAATTCCTCACAATATGGTACTAGCTGCACTACTAGTGCCAGCAAGCCCAGCCACAAGCAAATAAAAAAAATATATATAACGTTATTGTAGCCCTAAGAAGGGCTGTTGGGTTCTTGTAGAATCACACCTGCCTAACACTATTCTAATAGAACACCCTAACGCTTTCCCTGACCAGCAGCAGCTCTCTCCCTAATGGCATCCAGACAGAGAATGATCCGAGCAGCGCGGGCAGGGGCAAGTCTATTCCAGGGTCACCTGATCAGGCCAGCCAACCACTGCTATCGACGTGTAAGGGTACCACGTCATGCTGGGTGGAGTGCAGGGTTTCCTGGCTTGTGATTGGCTCTGTTTCTGGCCGCCAAAAATCACAATGGCGGGACATGCCATTTTCTCGAGCTGGCAAAATACTTGTCTGAGCAACGAGCAGTTTCGAGTACGCTAATGCTGGAACGAGCATCAAGCTCCGATGAGTGTGTTCGCTCATCTCTAGTAGAGTCCCTTGTGGACCTGCAGGGTCAGTCAGAGGGCAGTGACTTAGTCTAGCGTCAGTCCAATCAGGCAGTGATCCAGTGTAGAGTCCCTTTTGGACCTGCAGGGTCACTCTGAGGGCAGTGACTTAGTCTAGCGTCAGTCCAGTCAGGTAGTGACTTAGTCTAGGGTCCTTTGTGGAAGACTCAGGTGTCTAGTTTCTTTTGGGTCAGTAAATCGGGGTGTCGGCATCCGTTGTGAAACCCTCTTGAGTCTGTGGGGACAGATTCCTTTGACAGTATTGTGGTTATGGACACTTATGATGAGTAGAAAATTGGAATTGAGCCAAGTGCATTGCAGGCAAGAAGGAAGATTGTTTTTCACATGAGGGGAAAATAAATGAAAAGTAATATTGAAGGTTTGAAGGTTTTGGGATGTGTCAGATGATCTGATGATTGTACAAGTGAGAAAACTTGATCAGATTTGCAAACGGACACTTAAAGCCTCTGACTTTGACGGACGGACCAGAACAGAGTGACAGCAATCCTTCAGAGTGCCCATTGAAGAAAGAGACAGGCGATAAGGGACATTTCTAAGTTTTTGCTGTGGAAAGAATTTGAGAAAAAGAAATTTAATTATATTTTCCTTGGAGTGAAAGATGGCTCCTAGAATCCACATAGAGAACATGGCACACACCAAATTAGATTTCTTAGATTTTTTATTTTAGTGAATATTTCACATAGTGGAGCCTTCACAGTAATAAATATAAATTGTATATTTTTATACAGATCAAAAATAGTTTACGACGTTTCGGTCATCACGACCTTTGTCAAGCATGGTCTGGCCTGAAATAAAAGGATATGGGATTAGGTTAAGGCTAAGACACCAACAAAAGTGAACAACTATTATATATACAATATTTACAAAATATTTACAAGATGTTGCCAATAGCTCACGTAATAAAAGAATGTAACGTATTAAGAAGGTCAGATTATTTGACGTAAGTACTGACAAAAATGATGTTAAATATGTGTCACAGAACCTAATGGTCATATCATAGAGAAGGTCCCACCATGGCATATAATAAGTATCAGAGGTGATTTAACCTAAATATAGAAGGAAGAAGTAGGAAATGTAGAGGAGGGAATGAGAATAGAGGGTAAAGTTGTATGGTACAGTGGGATGGTGTAGGTTGGTAATAGAGGAGGCATGATGTAGAGTAACATAAAACAACTACAATATACTAGTTATGTCAATCATTAAAGGTTCGGTCATAAGCTCTATTGAGTCCAAGAGGTTTGATGGTTTGTAAGGTATGGATCCAATATGCTTCACGGTTGCGTAGTAACGCTATCCTGTAGTAACGATTTCGACCTGTTCAATAATCTGATAGCGGAGTTGCGAGGGATGATGATGGTGACTGATGAAATGTGCCGGGACTAGTAGTAGTGTCTGATTTGTCCGTATGGTGGACTTGTGTTTACTTATCCTATCTTTCACTTGAGTTGTGGTTTCTCCCACATATAAAAGTCCACACGGGCATTTCAGAAGATATACAACAAAACGAGAATTGCAGGTAAAGTATCCCTGGATTGGGTAACGTTGACCAGTCCTAGGATGGCAAAAATATTCACCGCAAATGACCACAGAACAATGACTGCAGTCTAGACAAGGGAATGTACCCTTTTTCGGAGTGACAAGGAATGTCTGTTGGTTTTTTTTAGAGAAACTCCCAATGTCAGCACGTATTAACTGGTTCGCGACCGCCCGCCGTGTATTCACGGCGGCGGTCGCGTTCCGATGCATGGAGAGGGCTTGCGGGCCGAGCCCTCTCCATAGCCGGTAAGTCTCTGCTGCATATTGCAGCAAAGGCTTACCCGTAACACCCACGATCGGTGCCGGCACCGATCGTGGGTGTTTTCTTGCAGAACGCCGCCGGCAAAGCTGCCGGCGGCTTCAAACTGATGGCGGCGCATGGGCGCCGCCATCTTTCCGAGGATCGCCGCTCCCCGTGACGTCATCGGGGAGCGGCGATCCATTGCCATGATAGCTTCGGGTCTCACGAAGACCCGAAGCTACTTCGGGTTAACCCATTCATTATAATGTGCTATCAGCACATTGTAATGTATGAGGAGTAAAATCCCCATATACTGCCATACTGTAGTATGGCAGTATATGGTAGGATCGATCAGACAACCTAGGGTTAAAGTACCCTAGGGAGTCTGAAAAATAGTAAAAATAATAATAAAAAAAAAGTAAAAAAAAAAAAAAATTATAATAAAAAAACCTAAAAATTCAAATCACCCCCCCTTTCCCTAGAACTGATATAAATATAAATAAACAGTAAAAATTATAAACACATTAGGTATCGCCGCGTCCGAAAATGCCTGATCTATCAAAATATAATAACGGTTTTTCACTGAGTTTAACCCCGTAACGGAAAATCGCGTCCAAAGTCAAAACTGGCACTTTTTTGCCATTTAAAAAAAAATTACAAATTCTATAAAAAGTGATCAAAAGGTCGTGCAGTCCTAAAAATAATATAATTGAAAACATCATCAAAAGTCGCAAAAGATGACACCACCCTCAACTCCATACACCAAAGTATGAAAAAGTTATAAGCACAAGAAGACGGCAAAATAAAAAAAAAATTTTGTTCATGAGGTTTTAATTTTTGTAAATGTATGAAAACATTATAAAACCTATACAAATTTGGTATCCCTGTAATCGTACTGACCCAAAGAATAAATTAGATGCGTCATTTGTGGCGTGAAGTGAAAGCCGTAATATCCAAGCCCACAAGAATATGACACAAATGCGTTTTTTCACCATTTTCACCGCATTTGGAATTTTTTTCCCGCTTCCCAGTACATGGCATGGAATATTTAATACCATCACTATGAAGTGAAATTTGTTACGCAAAAAAAGAGCCATCACATAGCTTTTTACGTGTAAAAATTAAAAAGTTATAGATTTTTGAAGGCGGGGAGTGAAAAATGGAAATGAAAAAACGGGAAAGGGTCCGGTCCTTAACCGGTTAAAGTGTCCCTCAGGTTTCTCGTGCGTTTATGAGGGGGGGGGATTGGAACTCCTGGATATTAGGGTAAGCTTGTTTGAGTAGTTGCCAGTGCTTTTTGATGGTCCTAGTCAGGAGGGGTGACGTGGGATGGTAGTGATGGTAGTATCTTTTTGTATTGGTAATCTTTTTTCTGTGTCTTTGACTTACACCGATTCTTTCAGTCCCTACGCCTTAAAACTCAGTTTTCAGAAACACCCTACACTAGCAAAACCTCTGACAACACCTCCAACATTACCATAGACAAATTGGGACTCCGTAACAAAAGCAACTACACCCCCCCATCCAACCAACATCCAGTAGAGACCTATATCTCCCTGGTCAACAACGTTGTACATAATTTAACGGAGGACATTAAAAAGAACAAATACAAACACCATTCAAATCTCAGTCCCCTAGAAAGACAAGCTCTAGCTAACTTACAAGATGCCAAAAACCTCACTATCAAACCGGCAGACAAAGGGGGTGCCATAGTTGTTATGAACAAAACAGACTATGTCAGTGAGATATAATCCCAATTAAGTGACTCCAACACATGTCAACCACTTCCCAGGGAACCACCTCAGATAGCCCACTCCATCCACAACACCATTACAAAATATCTATCATTAGGCACTATAGACTCCAAGACAGCTCAGTTCCTCACCAATCATCATCCAATTACTCCGGTCTTTTACACCCTTCCCAAAATTCATAAAAGACTCGATAAGCCTCCAGGGAGACCTATTGTAGCCTCCACCGACTCGATTTTGGCACCCCTTGCAATCTATCTTGAAAAAATACTGACTCCCCTGGTTTAAAAAAAACTCCATCTTTCCTACTAGACACCTTAGAATTTCTAGATTCCATAAAAAACCTCCTTTTTCCACAACCTTCAATTTTGGTCACATGGGATGTGTGTAGTTTATACACATCCATTATCCATAACAAGGGCATAGATGCAGTCAGAAAACTCCTAGACCTCAACCAAATAACAGGACACGAAAAAGAACTCATTCTTGAGTTCTTGCACATAATTCTCCACAACAATTTCTTCCTCTTCGGTGACCAGTTCTACCTTCAAATCCAAGGCACAGCAATGGGGTCCAACGTAGCCCCTCCATACGCCAACACATATATGGCTTGCTTCGAAGATGAACACATTTACAATAACAAACTTTTCCAACAATTTTCAATATACTGTCGTCGATGTATCAACGATGTGTTCTGTGTATGGAGGGGCTCACTGGTCTCCCTACAAAGCTTCCATGACTATCTCAACTCTACTACACCCAAATTACAGTTTACCTTACACCATGATATACATCAAATGAACTTCCTGGACACCCTGGTAATCCAAGATCCACAAGGAAGAATTTCCATTGATCTTTACGTAAAAAACCAACCGATGGTAACACATTACTACATTTTCAGAGCTCACATCCATCACAAACAAAGAAATCATTACCCATATCACAATTCAACAGAGTTGGTCACTGATCCTCAAAAAAAGATTGAGAGACCGAAATGTCAGCCAAATTTCAAAAGAGAGGATACCCTCTAAATATCCTCAAAGACACAGAAAAAAGATTACCAATACAAAAAGATACCAGATCTGAAAACAAACCGAAACGTATACCCTTTATTCATCACTACCATCCCACGTCCCCCCTCCTGACTAGGACCATCAAAAAGCACTGGCCACTACTCAAACAAGCTTACCCTTATATCCAGGAGTTCCAATCCCCCCCTCATCTGCCATAAACGCACGTGAAACCTGAGGGACACTTTAGTACGTGCTGACATTGGGAGTTTCTCTAAAAAACCCAACCGACATTCCTTGCCACTCTGAAAAAGGGTACATTGTCTAGACTGCAGTCAATGTTCTGCGGTCATTCGCTGTGAATATTTCACTACTAGACCTGGCACATTTCATCAGTCACCATCATCATCCCTCGCAACTCCGCTATCAGATTATTGAATAGGTGGAAATCCCTCAGAGAGGTGGCAACAGGATAGCGTTACTACGCAACCGTGAAGCATATTGGATCCATACCTTACAAACCATCGAACCTCTTGGACTCAATAGAGCTTATGACCGTACCTTTAATGATTGACATAACTAGTATTTTGTAGTTGTATTGTGACTCTCCATCATGCCTCCTCTAAACTCATATTATTTCCTTCTTTTTCAGAAAAAAGAACCTCATAGAACCAGTATCGTGTTTTCTCCACATACTTCCGGTGATGGTAAAAATTACACATGGTGTTAACCACTACATAGATTGTGATAATATATTACAATAATTCTTGGCATATCATATCCCTGGCTGTAACTATATCTTTCATTCCCATTTTCCATGCCTATGCTCACTCTTTATCCCCCTTTATATTTTCTGCTCCTTATTCTCTATTCCTACCTTCTTCATATATTACTCAATCCACACATACTTCCCCCAGTTATATATCGATCTTTATACCCACTCTTTTTCCATACACCTATTACCCTACTATACCAGTACAGCTTCTATCTTACATCTACCTTACATTACATCGTCCCCTTTACTCTCCTATACATCGTTCTTCACACGATGCCGCCTCGATGCCGCCACCTTCTCCTCTCAGAGCGGTATACGCCTGACCGCGACACACACCACTTCCGGTGCCGCGATGTGTCTCGTCGATCCGGCATCACGTTGCCATGACTCCCCCCTACCCTACTTCCGGTCATGCGCACTCCAACCCGCCAGACACACCGACACTATTTAAAGCCGGGATCCGGCTCAGCCCACACGCGGCCTCACCTCTCTCCTACCTACTACTACAGATATTGTAAGTATTACCAACCTACACCATCCCACTGTACCATACCACTTTACCCTCTATTCTCATTCCCTCCTCTACATTTCCTACTTCTTACTTCTATATTTAGGTTACATCACATCTGATACATATTATATGCCAAGGTGGGCCTCCTCTATGATATGACCATTAGGTTCTGTGACACATATTTAACATCATTTTTGTCAGTACTTACCTCAAATAATCTGACCTTCTTAATATGTTACATTCTTTTATTACGTGAGCTATTGGCAACATCTTGTAAATATTTTGTAAATATTGTATATATAATAGTTGTTCACTCTTGTTGGTGTCTTAGCCTTAACCTAATCCCATATCCTTTTATTTCAGGCCAGATCATGCTTGACAAAGGTCGTGATGACCGAATCGTCGTAAATAGAGATGAGCGAGTATACTCGTCCGAGCTTGATGCTCGTTCGAGTATTAAGGTACTCGAGACGGCTCGTTGCTCTGACGAGTATTTCCCCTGCTCGAGATCGAGCATTTAATTTACAAAACACAGTGAAGAACAATGAAGAATAGAATAAAAACAGTGAACACAGTAAACACAGGATCATTTAAGTGAAAAACACAGTGAAAAACACAGTGAAGAATAGATTACAGATGTTCGGCACATCTGCTTACTTGTCAGAAGATACGCGCGAAACGGTGCGAACGAAATAGTATGTGAAGAACACATTGAAGAACACGGTGAGCAGCACAGAGACACCAGGGAGCAGCACAGAGACACCGGGGAGCAGCACAGAGACACCGGGGAGCAGCACAAAGACACCGGGGAGCAGCACAGAGACACCGGGAAGCAGCACATGGAGACACCGGAGATCAGCACATGGAGACACCGGGGATCAGCACATGGAGACACCGGGGAGCAGCACATGGAGACACCAGGGAGCAGCACATGGAGACACCAGGGAGCAGCACATGGAAACACTGGGGCAGCGCATGGAGACATCGGGGCAGCTCATGGACACATCGTGGCAGCACGGAGACACCGGGGCAGCACGGAGACACCGGGGCAGCACATGGAGACACCGGGGAGCAGCACATGGAAACATCGGGGCAGCGCATGGAAACATCGGGGCAGCGCATGGAGACATCGGGGCAGCGCATGGAGAGACATCGGGGCAGCGCATGGAGAGACATCGGGGCAGCGCATGGAGACACATCGGGGCAGCGCATGGAGACACCGGGGAGCAGCACATGGAGACACCGGGGAGCAGCACATGGAGACACCGGGGAGCAGCACATGGAGACACCGGGGAGCAGCACATGGAGACACCGGGGAGCAGCACATGGAGACACCGGGGAGCAGCACATGGAGACACCGGGGAGCAGCACATGGAGACACCGGGGAGCAGCACATGGAGACACCGGGGAGCAGCACATGGAGACACCGGGGAGCAGCACATGGAGACATCGGGGCAGCGCATGGAGACATCGGGGCAGTGCATGGACACATCGGGGCAGCATGGAGACACATCGGGGCAGCACATGGAGACATCGGGGCAGCACGGAGACTTCAGTGGAAGAAGAGGAGCGGATCCCGGGACAGCGTATCTCCCGACAAGTAAGCAAATATGCAGAACATCTGCAATCTATTCTTCACTGTGTTCTTCACTGCGTTTTTCACTTAAATGATCCTGTGTTCACTGTGTTCACTGTTTTTATTCTATTCTTCACTGTTCTTCACATCTGCTAACTTGTCGGGAGATAATATACGTGCGGAACAGTGAAGAATAGATTGCAGATGTTTGCATACATCAGCTAACTTATCAGAAGACATTCTTTTTCAATTAAATAACACATTTTATTCCCGAACCATGGTCCCTTTGAAAAATGCTCGAGTCTCCCATTGACTTCAATGGGGCTCGTTATTCGAGACGAGCACTCGAGCATCAGGAAAAGTTCGAATAACGAGCACTCGAGCATTTTAGTGCTTGCTCATCTCTAGTCGTAAACTATTTTTGATCTGTATAAAAATATACAATTTATATTTATTACGGTGAAGGCTCCACTGTGTGAAATATTCACTAAAAAATCAAAGAAATCTAATTTGGTGTGTGCCATGTTCTCTATGTTGATTATGGACGGATTGAGAATCCTACATTGAGCACCACCCATATATGGTGTGCGGTTACTATTGTCTCTACATGGCTCCTAGAATCCAGACTCCACCCCTGTATCTGGTGGTTAGAGAAGATGACACGCCTTACCATCCTACAGTGGCAGCCATCTTTAGTTATATTCCCTTATAGTCCCTGAAAGTTAATTGCCTATGACTCTACTCTGTTGGCAGCCATAAAGGCTGGTTGTGGGGCTTTCTTGTAGGATAGCAGCTCACCATGCTTGAAGCGTCCTGGCAGATGTTTGAAATAAAACGCCGGCTGGTGATATTTCACCGTTTCGGGCATCTGCTAAGGTTCTTGGAGTGTGGGATGTTGTTTGTTTGAGTATTATTTAAATTTATTTGATTCCGACAATTAGAGAAAAATTACTTTAAAAAGTGTTGCAATGCATCTGGTACCTGCTTTCTGGCGTTTCAGGGGTTAACAAAAGGGTGGGGGCTGTTGGAGCTGCGTTTTGTTTTGTGAAAAACTAACATGTAAGTGACCTTGACGTCTGAAGTTCTCCAAAAGTCTAGGGCTCTGCCTGAGCTGTGTTATCAGTGTGTGTTCTGTTCTGACCTTGACGCTTACAGCATGCTGAAGTTGTTTACAGAAGGGGGGGGCAGATTGCTGCGTTTAGAGTTCTCCCTGACAATCTAAAAAAGACTTGAAGGAATTTATTTGCTTGTGACACAAGAATACAGTATGATGTGAGGTCCTTCTGTGTAACCCACGAACAGACTAAGCAAGAACGAGCCCCCCCAACTCTATTACAGAGCCTATGACTGACTTTTGTTCCTTTTTGATTAAAAACCAACACAAGTGTACCTGACTTTTGTTGAGAAGTTGGAGTCTGGCCAGAACTTTATAGAAAGCACAGAACACTGGGCTGGAGATGTGGTGGAGGGACTCTGACACATTGACGTACAGAGGGAATAGAGTAGTTTCACAGACCACGCCAAAGTGAGACTGACAACATTTCCGGAAGTCTCAACTGACAAACCCAAGTGGGCGTTGTGGGGAGGAGACATTACTGTAGTGAGTGGCGGAGACGGGGGGTGGTTACGGACGTCAGCGAGAACAGTCCCCCTTCTGAACGGACCCCCAAACAGAGTTAGTGCCTTTCATTGTAGAATTGATGTGTTACTCTCCCCTGCTAGCCCGATGATGATTTTAACCCATTCCTGGTCAACAAAAGACCCAGAAAGAACAGCCGGATACATGTAGGATGGTCCATGATCTCCAAGTTGCCAATGAGTGTACTGAAGCCCAGTGGTCCCTAGCCCAAACTGGCAGAAGTCCCTGAGAGTGACATATTATTCACTGTTATTGATTTGGCAAATGTTCTCCTCTCTGTGCCCTTACATGAAGATTGCCAGTACCTATTTGCCTTTACCAGTTCAGTATTCCAGATGTAGATTCCCACAAGGGGGGTAAAACTCACCTAGCCAATACCCCATGGCCCTACACGGAGTAGACTGGAAGACTAGCCCCTTACTGGATGTCCTTTTACAGTATGCGGAGGACCTACTGTTTTTGTTTGCCAGGATGCATTTATTGACCTTATGTGTTTTTTGTTCCAGAAGGGTTGCAAAGTTTCCAAAGACAAACTCCAGTATTGCCAGGAGAAGGTGGTCTTCCTAAGCCACTGCTTCTCAGCCACAGGCAGATACCTGACAGAGGAAGGAAAGCTGGCAGTCCAAAATATGCCCCTGCCCTGAGGCCCTAAGCCTCTTCACACGTTTCTAGGACTGGCCAGTTCCTGCAGGCATGAGATAAGGTCTGCTGACTCCAGCTTGATGCTGCCCCTTGATGACTGCATTGCCTCTTCCCCATTTTCCCTTAGTCAGGAGGCAATTGATGCATTCCACAGCCCTAAACTGGCAAATCCTGTCTGCCCCGGCCCTAGGCACATGCCACTGAATCAGACCTTTTATTTTATTTTGCACCGAGTATCTAGGCCACAGGTGTCTTAGCCCAGGAACGTGGTGGCCTCCCCAGTGGCCCACTATTAGGCCCGGTTAGACTCAGGCGTGAGGGGAGCCCCTCATGTATTAGTAGCTGCAGTCAGCAATCTGCTCAGCAAGGCCAGTGAGTTGATCTTAGACCCTAGATCACTCAGTTACAGTGTAAACCCCACATGACTTGCACAGTGTCCTCACCCACCCAAGTACAGCCAAAGCATCTGAGCAAAGGCCAGACAGCTCAGACTCCAGTGTGCACTCCTGATGCCCCAGGATACACTGATAAGGTGCACAACTCTGAATCCTTCATTCTATCACCAGTCTTCCAGGATTCAGAGGGGGGGGGAGAAAAGGGTGATTAACCCAGATGTTGAGTTTTTTCTCATAGATGGCTCCAGGTTTGCAGGAGAAGACAGATGCTGGATATACAGTGGTCAGTGGCGCACATGAGGTAGTACAAGAAGAACCACTCCCTTCACACAGGCCAGCGCAGGAGGTGAAGTGACGGCACTCAGGGAAGCACTACAGCTGGTGGAAGGTAAAAGGGCAAACATCTATACTCAAGGTATGGTCCTGGGGTCTTAACACGACTATGAACCCATATGGAAGGCTAGAGATTTCCTCACCTCTGCAGGGACCCCCTTTAAGCATGGCAAGCTGATTAAAGAGCTTGTGGATGCTCTCTTCCACAAGAGGTGGGGATAGTAAAAGTAAAAGCACACACAATTTGGTAACTCCACAAGCCAAGGGCAAGTATGTGGCTGACAGGATGGCGAAGGCAGCTGCACAGATGGAACCCAGAGACTGTCCTGAAGTCTCAGCGGTGAGTTCTGAGCTAAAAGTTTGATCCACAGGTGTTCCAGTCCTTGGTGGCCCGAGAGTCATCAGAAGTGAAGGAAGTGTGGAGGAAAGCTGGAGCCCAGATGCCGATGGGACCTGGATGCTGGGAGAGAGGGTGTGCCTGCCCAGAGCCCTGCACCCAACAGTAAGTCAAGTAGCCCACGGACACACACACATATCCAAAATGTCCATGCTAGCGCTCATAAACCACCAGTGGTTTGCCCGGGCATTACTACTCCTGTCACTAGACTAGTGAAAGCCTTTATAGTCTGTGCCCGCCACAGCCCGGGTAAGGTGGTAAAGACCCCACAGAAGGCGACACCCAAGCTGCTGTATCCCTTCCAAAGACTGCAGATGGATTTTATCCAGCTACCAAAAAGTGGTACGTAGGAATACGTGCCTGTTTGCATTGATCTCTTTCCAGAGTGGCCAGGAGCTTCTCCCATGACCAAGGATACTGCCAGAGCTGCAGCCAAGAAGTTGGTGAGTGAGATTTTTTTCTGCAGGTTTGGAAACCATAGAGTCCGGTCGCAGAACCCACTTCACTGGACAGGTAAAGACTGAAACCTCGTCCCTCCTGGAAATAACAGGGAAACCATGGCGCGAGTGCTTTCCTGCTGCCCACCATTCAGTTAGGACCACCCCCAACAGAAAGATTGCCCCCCTTGAAGTACTTTTTGGCTGTGCACCCAAACTAGGCCTCTACTTCCCATAGACCCTATAGATGATGGCAGGAAACCAGGTGGAATATGCCACACAGTTGAGCCAGGCCTTGGAAAAGGTCGGCAAAAGTGTTTCTGATTCCTTTTTCAGATCCAGACAGAGACCTCAGAACGCATAACCTGAAGCCTGGAGACTATGGGTGGTGAAGAAAGACACCAGAGAGAGAGTCTGGAGCCTCACAACGACGGTCCTTTCCAAGTCGTGCTGACCAGTGCCATGTCCTTGCAGCTAGAGGGAAGTCAGCATGCTTCCACGCTTTCTATTGTAAACTTATTCTTCTTGCTAGCTGGTCTTTTCTGACTGACTGTATGCTCAGGGACACCCCAACCATGACTATCAGTGTAACTATACGTTCATAGGCCCACAATCAGATATGGGCAGGTCTAGAGTCCATTATTACCCAGATAGCTATGAGCAAAGATGTTGGTTGGGCTAACTGTTTTTATTGTAATCAACAGAGATTTGTGAATTATATCCAAGATGCTTCCCAGAACCGCATGGACATGATCCTTGCTGAGGAGGGAGGAGTCTGTAAGATGGTGGGATTGGCTTGTCGCATATACATCCCAGATGACATCGCCCCCTATGGATCCATTACTCATGCTCGTGAAGAGATTGAAGGACTGTCCAGGGAACTCAAGAGAAACTCTGGAGTGGACACTTTGTCCTTCACTTTGTCGTTGGGGGATTGGAAGGGTTTCCTTTAAGTGGGGGTGATATTGGGGATTGTGATTTTGCTCTTCTCAGGACATGAGAAATGCCCGGAGCGGAGGATGATGCTGCCTGTTGGAGAACCAGCCTGTTTACAAACCTATGAACTATGGGAACTCAGTGATGTGATTTGAGTGTGCAGGCCTGTAACCCCTGAGTGACTGGCCTCCAGGGGATCTGGTGAAGAGTTAACAAGTCCAGCAGGTAAGGGTTTAGCCTACCTGTGGGTACCTGGAGCTTGAGGAGGTCGCTCAGGATGGAATTACAGGCCAGCAAAGCTCAAAGTGGGGAATTGTTAAGGAGATTGCACTGGTTTCAGACGCCATCTTGACTACTGTCCGCCATCTTAGATACAGCGGCCATGTTCCCTGACCATTGTCAAGTTAATGTCATGATTCAAACTTCATTTTATGCAACCTGTTTGCTCGCCTGTCAGCTAATACCCTTTGACATTTAATGAGAAGCTAGTCTGTCCTTGATGCTACATCATGTTATGATTCTGGAGTCCGCTTATCTTCTTCTTCTCAGCAAATTAGTATAAACAATATATGTGTACAGGGTCCCTGAGAACTGAGCACAATTAATTAATTTTTTTTCCCAGAATGTGCTGATGACCAATAATTTTGCAGTATACTATTCACGCCTCACGACTCTTCTGTCTGTGATATTATGCATTTTGAGATATTAAACGGGAGAAGATCTTTACATACACTAAGAGACTGACGTGTGTCTTAGTTTTTATGTTCAATCATGAAAGGGTTAATTAGGACTCACCTTACAAAAGTCAAGAGGGCTGTTGGGGCCCTGCATAAAAATCAGAGGGCTAGATTTAAGTCACCACCCACAATTAGCAGCCCCTCTGAGAAAGCAGATAAGATTTATAAGGTCTGGATGATCCACAGAATTTGGCCTGTGTGCGGCACTTTTACATTTTCTGAACCTATTTTCCCTTTTCCCCAATAGTCCCGTAGTTCAGATACTATTTGTAACAGGATGTTTTGTGAAAAGCCTCGCTGACTCCACAGGAAGACTTCTCAAAAATGCTATGGGACCAAAGATTGTATTATTTAGTTGGAAGACAGGGGATGTTCCTGGCCTTAAAGTGGGTATCCTGTATTAAGATAAAGCTTGCTTTTATTCTCCCCGTTGTTTGCGGGGGCTAGGCAGACCTCTTACATTGTGAGAAAAAACATCAGCCATTATAGCATGAAAGAGGGAAGAGTGTTAGCAAAATACATAGTAAAACATCAGCATTGCCCTTGTCAGCGATCCAGCATTTCTGGAAGGGGAGCTAAAGGGGTTGGTGTGGTGGATAAAAGGAGAATAAAGGTTAATGAGTATATTAAATAGCTCATTCACACTTAGAAAGGGTGAGCAAAGTGGGCAGCAACCATTCTAGAATGGCTTGTGTAACATCAGGAACCACTTCTTGAACCATCTAAACAGCATAAAAAATTTTACACCTGTCACTGGTGCTCCTGCGGATTGACTTTGACTCGGACTCTGCCTGCCGTCTCTGTAGCTTACCTTGGCCACTACCTGGTGGTATCCCACGGTAACAGGTCTAACCCACTTTGCGGTGGGCTCTGGTGAATACCAGGTGCCACTTAGACTCCACTCCCAGGTGTCAGCTTACTTCATTGCTCACAGCGGTTCAGTGTATCCACCACCACCGACCCTGACAGTAAGATTCGTCCATGTATTCCACCAAGGTACCTCTCCAAGACGTAGCTGACCTCACCACCACTGTGGCTTAGCAGTCCAAGCAGATCTCCATGCAGGCCCAGCAGCTTTACCAGCTTACTGCTGCTCAGCAGCAACCAGTTCCTGCGGCACCTCCCGTTACTGCGTCTTCTGCAGAGCCCAGGCGTTTGTCTATACCATCCAAGTATGACGGAGATGCCAAGTTGTGCAGGGGCTTCATCACCTAGTGCTCTCCGCACATCGAGCTGATGCCTACACAGTTTGCCACATAGAGCTCTAAGGTGGCATCCGTGGTCAACCTGCTATCTGGAAAAGCCCCAGTCAATGCCAACATCACTGCATTCCTCGCTGAATTCCAGTCCGTCTTCGAGGAACCAGTCCGAGCATCTTCTGGTGAGACCGCCCTGCCAAATTTACGTCAAGGGGACTTGTAAGTTGTTGACCAATTCCACACTCTTGCCCCTGAGCTCTCTTGAAATGAACCGGTCTTGGAATTTGAGAATGGACTGTATCAAAGACGCTCTGTCTGTATGGGATTTGCCTTCTTTCCTGAATGACCTCATCACCTGCCACTCTGATTGACGTCCGGTTATCAGAGTGTCTGGAGGAGCAGCTCCTAGAACATATGCAGATCAGGACTGCCTTGCTTGGCTCCCATCTTCCACAGACCACCACAGCCGCCATTCTTGTTTGCTGCGGAGGAGACCATGCAGGTGGACAAAGCTTGTCTGACACCCCAAGAGCGCTCCAGACGATAACAGGAGAACTTTTGTCTCTACTGTGCTAGCCCGGAGCACTTTCTCAGTACTTGCTCACTCCATCCACATTACCCGGGAAACACATACACTTCTGGTTTGTGGGAGAGGCATCCCTAGGTGAGAGCAAAGCCTCTTCAGGTCTGAACATACCTGTACTCCTTCTAGGACAGGTAGCCAGTTTAAACCTTCTGCCTTCCTGGATTCCGGCTCTGCAGAATGCTTCTTGGATGCAGCCCTGGTCTTCCAACATCATCTTCCTGTAATCCGTCGTGAGAAGCTGCTGGTCATTTTGTCAGTCAGTGGGCAGATTCTTGGTAAACTTGGTACAAGACCATCTGGGAGAAAACTCGTCAGTCTCTCGCCACTTCGGGCGTCCGCCCACACCACAACCCAGGCTGACATGAAACACAGGTCTCCCACAGTCTTCTCTCCGGGTTATAAAGTGTGGCTGTCCTCCAGATATTTCCGGAAGAAGATTCTCAGCTACAAACTCAGTCCCTGCTTTCTGGGTCCATAATAGGCGCAGGAGCGCATTAACCCCGTGGCTTACAAGCTCCTGTACATAAAGTCAAATGGAGGGAAACGGTTCTTCCTTATCGACTGGATGAGGTTCAGGCTAGAGGAAAGATCTTGGGAGCCTGAAGACAACATTCTGGACTTGTGGTGTTCTTCAAAGGTTCCTTCAGGCCAAGAAGAGTGGGAGGTCGAAGGGAGGGGTACTGTCACGGGTGCTCCTGCGACCCACGTCTCGAGTTGCGGGAGCACCCATGTACCCTTTTGTGGCGGCTGCAGGCTTACTCACCTGTCCACGCTCCAGGGAAAGCACCTGTGTTCCATCGTGCTTTCCGCCGCCCCTGTAGCTTCTGTGAAATTTAAAGGGCAAGCGAGCTGCTGATTGCCGGTGGCCGGCCGCTGCCTTATTGTATAGCCTGCCTCTTCCTATGACTCCTGCCGCATCTTTGTGCTCAGTTGTCTTAGAGAAATTATTCAGTATCAAATTATTGATACTCTTGTGAGATATATGCGGAGCGGCGCAGCGCCTATCAGGCTGCTGGCATCGCTCCGTTCTATGCAGCAACACAGGCTGTGGATGATGACGTCACACCACCTGTGTCACTATGCGGAGTCACGGGTTTCAGAAAACCTGCGCAAAGACCGGAACCGACTACATCGAGGTGAGTATATGTTTTATTGTTTTTCATATATTTTCATTAATTAAATTTGGCTAATAAGTGGGTGGGGAGGTGTCGTTTACTGGGAGGGGGGGGGGTACTGTATATTTTATATGGGGCTAGAAAACCTTTTATACTGGGGGGTTGAATGCTGTATATATTATATGGGGCTAGAAAACGTTTTATACTGTTATACTGGTGGTGTGGGAATGCTGTATATATTATATGGGCCAGAATCGTTTTATACTGGGGGGGGGGGTGCTGTATATATTATATGGGGCCATAATCGTTTTATTCTAGGGGGTGCTATATATAATATACAGGGCCAGAATCATTTATACTGGGGTGGGGTTGCTGCATATATTATATGGGGCCATAATTGTTTTATACTGGCGGGGGTTTCTGTATATATTATATGGGGCCAGATTAATTTTATACTGGGGGGCTGTATATATTTTATGAGGCCAGATTAATTTTTTCCGGGGGGAAGGGGCTTTATATACTTATATGGGATTTCAGTTGAAGGCTATGCAGTATATTACCAAGCTGGGGCTGTAAATGGGTTACAGTATATCACTAAGCTGGGATGGCAATATATGTGGGGCAAGATTTTATTTAAGCTGGAGGGGATCTGTATATCGGAGCTATATATATGGGAGACGAAAACCGAGGCCTTTAAATATATGAGGGCAGGTCTTTCTAAAAATAAATTAATTTATATATATAGAGTATATATTCATTAGGGGGTGCTATATTTTTTACCTTTGTCAGAGGAGCACTGTATATAAAATCATGTAACATAACAGGGTGGGATATATTAGTTATAGCATACAACAGATTACTTGAATTCAGCAGTGATACCTTATGGATTGAAGAACCTGGAATAAAGTCCTCCTAATGGAAGAGATTGTCATCTATAAGGTACTAGATGCCACTAATGACTCAGAACCTGTAGTCAGTCACACAGTGCACAGGGACCAGGCAATGGGGGGGCAGCATTTTAATATTCGCCTCAGGCAGCAAATATGCTAGAATCAGCCCTGCCCCCCTTAGTAAGTCATATACAGTACCTTATCAATCCCCTCCATCCCTTACTTATATATACACTCACCGGCCACTTTATTAGGTACACCATGCTAGTAACAGGTTGGACCCCCTTTTGCCTTCAGAACTGCCTCAATTCTTCGTGGCATAGATTCAACAAGGTGCTGCAAGCATTCCTCAGAGATTTTGGTCCATATTGACATGATGGCAGCCATCAGATGTTGGGTACATTGTGGTCATAAAGGGATGGACATGGTCAGCAACAATACTCAGGTAGGCTGTGGCGTTGCAACGATGCTCAATTGGTACCACGGGGCCCAAAGAGTGCCAAGAAAATATTCCCCACACCATGACACCACCACCACCAGCCTGAACCGTTGATACAAGGCAGGATGGATCCATGCTTTCATGTTGTTGACGCCAAATTCTGACCCTACCATCCGAATGTCGCAGCAGAAATCAAGACTCATCAGACCAGGCAACGTTTTTCCAATCTTCTACTGTCCAATTTCAATGAGCTTGTGCAAATTGTAGCCTCAGTTTCCTGTTCTTAGCTGAAAGGAGTGACACCCGGTGTGGTCTTCTGCTGCTGTAGCCCATCTGCCTCAAAGTTCGACGTACTGTGCGTTCAGAGATGCTCTTCTGCCTACCTTGGTTGTAACGGGTGGCGATTTGAGTCACTGTTGCCTTTCTATCAGCTCGAACCATTTTGCCCATTCTCCTCTGACCTCTGGCATCAACAAGGCATTTCCGCCCACAGAACTGCTGCTCACTGGATGTTTTTTCTTTTTCGGACCATTCTCTGTAAACCCTAGAGATGGTTATGCATGAAAATCCCAGTAGATCAGCAGTTTCTGAAATACTCAGACCAGCCCTTCTGGCACCAACAACCATGCCACGTTCAAAGGCACTCAAATCACCTTTCTTCCCCATACTGATGCTCGGTTTGAACTGCAGGAGATTGTCTTGACCATGTCTACATGCCTAAATGCACTGAGTTGCCGCCATGTGATTGGCTTATTAGAAATTAAGTGTTAAGGAGCAGTTGGACAGGTGTACCTAATAAAGTGGCAGGTGAGTGTAGAGCCCCAACACCCCAATTTTAATCATCGCCAGCCTACTTTTTGTCATATATAGAACAGCACAATGCCCCCCCTTCCCCAAATTCTAATCCCCCTCTCATTTTTTATTATATGTATTTTTTATATGAATAAAGTGGCCAGTTTAAAAATAAAAAAACTTTTACTTACCTCCTGCTCTGCCAGGCAGAGCTTCTTTGCATGGACACAGGCAGTGTGACATCATTACACCCCACTTGCGTCGCCCAGAGCAATAGAGCTGCACAGAGAAATGGAATGCAGAGTCTATTGTGGACTGTGGTGTTAAAGTCTCCGTATGGTGTTACACAAGGTGTAAAGCTTTGTTTGAATTGGGAGATTTTGTCAGGGTTGTCTGGGGGTATAAAAAACCTTTGGTTGGCCGGGATGGGGCTATCAGTACTTTTTTCGTCTTGTAAGTTATATAAACAATTTGTGGAATATTGCAATCTCTACGTTCAGTGCCGCATGTAAACAAACAGGGCCACGGAAGCCGCGCTGCTCTCAGCTTCCCCCTGTTTAGCCCCCGTTTGTTTACATGGGGCTTGGACCAGAGATAACGCAATATTCCACAAATTGTTTATAAAGCTTACAAGACGAAAAAAGTACTGATAGCTTTTAAAAAATCATCTGTACAACTACTGATACCAACAGCAGATATAACATCATCATATGTGTAGTCAACAACATTATTCAATTCCTTGTGTGGTCGAAATGGGGCAGGTTAAAAAAATAAACATGTACTCACCTTCGTGGTCACTCCCAGCTTCCAGCGCGGAGGATGGGGGGAGAGGCGTTTCTTCAAATTCAGTCAACAATGTCCTCCAACGGGGGAAAGGGGTGGGGGAATTGTTAGGGTGCATGTCTATACAGTCATGAAGGAGGGAGGGCGGATGTGCCGGTGGACGGAGGAGGTGGGGGGAGGGGATTGTGCCCAGCAGTTTGGGCAGCTGTTAGCGGTATGTGGGAAAGTGGGCTGGTGGCAATTGTGGGCAGCACTACATTCAGCACAGCAGACGCCCCCTCCCCCGCCGGAGGACACTGCTGTCCAGGCAGACTACCGAACTTCTGTCCTCAATCTCCTGTGGACACAGACCCCCCCCCCCCTCTTTCCCATAACGGCACAGCCACCTCCCTGTAGCACTGCCCACCAGGACCAGAAAAATGCATATATATGTATATATAACAAAAATAAGAAAACGGCAGCACTCCAATTAGTGAAAACAACCGTGGTATTTATTCCACCTCGTGCAACATTTGGGCTGTATTATAGCCTTTGTCAAGCAGTGTGTGTCATGATACATAGAGGTATTTATAGTCACATCATAAACATAGTAAACAAACATAAGTGATCTATATATATATATATATATATTATAAAGTGCATAATCTGTTGTAATTTCATTCATATACCAATCGTATATCCTCCACATTAATACATCAGTAATTTCTATATCAGATCATACAAAAAGTGCATTTATATTTGTAGTGATAAATGATGGTTCACCTGTATGGGTACCTCCTCCTGACATGATCAAACAAACAGACTCTGTTCGCATCTCCATAGCGCAACTGCACATGTCCGTGAAAAGTCGTAGAGAGCAGATACTCTAGTGCGCATGTCACGCATGCGCATAAGCATAGTTGACATCTAAAGACATCTAAATTTTGTCACAATTTGTTGTTTTTTGTTTGTCCACTTGTCTCTTAATGATGATTGACCACAAGTTCTCAATGGGATTAAGATCTGGGGAGTTTCCAGGCCATGGACCCAAAGGGGGATATTTATCAGGACCTCTGCGCACCGCCAGTGGCGCAGAGGCCCTGAAATAATCGCAAATGCTAGCTTATTGCTAGCTTTTGCGATTATTTTTCTCAATCCGCCACCTTCACGCCAGTGGGGCGTGAAGGGGCGTGAAGGGGGGGGGGGGGCGCGGCCAGCCGAGCGGGGGGCGCGGCCGGACTGGAGTGGGCCGGCGCGGGGCGTTACTGTCCCCGCGCCTGCGCACTCGGTGCTGCCGGCGACTTTTCATACGTGAAAAGTCGCCGGTTGCGTTGTTTTCTACGCCAGGCCATGCCTGGCGTAGGAAAAACGCTGCGCAGCTGGCAGCCCGATACATGAAGAGGCAGAAGCCTCATCATGAATCGGGCTGCGAATTTGCAGCGGCGGGGCTATCATACGCTGGCGCACGAGCGCCAGCGTATGATAAATATCCCCCAAAATCTCAGTTTTGTTCCCTGGGCCATTTAGCTATCACCTTTGCTTTATGGCAAGGTGCTCCATCATGCTGGAAAAGGCATTATTGATCACCAAACTGCTCTTGGACGGTTGGGAGAAGTTGTTCTTGGAGGATATTTTGGTACCATTCTTTATTCATGGATGTGTTTATTCAAGACTGTGAGAGAGCCGATTGCCTTGGCTGAGAAGCCACCCCACACATGAATGGTTGCAGGATGCTTTACAGTTGGCATGAGACAAGACTGGTGGTATCGCTCACCTTGTCTTCTCCGAAAAAGCTGTTTTCCAGATGTTCCAAACAATCGGAAAGGGGATTCATCAGAGAAAATGACCAGTACCTGAGCAGTCCACTCCCTGTACCTGTTGCAGAATATCTGTTTCTGGTGTTTTTTCTGGGGAGAAGTGGCTTCTTTGCTGCCCTCCTTGACACCAGGCCTTGCTCCAAGAGTCTCCGCCTCACAGTGCGTGCAGATGCACTCACACCTGCCTGCTGCCATTCCTGAGCAATACTGCACTGCTGGTAGCTCGATCTCGAAGCTGAAAAACTTTTTTTGAGACGGTCCTGGCACTTGCTGGTCCTTCTTGGGCGCCCTGGAGCCTTTTTGGCAACAATGGAACCTCTCTCCTTGAATTCCTTGATGATGCAACAGATTGTTGACTGAGATGCTATCTTTATAGCTGCGATACTCTTCCCTGTTAGGCCAGTTTTGTGCAGTGCAATGATGACGGCATGTGTTTCTTTAGAGATAACCATGGTTAACAGAAGAGAAACAATGATGCCAAGCACCAGTCTCCTTTTAAAGTGTCCAGTGGTGTGATTCTTACTAAAGAAGCCCTAGTGGTCCGCATGTACCTATAGTGCAAAGACAAAGCTGTATATCAGCTAAGTAAGCTGACAGCATTTTGAAGTGGTGGAGGTACATAGACAACATCTTCCTCATTTGGAAGGGTACACCTCATGATTTACACTCATTTCAAAGTTTTTTGAATAATGTTGATAACAATGTCCAATTCACTCTGGTTTGGTATCAGGTGTCGATACAATTCTTAGATGTATAAGTATTGCTGGATACATACAGATTTGTTTGTGAAACCGACAGATAAGAATAATCTGCTACATTTTAAGAGCAATCACCCCAAAAAAATGGTAAGGGCATTACCCTACAGTCAATTCCTTAGAGTTCACTGTATCATATCAAGAGAGTCTGACCTTGAAAAGAACTTTGATGTCCTTAGCACGAAGTTCAGGGATCGAGGGATCCCTCACCCTTGATAATGGAACATAAGGATAGGGCCTTAAGCCTTAACAGAAACGATCTTTTGGAACCAAAATTAAGATCCGGAAACTTGAAAGAATACCCTTCGTTGCTACCTATATGGGGATTAGCAATGAAATAGGGAAAATCATATCTATCTAAAATTGGCATATCCTGTTGGATGCATTTCCCAAAATATCCGAATTCAGTGTTCTGCCCCTCTTCTCCTATCGACGTACACCTAGCCTTAGGGATAAACTAGTAAGGGCCGATGCAGGATCTAAAAAAAACAATAAGACAGACTTTTCTTGACCCCCAGAAAAAAAGGCAGCTTTCCCTGTAGACAGTGTGTCAACTGTACTATGATGATGAAAGAAGGAACGTTTACACATCCATCCACTAATGTTAAATATGAAATCAAACAATATTTGACATGTGATTCGGATTTGTATTTTTGTTTTACGCTACTTCTGTATGCTGTTTTGATCATTAAATATTTTTTCATGCGTTTTTTGGTGTTAAGTGTATTGGAGAAGCAGATCCTTGGATAAGATTCTTGGATACGTTAGAACAATGCACTACAGCTTACTAAGCTGAATTACAGCTTTGTCTTTGCACTAGGTACATGCTGACCACTAGGGCTTCTTTAGTAACTAAGTCCACTAGTGGGGGAGTGATTCACAGTGTCCACAGTTGGAGATGGATTCATTTCCACTGAGGACTTGTGTTCACTCCATACATACGTAGGATCCGTCTGAATTAGGTGGAGCTTAGGTTTTGTGACCCACATAATCTTTGTGGCATTTCTCAGTTGACCAGTAATCTTATATCATCCCTTAGCCCAGTGGTTCTCAACCTGTGGATCACGACCCCGGCGGGGGTCGATCGACCAAAACTCAGGATTCGCCTAAAGCCACGATTTGATTGCATTTTTTTGGCACGAATACAATATTCTTGTACATGGTTTGGGATCACCGCAACATGAGGAACTGTATTGCGGGGTCACAGCATTAGAAAGGTTGAGAACCACTGCCTTAGCCCATCTTTTGTGGTTAGCAAGTTACCAGGTTGGTACTCTACTTGTTGAACCGATCTTTGCTAATTATGTTTAGCTGTAGGTCTATTGTTTTTCGTACCTGTTCACATAGGATATAATGCTGGGCTGCATAACATAATAGTATCGCAATTTCTTGCTTTAGTGTTTCACATTTGTATCGTTATACATAAGAATGAGCGATGATATTGTTTCTAATCATTAGGCTCAGTACGCTTTATGAATACTGATGTGCGATAGTTATTCGATGTTCAGGCACATACCCTTATCCAAGATGGCGTGTTTAGATGTCAACTATGCTTATGCGCATGCGTGACATGCGCACTAGAGTATCTGCTCTCCACGACTTCTCACAGACATGTGCAGTTGCGCTATGGAGACGCGAACAGCGTTTGTTTGTTTGATCATGCCAGGAGGAGGTACCCATACAGGTGAACCATCATTTATCACTACAAATATAAATGCACTTTTTGTATGATCTGATATAGAAATTACTGATGTATTAATGTGGAGGATATACGATTGGTATATGAATGTAATCACAACAGATTATGCACTGTATCATATATATATATATATTATATATATATATATATATATATATATATTGATCGCTTATGTTTGTTTACTATGTTTATGATGTCATCACATTGTGACTATAAATACCTCTATGTATCATGACACACACTGCTTGGCAAAGGCTGGGATACAGCCAAAATGTTGCACAAGGTGGAATAAATACCACGGTTGTTTTCACTAATTGGAGTGCTGCCGTTTTCTTATTTTTGTTATCTAATGGACTCTGGCTGGTGAGAGTGTAGGATAGCACCCATATCTATATATCCATATATATATATATATATATATATATACACTCACCGGCCACTTTATTAGGTACACCATGCTAGTAACGGGTTGGACCCCCTTTTGTCTTCAGAACTGCCTCAATTCTTCCTGGCATAGATTCAACAAGGTGCTGGAAGCATTCCTCAGAGATTTTGGTCCATATTGACATGATGGCATCACACAGTTGCCGCAGATTTGTCGGCTGCACATCCATGATGCGAATCTCCCGTTCCACCACATCCCAAAGATGCTCTATTGGATTGAGATCTGGTGACTGTGAAGGCCATTTGAGTACAGTGAACTCATTGTCATGTTCAAGAAACCAGTCTGAGATGATTTCAGCTTTATGGCATGGCGCATTATCCTGCTGAAAGTAGCCATCAGATGTTGGGTACATTGTGGTCATAAAGGGATGGACATGGTCAGCAACAATACTCAGGTAGGCTGTGGCGTTGCAACGATGCTCAATTGGTACCAAGGGGCCCAAAGAGTGCCAAGAAAATATTCCCCACACCATGACACCACCACCACCAGCCTGAACCGTTAATACAAGGCAGGATGGATCCATGTTGTTGACGCCAAATTCTGACCCTACCATCAGAATGTCGCAGCAGAAATCGAGACTCATCAGACCAGGCAACGTTTTTCCAATCTTCTACTGTCCAATTTCGATGAGCTTGTGCAAATTGTAGCCTCAGTTTCCTGTTCTTAGCTGAAAGGAATGGCACCCGGTGTGGTCTTCTGCTGCTGTAGCCCATCTGCCTCAAAGTTCGACGTACTGTGCTTTCAGAGATGCTCTTCTGCCTACCTTGGTTGTAACGGGTGGCGATTTGAGTCACTGTTGCCTTTCTATCAGCTCAAACCAGTCTGCCCATTCTCCTCTGTCCTCTGGCATCAACAAGGCATTTCCGCCCACAGAACTGCCACTCACTGGATGTTTTTTCTTTTTCGGACCATTCTCTGTAAACCCTAGAGATGGTTGTGCGTGAAAATCCCAGTAGATCAGCAGTTCCTGAAATACTCAGACCAGCCCTTCTGGCAACAACAACCATGCCACGTTCAAAGGCACTCAAATCACCTTTCTTTCCCATACTGATGCTCGGTTTGAACTGCAGGGGATTGTCTTGACCATGTCTACATGCCTAAATGCACTGAGTTGCCGCCATGCGATTGGCTGATTAGAAATTAAGTGTTAACGAGCAGTTGGACAGGTGTACCTAATAAAGTGGCCGGTGAGTGTTTATATATATATCCATATATATATATATCCATATATATATATATATATATATTATATATACGATGAGAAAATACAAGCAGCACTCAAGTCGTCTCGAGTAGGTGGGTGCAGGCAACACTTGACTGGGCCTAGAGTCCTCCAGATAGGGATTTGAAGAAAACGTGCAGCACTCCGTTTGTGGTGAACAAATCAATGTGGTTCTTTTATTCCATCACATATTACAATAGCGACGTTTCGGCTCAGGAGAGCCTTTTTCAAGCCATTTACACAGTGCAATCAGCGGAAATTTATACAAACATACAAGGTCATGTGACTAACAGAGGTCCGCCTACCATATTTACATATTAGTGTTGAATTGTACAAAAATGCATAAAAATACATAAAGACCAACAGTGTATTGATGTGAACATATTGAATAGTATAAAGATATATAAACTAGGTTAAAACAATGTGCCAACATGCTAATTGGCCGCTAACCTTCTATCCACAAAGTGCTGTAGTGCTAGTGCCGGAGGGAATGAATCCCCTATCACCTCCTGGATGTGTCCCCACGATTGTAATCCTCTCCGATCCTCCCAAGAACTGACACAGCGTGTGAAAAACAATAAAGACGCTGTGGAACGCATAAATGGAACGCACGCCAAGTGCGACACAATGCGCATGCGCCAGTTAAGTCCGGCTTGTGTATCAAATTGTCATGGTGACCAGATGCCGATACGTGCGCCACAATGTAGATGCGCCAAAATGTGCGTGCGCCACAAAAATGGATAGTCTGTTCGACATGACGGCAGCTTTGTACCATTGTCTAGAACATGTGCAGGTTGCAGAAAATTGCTACGAAAAAAAGTTAAAGGGGTGATGTACATCCTGATCTAGGCTAGAGGCAATGCAAGATATGTTCAGTGTAAAGTGTGTCACGACGTCACAACCATATAAGCGGGACAGAAAAAATGTGGCAAGGAATGAAGGTTCTGATTAACACCTCCCGGAGAAAACAAATCCGGGAGGTAGCAGGGTAGCATTATAAAATATCGTACCCCCTCCTTGTTATGCCACTAGCATAATAATGCGTATTAAGTCCCTGGCTAGGTGCGCCAGCACACAGAATATTGAGCAAACATGCTCTTCATACACAAATGTAGAAACAATGATAGTGAAGCCTCAGCCAGTGCAACTGGTGGCGCAATCGATGGAGATCCGATGACCATTGACATATACACAAAAAAAAGGGTTATAAAAATAAATAGACATTGTTGATCATAGGAGAAAAAACAAAAATATATAAGACCTAAACTTGAGAAGGTCAGGGTGGATGCCTGCAAGATGATTTCGGTAGATATCCAGCTATCAAAGTGTACTTAATTTGAAATCTACATTCAGACCCTTGGGTCTAAGTGTTTCTAACGTGAAGATCCAATGTAATTCCTTCTTCTTTAAAATTTTCTCCCTGTCTCCCCCTCGTCGGAGTGGTGGTACATGGTCAATGAGTTTGAACTTTAAATCCTTCTCTACGTGCCCCACTTCCGTGAAATGCTTTGGGACTGGGAGGTCCCTTCGTTTGGAGCGAATAGTGTATCTGTGCTGGTTAAGGCGTGTTTTGAACTCTAACGTGGTTTCGCCTACATAGGCTAGACCACAGGGGCAGCTGAGTAAATAAATCACATATGTGCTGTCGCATGTTAAATAATGAGCAATATTGTATTGTTTGTCATTATGTGTAAAGTGGGGACCTTTTTCCATGTACCTACAATTTACACAGTTGCAACAAGGGTAGCAGCCCTTTTTGAGTTGACCCAATATCCCCTTTTGTCTGGTTATTTTGAATGGCCCTATATCAGCTCGTACTAGTCGGTCTCTTATAGTTTGCGAATTTTTGTAAGACATTAATGGTGGATTCTGGAATTCTGGAATGGCATTTGCGCCACCTGAAAGTTTGGACCAATGTCTACGGATTATATTGGCTATGTTGTTGCTTTGTGAATTGTAAGTTGTGACAAAAGGAATTCTATCTAATTGATGGTTCTCTCTCCTGGTTGATAATAATTCAGATCTATTTGTCAAACTGGCTTTGTGTAAATTTTGTTCAATGGTTTTTCTGGGGTATCCCCTTTGTTTGAATTTATATGCCATGTTGTCTACATTGCTCTGTGTTTTATCTGGTTGGCTGGTGATTCTTTTCACCCTGAGAAATTGGCTGTATGGTAGTGATTTGATGGTTGTGCGGGGGTGACTGCTTTCGTATCTGACCAGTGTGTTCCTGTCAGTGGGTTTAGAAAAAATGTCTGTTTGTAAAGAGACACCATCTTTGGTAATTGCCACATCTAAAAATTGTAACTCAACCTCAGAACAGACTAGGGTGAATTTGATACTATCATCAATAGTGTTTAGGAAATTGTGGAATGAGTCTAATTCGTCTTTAGTACCCGCCCACAGAAGGAAGATGTCATCAATATACCTCCACCACCTTAAGCAACGTGCAAAAGATGGGGAGGTATAGATGACATCCTCCTCCAGTGCCGTCATTACGATGTTTGCATAAGTGGGTGCCATGTTATCCCCCATGGCAACCCCCATGCGCTGTAAAAAAAAGTCATCACCGAAAAGAAAATAATTGTTCTTCAAAACAAACTCGAGTAATGTGAGAATGAATTCTTGTGTCTTGATCGAAAAACCAGTAGATGTAATCTTTTTTCGTACTGCTGCTAAACCTCTTCCATGATCTATGGAGGTATAAAGTGATACCACATCAAATGATGCTAATAAAGTATTGTGTGTAAGTATGATTCGAGTGTCATTTAACTTATTGATGAAATCGGCAGTATCACGTATATATGAGCTGCCTGAGGTGGATAGATCTCTAAGAGCCTTGTCAAGAAATGTGGCAATATTTGAAAAAATCAGAGCTGTACCAGATACAATCGGTCTACCAGGGGGTTGTATTAAACTCTTGTGTATCTTTGGTAATATATATATCACCGGGGTTACAGGGTGTTCCACCCATAAATACCTGTACATATCCTCATTTATAATACCCTCCTGTAGAGCTTTGTCTAAAATTGATTTAATCTTTCTGGATAGTGAAAATTTCGGATCCATTGGAATTTTTTGATACACTTGCTCATCAGACAATTGTCTTTTAATCTCAGCCACGTACAAGCTGGTGTCCATGACGACGACGGCACCGCCCTTATCTGCCGACTTGACGGTGACGTCGCCGTCACGGGCCAGCTCGCCCAAGGCCGAGATCTCTCCCCTAGTTAGATTGGGATGGCTTAAAGGGGCATCTATTGTGGCAGCACGTAACGTGGCAAATATCATTTTTCACTGCAAATGCGAAAGCCTCAATTTGTGGGGCTTCAACATCCGGAGTGAATGTGCTCTTGTTATACAGATTAAATTGACTTAAACACAGATCAGATTCATTACGAGGTACATTTATAGTGCGAGTATGAAAAAACTGTTCGAGTTTGATAGAACGTATCAACTTCTGTATGTCTGTCTCCACCTGAAACCAATCAGGGTGGGAGGCAATACAAAATGAGAGACCTTTTGATAAAACAGACATTTGATCATTAGTGAGTGTTTTGGAAGAAATATTTACCACTGTCTGTGTCAGGTTCTCTTTCTCAACGCCATCTTGGGTGTGGGTTGCTGTGTTTTCGGCTGTGTGGGATTTCCTGTATCGGTGGTGCTTGCGGCCCCCTTTGTCTTGTTGTGGGTCGTCTGATGTATGCCCAGTCTCTGTTGTCGCTAAAAAAGAAGATAATGTCTCGTCCCTTGTCTGTTTGATGTTCCTTCTCGGTGTGGGCTTGTTGTTGGATGGTTTGCCTTTCCTTTTGTTGTTTTCTCTCTGTTTTGGTTCAGATTGTGTGGTTTGCCAATTGTAGATATGTCCTTTTCTGTAGTCGTCAGAATCTCTTATCCATTTGTTTCTTTTGATTGATTCTTGTTCTTCTTTGGTTGTCTGGGTATGCGACTGCACCAAATTCGTGAATTGGATGTATTCATCTGTAGTTAGAAGAGTTTTAAGTTGTTGTTCAGTGTCATGTATGGTCACTTTGATGTGCTCTATTTCTTTTCTGAGAAAATCGATATTCAATAGAATGAGGTCCATAGCATATTTGTTAGAGATTTGTACAAACCTCATGCAGAAGTCTTTGTTTTGGGAGAATAATGTAGGAGACACACAAGATCGCATCCCTCTGGGGATCATATGATGTTTAAAATACTCGCTCAATGTTATTAAATGCAACTGTAGAGCAATGAGTCTTTTGGTGTCATTCTCATACTTGCGTTTTAGTTCTGATTTTCCTGGTACGGTAAGAAAGCTGGAATCACCATCAAGATCCTGCAGGATCCTCTCATAATCTTCTGTTGTGTAGGCAAATGTGTGGAATCCTTCCGTGGCGTTGGTGTTGTCCATTCTGTCAATTAGGAGGAGTGCACGCTATGTCAGCCAAAAAATACGATGAGAAAATACAAGCAGCACTCAAGTCGTCTCGAGTAGGTGGGTGCAGGCAACACAGGACTGGGCCTAGAGTCCTCCAGATAGGGATTTGAAGAAAACGTGCAGCACTCCGTTTGTGGTGAACAAATCAATGTGGTTCTTTTATTCCATCACATATTACAATAGCGACGTTTCAGCTCAGGAGAGCCTTTTTCAAGCCATTTACACAGTGCAATCAGCGGAAATTAACCACAATCAACCAATCAACCACAAACATACAAGGTCATGTGACTAACAGAGGTCCGCCTACCATATTTACATATTAGTGTTGAATTGTACAAAAATGCATAAAAATACATAAAGACCAACAGTGTATTGATGTGAACATATTAAATAGTATAAAGATATATAAACTAGGTTAAAACAATGTGCCAACGTGCTAATTGGTCGCTAACCTTCTATCCACAAAGTGCTGTAGTGCTAGTGCCGGAGGGAATGAATCCCCTATCACCTCCTGGATGTGTCCCCACGATTGTAATCCTCTCCGATCCTCCCAAGAACTGACACAGCGTGTGAAAAACAATAAAGACGCTGTGGAACGCATAAATGGAACGCACGCCAAGTGTGACACAATGCGCATGCGCCAGATAAGTCCGGCTTGTGTATCAAATTGTCATGGTGACCAGATGCCGATACGTGCGCCACAATGTAGATGCGCCAAAATGTGCGTGCGCCACAAAAATTGATAGTCTGTTCGACATGACGGCAGCTTTGTACCATTGTCTAAAACATGTGCAGGTTGACTGGTGGAGATACATTGACGACCTCTTCCTCCTCTAGACAGGTAACAATGAGGAACTGGAAGCCTTTCATGTGTACCTGAATTTACTGTACTGGTTAAATGCAATGGAGCTGGTTTCACCACAGATTTATATGTTAAGTCAACTGACAAAAATACATTCTTGAGATATGATAGCAATTAGCCTCGTCCTATGCTTGAGTCATTACCTTTAAGTCAATTTCTTAGAGTAAGTACAATCTCCAGTGATGTATCAAACCTTTCCATCAATATGAACTTAATGGCGAACAAATTTAAGGAGAGGGGTTACCCCAATAAAATTATTCATAAACATAGACAACTGGCAGAAGCTAGAAAACTAGGAAGGAGTTACTTGCACAACACACTAGAGAGAGACATACAGCAAGAATTCCTTTTATTTCTACTTACCTCGACAATAGCAAGCAGATTGCATCAATTATCAAGAAACATTGGACTTGATTAATGAGAGAACCTTCTGGAGTGGCCGAATTTAAGAACCCTCCACTTTTCTTATATAGACGATTAGGGATTGTCTGGTGAGATCTGATATAGGTCCCTTAAAGGTATCCGCACAAAGAAGTATTTCAGTTACTGTACGGAGGGGGAGTTTTCCATGTAGATCATGTATAAATTGCTCTTCGATGCAGAAAGGGGAGACTTTTTGTCTCTTTCCCTATTACCAGTATTTTGATAGTCTTCTCTTATTTTTCAGATTGTACGAATTACACGAATACCCCCATTGGATGGACCAATAGTGCCTTTTCGTCTCCTTCCTTTACTACTATTTTTTCCAATAAAAGGTGCTGTTCCCGAATATAGGCTATTGTGGTAGGTAACTAGAGGTGGGGTTATTGCCCCAGTTGACACTTGTCATGATCCGAGTAAGGAGTCATATTACCCAGTGACACGGATTGTCAGTCTTTTGATTGACGGCCAGTGATCGGGAAGACTTCAGCAATAGTGAACTCCCATTGCGTTGGAAGCTAACACTTGATGCACCCGGAATAGACTTGAAGTGTTGACATTTCAGTATTCTTATACTTACCTCTAAAGATCCTATTGCCGGCCTGAAATGGTAACATGCCCTTATCAACGATGGTCACCGTTGTTTTCCCCATTAGAGTGAGCATGCACACTTCCGATCTTCCTCCAGGTGGTGCGCCGGGACAGGTGATTCAACTATAAGTCACTCATTTTTTATGAATGGATAAGGAGACGGGGGCAGGTCATATCCCGATAGGCGGAACTGTATGTTTTTAACTTGACACACTATTGCACCTTATTTTCATGACATGCATTTTGTCACTCACTATGTATATAATATATGTACTTCATACTATGTATACATTGATGTACTTTCAATGATGTTATTTGCAAGATTTATGCATATATATCACATTTGGATTTGACCTATGAGAACCAATGTTCATGTTTAAATAGCTGGTATATGCCCGCTGTGTTTGAGCTTGAAAAAGATGGTTGCCACCACCGAAACGTCGCATATGAAATAAAGTTTCACCGTTCAAATTTTTCACTTTATCTGTGAGTGCTGCCGATTTTTGGACTTAGTTGTGACGATCTGCTGCAATGGATCATACGGCCCTGCACCAACCCTTTTCCTTGATACAATATATATGAATATATAAACAATATATATGTGTATATATATATATATATATATATATATATATATATTATGCATATATATATTTATATATATATAATATTCGTATATTCATATATATATATATATATATATGCATATATACAGCGTATATATATATGCATATGCTGTATGTGAATTTCTGCTGTATGAGTGTTTATGTATATTCTGTATGAGTGTATATGGTGTGTATGTATATATGTGTATATTTGCTGTATCTATGTGTATATGCAGTATGTGTGTAGATGTTGTGTGTATTGTATGTGTGAATATGCTGTATGTATAAGCAGAATGGAGGACATTTATTAGGGCTTGTTGAACACGGGATTGGTGCTTGTTCACCATCTACGCCATGTTATTGGATGCAAGTATGATGTGTGCAATCCCCCCACAGGTATTTAACTCCCCATTGTTTGTAGTCACTTGAAACAGAGACCGGAAGAAGCGCATTGTGGCGCGAAACGGCCGTTGCCTCCTGTTGGGCATCCAGCCTTCACCCCCTCCCCTGTTCAACACTTCTGTAAGTAAATGCATATACCACAATAAAGGAAGAAGAGAACTTTATTGAAGACCGGTAACTGCCGTCCATTTTCTTGTTTGTGCTGGATTGTGAATTAACTATGTATTCCTAGGACTGAGCACCACCTGAAAAACATGCATACTTACTAAAATGTGGATCACAAGAACCATATAGTTGGACTGACTGTAGGTGACTAACAAATACAGGTAGTGCCGTCACCAGCCTTCGTTTTGAGGTGTACTGCCTAGGACACCGCCAGATACACCGGGAGGCCAAAGCCTCTTGATGTATCCACCTATGCCACAGCAGCAGCTGGCATATAATAAATTTATACTACTTGTATGTGTCAATGTAAAAAGAGCACAGTGTCCCGGCACCATACGACCAAACACTCCTTCTCCGGTCTACACGGGTGAGGGTCCTGGCAGGTGAGGTGAGCCTAATAGCACAGTCTGATAGGTGGTGCTCAGCTGAAGAAGTATAGCAACATAAATCGATAGATAAAAGGAAGGCGAAGCGGCAATCACCGGTGGCGTGCAGAAAAACCTTTATTTGCGGTGTGTACAGAGGCAGAACGGGGCCAGGCGACGGGCCGTTTCGCGCTAGTCTAGCGCATCATCAAGCCGAATGACGTCGTCTCACCGCCCCGCACACAATATATGCGTCGGAGCCGGTGGGCGGCGTCATGGCAACAACAACAATGCAATAAGAACGTGACAGTGCAGTTTAAAAAAACACTAAGTAATACATTTAAAAACAGAGGCAGAATCTGCCATATCAATGAAATGCTTAGAATCGCGTAAAGAGCATATCAGATCATATCTATACATTGAGAGAAACAAACAAGCGGTAGTATGACAATAGAACTGATAGAAAAAAGAGTACATGATTACTAAATGAACCAAGTAAGAGAAGGACGAGACTTACAGAAAGACGCTAAAGTCATTCCTGTCATTCATCCCCAGGGCACCGGTGGCATCGAACTGGATTATATATCTAGTCTCCTGTCTAAGCAGTAGTTTATTTCTATCGCCCCCTAGAGGGTCAGCTTTAACATGCTCGATGCCAGCAATCATCAATACCCTTGGGTCTCCCCCGTGCTGCTTCCTCACATGTTCAATTAGCCGGGGGCAACCCTCCCCCGTGCTGACCGATTTGTAGTGTTCCCTAAACCTCACATACAGTTTACGTATTGTCTTTCCAATATAGAAAAATTTCCTGAAACAGGACCCCCAACTTGAGGAGGTTACCAACGAACGTCCTTGTGTGGCCTTTAGACGGTGCCCTACGATACGTAAAACGCTTGTACACAGTCAATTTTCTTCACATGACAAAACTTGGCTAGAGAAAAGTGTTCCTGTGGGCAACTTCAGATGCGGTTCCTGTAGATTTTGCGATCACAATAGCCAACTCAAGGTTATTTGTCTCGGAGGGGTCAGACACAGAGTTAGAACTTTTATTTCCTGCAAATCCACATTTGTAGTATACATTATTTTATGCCCCTGTAAATTTTTCTATATTGGAAAGACAATACGTAAACTGTATGTGAGGTTTAGGGAACACTACAAATCGGTCAGCATGGGGGAGGGTTGCCCCCGGCTAATTGAACATGTGAGGAAGCAGCACAGGGGAGACCCAAGGGTATTGATGTTTGCTGGCATCGAGCATGTTAAAGCTGACCCTCTAGGGGGCGATAGAAATAAACTACTGCTTAGACAGGAGACTAGATATATAATCCAGTTCGATGCCACCGGTGCCCTGGGGATGAATGACAGGAATGACTTTAGCGTCTTTCTGTAAGTCTCGTCCTTCTCTTACTTGGTTCATTTAGTAATCATGTACTCTTTTTTCTATCAGTTCTATTGTCATACTACCGCTTGTTTGTTTCTCTCAATGTATAGATATGATCTGATATGCTCTTTACGCGATTCTAAGCATTTCCTTGATATGGCAGATTCTGCCTGTGTTTTTAAATGTATTACTTAGTGTTTTTTTAAACTGCACTGTCACGTTCTTATTGCATTGTTGTTGTTGCCATGACGCCGCCCGCCAGCTCCGACGCATATATTGTGCGCGGCGCGGTGAGACGACGTCATTCGGCTTGATGATGCGCCAGACTAGCGCGAAACGGCCAGTCGCCTGGCCCCGTTCTGCCTCTGTACAGACCGCAAATAAAGGATTTTCTGCACGCCACCGGTGAGTGCCGCTTCGCCTTCCTTTTATCTACTTGTATGTGTATATATGGTGAGTTTATACAATACTGTATATATTATATGATGTATATATACTATAGATATGTATAAATTGTGTATGTACTATGTGTGCAAATTTGATGTGTATATATGGTATGCATGTATAAATGTATGGATGTATGGATACTGTATGAATTTGTATAAACTGCATTTATTAGTATATACATGAGTGCATAAATCTGTGTGTATAAGTGTATAGAAGTATATCAAAGTGAGTGTATGAGTTCCATGTCTGTACCAATATGTATATATTTTTAAGGGTGGCCCCAGGCAAACATCTGCTAAGGAGCCCAAGCTCACCTAGTTATGCCCCTGTGTATGCATCTGTGATAGCAGTCACTTTCTCTTCGGCTTAAGATACTCTATCACCCAGCTCACTGATTGAGGCTTGTAGAAGGGATATAAGTTTTGAGATGTCTGTTTGGAGATAGTTGCGTAGTCCCTCAAAGATTTTTAGTAGTACTGCTGATAGAGCTTTATCTATGGCTTGAAATTCATTAAATACATCTGATATATTCTTGTCACTTAAAGTATCCAAATTAAGGACAATTGTGTCATCTAGTTTCTGTTTTTGTTTAGCTGGAAAGACTCTAGGCAATTGTGATTGACTTGAAGCAGGAATTTGCTTGGAATGAGTTTGTTGTGTTAAAAGCTGGCGACAGATTTCTGGATCTCCCCTTAATTCCCAATTTCTTGTTTATCTACCATATGTTTGTAACACACAATAGGTGTCTACACAGAGTTTGTTTGTTGTCTGTTACCATAGAAACATAAAGCTCTGTGTAGAAGATGCAGAACATGTAGTAGATTATTGCAAAATGTCTCTCTTTTCCCAGCTGGAATAATAAAATGAATGGTTTGTCACTATTAGGAAAAAAATAGCTGTTGCTGAAAAGTTTTGTGACCATATAAAAGCAGAAAGACAGAAATACTGCAGTAGGCCTAAAGGTTAGGAAGTGGAGGCGATGGAATCATTTTGGTACCTAGATTAAAGGAATCTGTATCGCACTTTCATGGTGTGGTGATGGAGGAATCTCTGTTGTTCTTTTTCTGTTCAATGCTACTTCCCTTGTTGGGTATTTTTATATGTAAAGATCTGGTCTTGTTTGTTCTCTGTGGTAGTGGAAGAACTGTGTCTGGGTTAATACTTTCTTTGTGTCGCATGCCACTTCCTAAGTTTTTATTGGCGTTTCTCTTCCTGTTTTGGGAATGCATAATGTTATTATCTGTATGGATCGCTGCTCTCAGTGATCCAAGGCTGTTTTGTCTTTTAAACAGTGGTACTATATACAGCTTTTCAGTTTTTTCTGTATGTCCCGGGTTCCAGTCAAAATTATATTAGGAGAACTGGTGGTCGACAATGAGTCCTGAGGCCCTGGGTCTGCTAACCTGGTGTTTGCATATTAGAGACCCAGTGAGTAACCAAGATGTTTCCACTATGATGTTGCTAGGAGGCTTGTGGTGTAGGCTTAAGGAGGTCAGTAGACTAAAAGCTCACTGTTTGCAGGTCCTGCGGGAAATCGGTGGTGTCCTGGTTCCTTGTGTAAACTGAGGATCTGGGCATTATTGTTGAGGGCCAGACTAGGCCTAGGAAATGGTGCTGCAGTTTTTTTCGTGGTGTCAAAGGATTTTGGAGCTAAGGAGCCAGGTGTGTGTGATATAGTCAGGTCCTTGAGGCTGGCTGGAGCAGTGATGAAGTTGGTTTGTGAGGCAACAGCAAGCCAAAATACCGTACAGCGACAACTGGCAACATGTACTGCTACTAATCAAGGCCCTGGCTTGGGATTGGTGATTAGTCAACTGTAGACTGCATTGTCTTGGGCCCAGGCTAACACTCAGAATGGCCCAAAAGTGACAGCATGGTGTTATGGAGCTGATTCACTTTGTATGCAGTCTGCTTGTTATTAAAAGACATGAACCACCAGATTACTGATGGTAGATTATCCTAAATAGGCTGCTTGTTATACCTAGGGGGTGGAATGACCATGTTTTACATGTATTTCATACATAGATAGGCTAGAATGATACAGTGCCTAAAACTTGTATTACAATACCTTGAGTTCTGACTCTGCAGAGTTGAAAATATATTAAGGCAAAGAAATAGTCCCCTCAGCGTACATTTCACCTCATTGGCTTCATCAGACGATAAATACATAAAAAAATACATGGTGTTTTATAGATCTTATTATGGCTAAACCAGGCTTACAAAGAGAGAATGGGGTGAGAAGGGAGGGAGGTTAGTAAACCTCTCCTCATTGCATGCACCAACCAATGCAGCAAAGATGTTATAGTATTGAACAATAACCACCTATAGGTGGAATGCATCTTGACAGCCGGTTTGGCCAACGCTTACCTCACGTGGGAAAGCGCCAAAGTGCGCCATCATCTCGTGACACTCCCACACACACGCCAAGAATACCAAGGGGCCCACCATGACATACAGGGCCGGATTATAGGCGGGGCTCCCGGGGCTCAAGCCCCGGGGCCCCCACCATCTTGCCCCCCCAGGGGGCCCCCACCAGATCACCCCCCCCTGGGACATGGCTCCTCTGCCGCCACCTCCCAGAGCTGTCCGCCCGACCACGGCACAGGTGACCGCCTCCCCGCATGGCCGAGGCGTCTGCCCCCTGCACAGGTTCCCACCTCCCTGCCCGCCCAACTCGCTGCATGGTTAGGCCTCCCCGCCCGCTCGTAACCCCACTCGCGCTCGTCCTCCCCAGCTCGAACAAGCGCCCGCCCTCCGCAACCCCCCCTCCCCCGCCTGAACAAGCGGTCGCCCTCCGCTCCCCAACCCCCCCAGAAATGTGGCCGTCCTCCGCTCCCCAACCCCCCCAGAAATGCGGCTGTCCTCCGCTCCCCCCCCCCCACCAGCGGAACAAGCGCCCTTCCTCCGCTCCAAACCCCCCACCCGCGCCCCGAACAAGCGCCCGTCCTCCGCTCCAAACCCCCGACCCCCCCCCCCAACAAAAAAAGGGCCTTCCTCCGCCCCACCGGCGGAACAAGCGGGCGTCCTCCGCTCCTCGCCCCCCCCCCCCCGCTGTAAGAAGAAGCGTTCATCCTCCGCTCCTCCCCCCCCCCCGGCGGAACAAGAAGCAGCGGTCGCCCTCCGCTCTCCCTACCCCCCCCCCCCCCCCGGCGGAACTAGCGGCTGCCCTCCGCTCCTTAACCCCCCCTCCCCAGGCAGAACAAGCAGCTGCCGCCCATCCTCCCCCCGGCGGAACAAGCAGCAGCGGCCGTCCTCCGCTCTTCCCCCACCTTCCCCCGGCAGAACAAGCAGCTGCCGTCCTCCGCTCCCCCCCCCCCCCCCCCCGCGGAACAAGCGGCTGCCCTCCGCTCCAACTACCCGGTTGAACATGCGACCCCCCCTCTCCCGTCCAAACCAGCAACCGACCGACCCCCCCACGCCGAAGACCCACCTGACCCGACAGCCAGTCATCCTAAAAGGGTAAGTATACACTACATCTGTGTTTATATATGATGTATATACTGTGTATATGTGTATATATGCATCTACTGTGTGTATATATGCATCTACTGTCTATATTTGTATATACTGTGTATATGTGTATATATGCATCTACTGTGTATATGTGTATATACTGTGTATATGTGTATATATGCATCTACTGTCTATATATGTATATACTGTATATATATGCATTTACTGTTTTTATACATGCATATATTTGTATAAGCATATATATGTGCACATTTAAATATATATATATATATGATGTATGTTTATGTTTATATGCTGTGTATATGGTATGTATATATATGCTCCGTATACTGAATGTGTGTGTATTTCCCATATGTCTGTGAAAATGCTGTATATACTGAATGTGTGTGTATTTGCTGTATGTGTGTATATTGGGGGTGAGGCGGCTGTATGTAGGTGTGTTACTGGAGAGGCATGTGTATGTAGCTGTGTTACTGGGGATGAGACGGCTGTATGTAGCTGTGTGACATTGGGATGAGGCGGCTGTATGTAGCTGTGTTACTGCGGGTGAGGCGGCTGTATATAGCTGTGTTACTGGGGTGAGGCGGCTGTATGTAGCTGTGTTTCTGGGGATGAGGCGGCTGTATGTAGCTGTGTGACATTGGGATGAGGCGGCTGTATGTAGCTGTGTTACTGGGGATGAGGCGGCTGTATGTAGATGTGTTACTGGGGATGAGGCGGCTGTATGTAGCTGTGTTACTGGAGAGGCATGTGTATGTAGCTGTGTTACTGGGGATGAGACGGCTGTATGTAGCTGTGTTTCTGGGGATGAGGCGGCTGTATGTAGCTGTGTGACATTGGGATGAGGCGGCTGTATGCAGCTGTGTTACTGGGGATGAGGCGGCTGTATGTAGATGTGTTACTGGGGAAGAGGCGGCTGTATGTAGCTGTGTTACTGAAGAGGCATGTGTATGTAGCGGTGTTACTGGGGGTGATGCGGCTGTTTGGAGCTGTGTTACTTGGGGGTGAGGGGGCTGTATGTGGCTGTGTTACTGGGGGGTGAGGCGGCTGTATGTAGCCGTGTTACTGGGGGGTGAGGCGGCTGTATGTAGCTGTGTTACTGGGGATGAGGCGGCTGTATGTAGCTGTGTTACTGGGGGCGAGGGGGCTGTATGTAGCTGTGTTACTGGGGGTGAGGCGGCTGTATGTAGCTGTGTTACTGGGGGTGAGGCTGTATGTAGCTGTGTTACTGGGGGCGAGGCGGCTGTATATAGATGTATTACTGGGGATCAGGCGGCTGTATGTAGCGGTGTTACTGGGGGCGAGGCGGTTGTATGTAGCTGTGTTACTGGGGGTGATGCGGCTGTATGTAGCTGTGTTACTGGGGGTGATGAGGCTGTATGTAGCTGTGTTACTCGGGGTGAGGCGGCTGTATGTAGCTGTGTTACTGGGGGTGAGGCGGCTGTATGTAGCTGTGTTACTGGGGGCGAGACGGCTGTTTGTAGCTGTGTTGCTGGGGATGAGGGGGCTGTATGTAGCTGTGTTACTAGGGGCGAGGGGGCTGTATGTAGCTGTGTTACTGGGGGCGAGGGGGCTGTATGTAGCTGTGTTACTGGGGATGAGGCGGCTGTATGTAGCTGTGTTACTGGGGATGAGGCGGCTGTATGTAGCTGTGTTACTGGGGGCAAGGGGGCTGTATGTAGCTGTGTTACTGGGGGTGAGGCGGCTGTATGTAGCTGTGTTACTGGGGGTGAGGCTGTATGTAGCTGTGTTACTGGGGGCGAGGCGGCTGTATATAGATGTATTACTGGGGATCAGGCGGCTGTATGTAGCGGTGTTACTGCGTGGATAGTGTGCAGGAAGACGTGTATGCACGCTGCACACAGTGGGGGCCTCCACCAGATTTTGCGCCCAGGGGCCCCCACCAACCTTAATCCGGCCCTGATGACATAACACATTACGTGTTTGCACATAGGCTCCCAGTCATAACTATGGCTTTGGAGTGATTCAAGAGCCAGAAATGCATGTGCGACCAGGGTCGGACTGGGGTGCCTGGGGCCCACCAGAGAAATTGATTCCAGAGTTCACAGCGGCTGCATTGTGCTTAGCACTAACTTAGCAATAAGAATAACTAACTATAACCCTTCACCTTCTCCGAATGTTCTCTGCAGCCCATAAGAACTAGGCACTGACATTATAGGAATAGTCTATATTGTTAGTCAGTAATTACAGTTATCAGACTCAGAAGTGGGATCCAGTACCTCACATGTCACACGCCTTCTCCTATTGGTACTGAATTGCAGGACGACTTCTTCCTTTTTTTTCTTATCACTGGAGAATTTTCCACCAGATATCTTCATCTCTGCGTGGCACATCTCCACACTGTGCAACTAAAAATATCACCGTCACTACAGCACAATGTCACCTGGATAACAATGTCCCACTCGCAACTGACCACACGGTGCCCACCACAAATATCAAATATACCCCCATAACAAAAACCATACTGTGCCCTCTCCATAAATCAAATATTACATTGAGCTCCTCACTATATTTCATGCCCACCCCTGAGTAAATCATATGATACACCTAATAAATTAAATTGGACTTCATTCATAATTACGATACTGTATATAATTTCTAATTAATCACTTCATCTATACAGTCTTAGGCCCCTTCCACACTAGCGAGTGTGATGCGATGAACTCGCATCACACTCGCAACGCAAACTGCCGGGAACGCACGGCCCGAACCCTGCACCGCGGGAGTGAACTCAGCATGTCAGTTCACTCCCGCGGTGCAGGGTTCGGGCCGTGCGTTCCCGGCAGCTTGCGTTGCGAGTGTGATGCGAGTTCATCGCATCACACTCGCTAGTGTGGAAGGGGCCTTACAGTGCTCCTACTTATTAGGTATGTTTTATATAATGCTCTTAAATATTCTTCTTGTATTTACTGCTCCTCTTATCAAATATTATATATAAAAGTCCTAATAAATACTATTCAGTATAAATGGGCACAATACACTACTACTACTCCTATCCTGTATATATGGGCACAGCACAGTACTACTACTCCTATCCTGTATATATATGGGCACAGCACAGTACTACTACTCCTATCCTGTATATATATGGGCACAGCACAGTACTACTACTCCTATCCTGTATATATATATGGGCACAGCACAGTACTACTACTCCTATCCTGTATATATATGGGCACAGCACAGTACTACTACTCCTATCCTGTATATATATATGGGCACAGCACAGTACTACTACTCCTATCCTGTATATATATATGGGCACAGCACAGTACTACTACTCCTATCCTGTATATATATATGGGCACAGCACAGTACTACTACTCCTATCCTGTATATATATGGGCACAGCACAGTACTACTACTCCTATCCTGTATATATATGGGCACAGCACAGTACTACTACTCCTATCCTGTATATATGAGCACAGCACTGTACTACTACTCCTATCCTGTATATATGGGTATGGCACAGTGCTACTACTCCTATCCTGTATATATATGGGCACAGCACAGTACTACTACTCCTATCCTGTATATATATGGGCACAGCACAGTACTACTACTCCTATCCTGTATATATGAGCGCAGCACAGTACTACTACTCCTATCCTGTATATATATGGGCACAGAACAGTACTACTACTCCTATCCTGTATATATGAGCACAGTACTGCTACTCCTTTCCTGTATATATGAACACAGTACTACTACTCCTATCCTGTATATATGGGCAGAGTACTACTACTCCTATCATGTATATATGGACATAGCACTGTACTACTACTCCTATCCTGTATATATGGGCACAGCACAGTACTACTACTCCTATCCTGTATAAATAGGCACACCACAGTACTACTACTCCTATGCTGTATATATGGACACAGCACAGCAATACTACTCCTATCCTGTATACATGGGCAAAGTACTACTACTCCTATCCTGTATATATGGGCAAAGTACTACTACTCCTATCCTGTATATATGGGCAAAGTACTACTACTCCTATCCTGTATATATGGGCAAAGTACTACTACTCCTATCCTGTATATGGGCAGAATACTACTACTCCTTTTCTGTATATATATTGACACAGCACAGTACTACTACTCCTATCCTGTATATATATGGGCAGAGCACACTACTACTCCTATCCTGTATATATGGACACAGCACTGTACTACTACTCCTATCCTGTATATATGGGCACAGCACAGTACTACTACTCCTATCCTGTATATATGGGCACAGCACAGTACTACTACTCTTATCCTGTATATATGGGCACAGCACAGTACTACTACTCCTATCCTGTATATATGTGCAATGTCTCCCCCTCCCTTATTACATATAGTCCTCTAGTGCTTTCATCAACCACTCCCATTATTCTATATAATCTTATAGTGCCCCCTCTAAATTATGTATCCTGCATAAGGGGTCCCTTATTATATGTGGTCATTTTTACTCTTTATAGAGCTGGAATGGGGCCCCCTTATAATATATTTAGTCTTGTAGTCTAAAATAATAAAACTCACTCACCTTTAGTAGCGCTCCCGCGTCCTTTTCTCACAGCTGCAGCGCGACCGACAGGAACAAGATGCGCGGCAGCGTGAGTGCATCATCACGCTGTCGCGCATCAGGGGTTACAGTGCTACGCGTGCCGGCAAAAAACCTGGCCGCATCGCACGCACAATGGCAGCGCATTAAAGCCGGTACTCGAGTGGCCGCTAACGGCCGCATCGAGTACCGGTACTGTCACGCACTGGCAGGGGCCTCAGATGGGTATGGAGGCCCCTGCCGTAGCGCCGCGGACCTACCGGGGGCCCACTGTGGGCCAATAAGACCCTGCAGGCAGATGCCTCAGATGGGTATGGAGGCCCCTACCATAGTGGAAGTAACGAGGGCCCACCGGAGGATTCACCGGCCCTCCGGTGGGCCAGTCCGACCCTGTGTGCGACACATGCTCAGTCTTCACAGGGGTAAGAGAGACCATTTCTGTGGTACACAATTTAATTTACCCTATGTTGTGTATAGATATTACTAACAGTATAAAACATAAGTAATAAATAGTATAAAATGACCAATTCATATATATTAACCTTTAATACTGCATAAATGATCAAGGTGTACTGACCTTTGGTGAAGCTTTCTGAATGCTTTACTATAGTCCCAGATAGCAACAATCAGCTGTAAGGTGTCTGTAATGAAGCTTTATTGATAATCCTTGGTCCCATTACAGCAAAAAATGTTTAAACTCCAATTGTCACTGGGGCCAAAAAGTTTATTGTCTGGATCTACAATTATAAAATATACAGTTTCGACTTACATACAAATTCAACTTAAGAACAAACCTCCGGACCCTATCTTGTACGTAACCTGGGGACTGCCTGTATTAAAATATGTGTCCATATATCGTATGGACATCCCCATGTAAAAGTGAATTATGTGCATAATAAAAGAATATACCATAATTTATTTATAAGCCCAGTAAATCATACTGTTATACAATGCATATAATATACCACACCTTTGAAATACACAGTAAAATTTTACTAAACAAGAAGGGTCAGAGAATAAGAGTTCTCCTTATGGAGACTTTGCCAATTAAGGCCTCTTTCTAGACATCTGGAGACTGATAGCCATTGATACTCCACTAGGGGATTCTGGGAAAATGTGCAAATAAGTTTTCCAGGATCGGATAAGGAAAACTACACTTCTTAGTTACCTTGTAAGGCAGCCCCCTTTACATCAAGTATGATTTTTAGGAAGTTTAACAACATGTTGCGGGATTAAAACCAAACAAGCAGATCTATTCCAGAAGGCGTGGTTTAAAAAAAAATTAACAAATGAACCCATGAAACCATGTGTCATGTCTATGCATCTTTTCCTCTTTTATTGATGTTCCAGCTTTGTCACATTCACCCCTTCACAGAGCAAGATGTAAAACTCAGATAACACGCTTCCCCGATATAACATCAAGGAAAAGCCGTGAGCAAAAAACAACACCAATACTCTACAAGGACACAATAACAATTATAATTACCATTATTATATATTTACGCACAAATAAACCATTAATAAAAACATAATACAGCCCTGTATAAGTATAAAAAACGCTATTACGGAGTGGCTACGGAGGAGAGTGGGCGAGCAGCACACTAGCTCCCACTCTGCCCTTGGCCAAAACCCTGCCTACGCTAAATCACAACAACCTAATTCTACCCAAACATGGGACCCAGAAGGATCCAGTAGAAGAAGATCCCGTCAGCCTTCCAGACTCTTCATTAAAAGGCATCAGCTGATACCTGACAAGCAAGACTGCAGCGCCTTGTTTTTCCCTGCTTCCTCCGATCTCACCAGTGGCTGGTAAGCAATGGGTTGGTGTCTCCTGCTGATGGGAGCACCATGCCCGGCCATCCTAGGCCATGTCGGACCATCAGGGGTTGGCTTCCTCATCCCCGATGCCGAGCCGAACACATAAGCCGTCTCCAAGATGGTTGACGACCACGTGGGCCTCCTGCTGGGAGACAAACCAGAGTGCCATCATCGACTACCCGTGGCTGGCAAAGAGGAGGAAGCTGCAGATGGAGAACAGCAAGGGGAAACTGAGGTGAGACAGGGGGCCCTGCCTCAGCTGGCAGCAGACAGCCTTAGCAGACCAGCTGCCCCAGCAAATGGAGTCGGTGCCCCATCACAGCCAGCAGGAACACAGGGGACTGTAGAATCACAGGCTCCAGTGGGTCCCCGGCCTGCAGGGCCCCCTAAGCCTGCAAATCAGATGAATATCAAAGAAGAGGTCCTTCAGCCTGCCACTGTGTGGAGGGCCACCTGCTCAATGGGACAGTCCTCGTCTGCTGTTTTGTCCCCTATGCTATGGCCCCTTTCTATCATGCAAGAAAATAAGTGGAACACCTTCGCTATCTGTGGGGCTGGCTTGCCCGGGGAGTTAGGTTCCCCAGCCAGCAATGCTAAGGTCACCATTGGGACCATTATCTGCCCCCAGACTCCACTGGAGAAGATGTAGGCTCAGGACTTTCAGGGGCCCACTGTAGAAGTTGCCTCATTATTACAACAGGAGTATCCAGACAGCCAATCCCCATGATCCCCACAGTGGCCAGACACAGCTACACCGTGGCGTAATTCAGCTCAGGCCTCATTCTTACACTCTTTTGCAGTATCTTCCCTCATGTTTTTGGCCACCCAGTCTCGGCAGCCTCTCTACAACCCTTTACTCTCAGCCCAGAGGGGGGTTCTTCCCATCAAGCCCCTATGTCACCAGCTTCTGAATCCTATCAGACAGCGTTACTTGCTCAAGTGTTAGAGAGCTAGAGAGCTGAACTATGGAACCTCTAATCTCATCTGAAAGCAGCTACTACCAGGGAAGACATGAAATGTCTCACGACTTGAATAGACCTATAGTGCTGAGATAACAATGCTGCGAGAAGAGGTTCAACAATTGAAGACTGTGTGTACTGAGGTGTCCCAAGCGGCCCCGAAGGATCAGGTGGACTTTCATTTTGTAATTCTCTCCACTCATTCTTTCCAGCTCCAAAATTTGATAGACCAACTTGCTGACAATGCTGAGAAGAGGGGCAGTCAGAACAACATCCACATACGTGGACTGCCATAATCATTGGAATCCTCTCAGTTGCATGAAGTATTCTGCTCAATATTCAATTCAGTTCTAGGGGTACCAAACACCTCCCTGGTCAAGCTGGATGTCACGGGCACCCCCGCGATCCATACCACGGATCGCGGGTGCACCCGTGCCTCCGTTGCGGGCACCCCCGCGATCCATATCGCGGATCGCGGGTGCACCCGTGCCTCTCCCCGCTGCCCCGGTCCCGCTCCTGTGCACTCACCTCTCCTGGCTCCCGCTCCCGTCCGGACTAGGTCTCGCGCGCGGCCCCGCTCCCTAGGGCGCGCGCGGCACTGTCTCAAGATTTAAAGGGACAGCGCACAGGTGATTGGTACTGGTCATTTCCTGTCTTGTATTTAACCCTTTGTTTCCCATCATTCCCTGCCGGATCTTTGTGCCTCTTAGCCTTAGAGAAAGCTTCCAAGCGAGTATTCCTGTGTTCCTGCGTATTCCTGTATTCCTGCGTTCCAGTGTATTCCTGTGTGTTCCCGTTCCTGAGTCCTGTGTTGCCGTGTTACCTGAGTTCCTCCCTGTTGCTGTGTGCCTGTGTTCCCGTTCCCACCTGCCTGGACCTCCTGTTGCTGACCCCGGACTTGAACCTGACGTTGCATCTCTGCTGCCTGCCCTGACCCTGTGCCTGGACCTGACTACGAGATTGTCATCCGCTAAGGTACCTCGACCTCGGCTGCCACCGTGGGCTAGTCACACCTGGGAACGACCTAGTGGTATCCTGCCGCAGCAAGTCCAACCCGCTTTGCGGCGGGCTCTGGTGAATACCAGGTGCCGCTAGGCTCCGGTTCCGGGTGTTGGCTAGTTACATCTCCCGCGGTGGTCCAGAGGATCCACTGATCCTAACAGTAAGATCCGGCCATGGAACCCGCCAAGGCTCCTTCTCCCAGTCAGCCTGATCTCGCCACCATCGTGATCCACCAGTCCCGGCAGATTGCACATAGAACTCATGCCGTCGCAATTTGCCACAGAGCGGTCCAAGGTGGCATTTGTCCTCAGCCTTCTTTCCGGGAAAGCCCTGGCCTGGGCTACTCCGCTTTGGGACAGAGACGACCCGGTTGTGTCTAGCCTCTGCTGTGTCTGCGTTTCTGTCAGAGTTCCGGTCAGTCTTTGAGGAACCTGCACGAGCCTCCTCTGCGGAGTCTGCATTGTTGAACTTGCGTCAGGGCAACTCATCGGTGGGAGAGTACGCAGTTCAATTCCGCACCCTGGCTTCTGAACTTGCTTGGAACGATGCAGCCCTCATCGCTACATTTAAGAAAGGGCTCTCTGCGCAGGTCAAGGACGCACTGGCAGCTCGGGATCTTCCATCTACCCTGAGTAACCTCATCACCTTGGCCACTCAAATTGATGTTCGGTTTAAGGAGCGAGCTGAGGAACTGCGCTCCGAGTATCCCCAAGGCCGTGTTAGACGCATTCCTTGCCTGGCGCCAGTCTTCCAAAGGCCGCTCCAGGTCCCGCCTGAATCTTCTGCTGAGGAACCCATGCAGGTTGACCGAACCCGGCTCACTCTACAAGAGCGTTCAAGACGCCGACAGGAGAACCTCTGTCTGTACTGTGCCAGCCCAGAGCACTTCATCGGTTCCTGTCAATGTCCGGGAAACGCCAGCACCTAGGCTTCTTGGGAGAAGCGTCCCTAGGTGTAAGTACAGCTTCTCCACGTCTGACTCTTCCCGTGCTCCTCAGCGTTGGCACCGGTACCCAGATCCAGGTTACTGTCTTCCTGGACTCAGGCTCTACAGCGAACTTCGTGGATGCAGCCTTGGTCTCTCAGCATCACTTCCCGGTGGTTCGTCTCGTGAAGCCATTGTCTATTGCCTCGGTCAATGGTCAGATTCTCTCCGTGCCCATCTGGTTTCGCACGGAGCCCCTGCTTCTGCAAGTTGGTGCCCTACATCAAGAGAGACTTTCTTTTTTTGTGCTGCCCCAGAGCACATCTGCTCTACTGCTGGGTCTCCCCTGGTTGCAGCTTCATGCCCCTGTACTGGACTGGTCCTCCGGGCAAATCCTCTGTTGGGGACCGAACTGTGCTTCACGTTGTATGCAGATTCCCCGTCCGCTACCTGTGAGGACTTCGACTCTGGCTCCCAAGTCTCTGGAGGGTCTGCCAGCTTGTTATCGGGACTTTTCGGATGTTTTCTCCAAGAAGCAGGCGGAGATTCTACCACCACATCGTCCCTATGATTGCCCTGGATCTTCTTCCTGGCGCCACTCCTCCCAGAGGTTGTGTCTATCCTCTTTCTGTACCTGAGTCTCGAGCCATGTCCGACTACATCAAGGAGAATCTGTAGAGGGGTTTTATACGCAAGTCCTCCTCTCCGGCTGGCTCAGGTTTCTTCTTCGTTACCAAGAAGGACGGCTCCCTACGTCCCTGTATAGACTATCGTGGGCTGAATACGATCACGGTAAAAAAACGTTACCCCCTGCCGTTGATTACAGAACTCTTTGATCACCTACGTGGTTCCAAGGTGTTCTCCAAGCTGGACCTCCATGGTGCTTACAATCTCATCCGGATCTGCAAAGGTGACGAGTGGAAGACGGCGTTTAACACCCGTGACGGGCACTTTGAGTATCTAGTAATGCCCTTTGGACGGTGTAATGCCCCTGCTGTTTTTCAGGAGTTTGTGAACGACATTTTTCGGGACCTTCTTTATACATGTGTCGTGGTCTACCTCGATGACATCTTGGTGTACTCTCCAGACCTTGAGTCCCACCAGGCACACATACGACAAGTTCTAGGTCGACTTCGTGCCAATCACCTATATGCCAAGTTAGAAAAATGCCTGTTTCACCAGCACTGCCTTCCTTTCCTCGGTTATATAATTTCCGACAGAGGCCTCCAGATGGACCCCGCGAAGCTGTCTGCAGTTCTTCAGTGGCCACGTCCAGAGGGTCTCCGAGCCATACAGAGGTTCTTGGGGTTTGCGAACTATTACCGTCAGTTTATTCCCCATTTCTCCACTCTGGTGTCCCCCATCGTGGCGCTCACCAAGAAGAGCCAATCCACGTGCCTGGTCTCCAGCTGCTGAAATGGCCTTCTCCAAGTTAAAGTCTGCTTTTTCCTCGGCTCCCGTACTCTCTAGGCCAGATACGGACAAACCCTTTCTTCTGGAGGTGGACGCATCCTCCATAGGAGCTGGAGCGGTGCTCACTCAGAAAGGGCCCAAGGGCCGAACTTTGACTTGCGGTTTCTTTTCCAAGACTTTTTCCCCAGCTGAGAGAAATTATTCCATTGGAGACAGAGAACTATTAGCCATCAAACTTGCTCTTGAAGAATGGTGGTATCTTCTGGAGGGAGCTCTCCATCCTGTTTGTGTGTATACTGACCACAAGAATCTTCTGTACCTCCAGACAGCCCAGCGCCTGAATCCCAGGCAAGCCCGGTGGTCTTTGTTCTTCTCCCGCTTTGACTTGCTGATTCATTTTCGTCCGGCAGACAAGAATGTCAAGGCTGATGCTCTGTCCCGTTCTTCAGATATTGTTGGAGATGAACCAGTTCCTCAGCACATAATTTCTCCTGATCAGCTTGTTGTTGCAGCTCCGGTGGACCTTCGGCAGCTGCCTCCTGGCAAGACGTATGTTAGACCTGCTCTCAGGAAGAGGATTCTGTCTTAGGGACATTCTTCTCGTCTGGCTGGGCACCCTGGGGTGCAACGCTCCTTGGCCCTCATCTCCCACTATTACTGGTGGCCAGACCTGGTCAAAGATGTTCGGGAGTTTGTGGGATCCTGCTCCTCCTGTGCCCGCAATAAAGCCTCCCGTCTCAAACCGGCTGGACTGTTACTCCCGTTGCCGATACCCAGTCGCCCGTGGTCTCACGTGGCAATGGACTTTGTTACTGATCTGCCTGTCTCCTCGGGCAATACTGTCATCTGGGTGGTGACGGACCGGTTTTCCAAAATGTCCCATTTTGTTCCCCTTCCAGGTCTTCCGTCTTCACCACAGCTTGCCAGTTTGTTCTTCAAACATATGTTCCGTCTGCATGGCCTTCCGCTTCACATTGTGTCCGATCGAGGAGTCCAGTTCGTGTCAAAATTCTGGCGTTCTTTATGTAACCAACTGCAGGTCATCCTTGACTTTTCTTCTGCTTACCACCCTCAGTCGAATGGTCAAGTAGAGAGGGTGAACCAGACTTTGGGCTGCTACTTGCGCCACTTTGTCTCAGCCCGTCAAGACAATTGGACTGACCTTCTACCTTGGGCTGAGTTCTCTTACAATTCACTGGACTCGGGATCTACTGGTTCGGCTCCGTTCTTTGTGGTCTATGGACGTATTCCTCGCCCACCTCTCCAGCTGTCTACTCCCTCTGTTGTCCCTGCGGTGGAGGATCTGGTGCAGGATCTCAAGGCTGTTTGGGACCAGACCCGCCAGTCCCTTCGACGAGCTACAGACCGTACCAAGACCCAGGCTGATAAAAGACGTCGAGCTCCTCCTGTCTTCTATCCTGGTGATAAAGTATGGCTATCCTCCAGATACGTCCGGCTTAAGATACCCAGCTATAAACTTGGGCCCCGGTTCCTTGGCCCCTTTGAGGTAATCAAGCGCATTAATCAAGTGGCATACAAGCTCCGCCTTCCTCCATCAATGCGCATCCCGAACTCCTTTCATGTATCCCTCCTGAAGCCAGTCGTCTTGAACCGCTTCACCCAGCAATCCCCTCCTCCGGCTCCTGAGGCTGATTCTCCAGATGTATATGAAGTCAAGGAGGTTCTGGACATGAAATTCGTAAGGGGTAAGCGGTTCTTCCTTGTAGATTGGAAGGGGTTCGTGCCTGAGGAGAGATCCTGGGAGCCTGAAGAGAATATTTTTGATCGGACTCTCCTCCAGAGGTTTCTTGGGACCAAGAAGAAGAGGGGGAGGCCGAAGGGGGGGGGGGGTACTGTCACGGGCACCCCCGCGATCCATACCACGGATCGCGGGTGCACCCGCGCCTCCGTTGCGGGCAGCCCCGCGATCCATATCGCGGATCGCGGGTGCACCCGTGCCTCTCCCTGCTGCCCCGGTCCCGCTCCTCTGCACTCACCTCTCCTGGCTCCCGCTCCCGTCCGGACTAGGTCTCGTGCGTGGCCCCGCTCCCTAGGGCGCGCACGCGGCACTGTCTCAAGATTTAAAGGGACAGCGCACAGGTGATTGGTACTGGTCATTTCCTGTCTTGTATTTAACCCTTTGTTTCCCATCATTCCCTGCCGGATCTTTGTGCCTCTTAGCCTTAGAGAAAGCTTCCAAGCGAATATTCCTGTGTTCCTGCGTATTCCTGTATTCCTGCGTTCCAGTGTATTCCTGTGTGTTCCCGTTCCTGAGTCCTGTGTTGCCGTGGTACCTGAGTTCCTCCCTGTTGCTGTGTGCCTGTGTTCCCGTTCCCACCTGCCTGGACCTCCTGTTGCTGACCCCGGACTTGAACCTGACGTTGCATCTCTGCCGCCTGCCCTGACCCTGTGCCTGGACCTGACTACGAGATTGTCATCCGCTAAGGTACCTCGACCTCGGCTGCCACCGTGGGCTAGTCACACCTGGGAACGACCTAGTGGTATCCTGCCGCAGCAAGTCCAACCCGCTTTGCGGCGGGTTCTGGTGAATACCAGGTGCCGCTAGGCTCCGGTTCCGGGTGTTGGCTAGTTACATCTCCCGCGGTGGTCCAGAGGATCCACTGATCCTAACACTGGATAGGGTTCACCATGCATTTCAAGTTCGCCTGGCAGCACAAGACCCTCCAAGTAAAGTTATTTGTCGAGTTCACTGATATTAACTTAAAGACGCTATTATGAACAGGGCCAGAGCTTTAGATCGGATCAATTAGTGGGCCACACTTCAACTTTTGCCTGGCTTATCTAGATCGACCTTCCTCAAACAAAAGGCTTTATGTCCTCTCCTTATGCCAGCGGAACATCACCTATAACTGAGGCTTTCCTTTCATACTCGAGTAATACTTATAATATACGACATCCAGACAATGTCCTCTCAGTGACTGCTGCACTTACTGTTCTGTGCCAAATCTGCCATACTCACATAATATACTGCTCCATAGTTATTTATGACCTAATCCTATGTCCGGTTTCTCCTTACCTTCTACTTCTTATTTCTTAGCCTAGTTCTACTCTTTCTCTCTTCCTTCTGCTCCCCCCTTTTTCACCACTCTCTCCCCCCCACTCAGACCATCTCTTATTTACCCCCTATCCCACCCCTTCATTCTCCTGGGACTTCATACCTGCTCCACACCTTATGGCAGGGTTCAGGAACCGTTTTGGCTGAGAGAGCTAAGATCGCCACATATTTTAAAATGTTATTCCGTAAGAGCCGTACAATATGCACATGCTCCCCAATAGATAGGGTGTCGCAGGTTCCCCTGCGATCTACATCTCGGATCACAGGCACAGCTGTGCCCCTCTCAGTGGCAGCACCCCTTTCCGAGTTCACTCATCTCTCCACGTTCCTGCTCCCATCCCAGCTGGCCAGTGCGCACATGCTGGCATTCTCAGATTTAATGGGCCAGCTCGCCACTGATTGGCGCTATCCACTTCCCTGGTTCCTATAAAGACCGCCGGATCTTAGTGCTTCATGTCTATGAGGAAGCTTTCCACAGTGTTTCCTTCCCAAGTGTTGGCCTCCTGTTGTGACCTCGGACCTGTTCCTGATTCTGCTCCTTCGCTGCCAGCCCTGACCTCTTGCTCCATTCCCAACCTTGCATCATTGCCACCTTCCTTGAAGGTCTGCCTGTTAATGATCACGAACCTGCCTAGTAATCCTGTAACTCGACCTTTGCTGCCATCGTGGACAAGTCGTGCCTGTGGAATGACCTGGTAGTACCACGCTTCAGCAAGACCATCCTGATTTGCGGCAGGCTCTGGTGAAGACCGGGTGCCACATAGATTCCGGTCTGAGATGTCTGCTTACATCATAGTCCGTGGTGGTCCAGGGGGCTCACTACTCCAAATACAGACACCAACCACATGCCTCCCAGTAGATAGGTAGTCCCTGCACATGCTCCCCAGTACATAGGTAGCTACAGCACATACTCCCCAGTAAATAGGTAGCCACAGCACATGCCCTCATTTAAATAGGTAGCCACAGCACCTGCCCCCAGTATATAGGTAGCCACAGCACATGCTTCCCAGTATATAGGTAGCCACAGCACATGCTTCCCAGTATATAGGTAGCCCCAGCACATACCCCCAGTAGCTAGTCACAGCACATGCTTCCCAGTATATAGGTAGCCCCAGCACATACCCCCAGTAGGTAGGTAGTCACAGCACATACTCCCAGTAGATACGTAGCCCCAGTACATACCCCCAGTAGATAGGTAGCCACAGCACATAACCCCAAGTAAATAGGTAACCACAGTACATGCCCCCCAGTAGATAGGTAGTCACAGCAAAAAAAAAAAAAAGAATATAAACTTACCAGCGCCCCCTGCAACCAGCTCCTCATTGCTCCCACGCTCTTCTCTTTGACCCAGGCCTAGACGATGGCGGCGATGGCCGTCCAAAGGTCGTATAAAGGAAGTAGGCAGTCGTAACATTGCTGCCTGTGTCCAGTGATCAGTCTAAGACACACACAGCAGCCATCACTAATTATTAAAGATCTGTCTGAGAGCCAGATGCAGGCAACAAAAGAGCCATATCTGGCTTCCAAGCCTTAGGTTCCCTACCCCTGCCTTATGGCAACACTCAGGCTGGGATCACTGAATGCCAGGGGGCTTAATGGCCCCCAGAAACAATTGCAGATATTGCATGGCATGCATAAACAGAAGGTGGATATCTTATTCCTACAGGAGACTCACTTTAAGGTGGGACACCTCCCAGTACTTCATCATCGCTATTTCACTACATAGGTTCACAGTGCTACCCCAGAATCATGCTCAAGGGGGATATCAATTGCCTTACATAAGTCTTTCCCACATGCAGCACTAGAAAACAAGACGGATCCCATAGGACACTATGCCATCCTTTATGGCCAGGTTTTTACACTAGCTCCAGGGTACTTACCCAATCATTGCCCAATATCCACAGGGAGGCAAATAGTGGATGAACTTTTTGATACTGGATGAACTTTTTGGACTTTCTCAGACTTTCTGGAGGAGACTTTAGTAGTGGGAGGGGATTTTAACTGTATTTTAACTGTACTTTATACTACATCTGGATGTGGCCTGGCACCTCTTATTTACTGTAGCTTCCCTCATTCAAAAGAGACCTACAGGCACTTCAGTTCCTGGACATATGACAAGATCCCCTGGGATTGGGTCTACTACTATTATTCCACTGCTCATAATTTCTATAGCCACATTGACTATTTTCTCTTCTCGATCATAGTGCTCTTTCATGGGACCCTGTTGCAGGTTGAATGGCAACCTGCTTAAAGACTCTGTATGACTGACTGACTTACGACAGATGATAGCTATTTTCACCGCATCCCACGCAACAGCAACTAGCTCTCTACCAGAGCAATGGTAAACACTTAAGGGAACGCTAAGGGTTAAATATGGGGTTAGGTTGAAGAAAGTTAGGGGAGCGAAGATAGCCTCTACTCCAGTGACAGCAGGATCTTGAAAACAAACATAAATATACCCAAACCCCTTATATTCAAACTAAGCTCCTAGTGCTTAGGGACTCCTTGCATTCATCATTAGATGAAAAATACACATGCCAGCGTGGACCCCTCTGATCCACCCCTGCTAGGGTGGGACCTATGTCTCTAGGTTTAGAGATGCAGAGGGCCAAGATGTTTATCATCCTGAGAACATAAGAACGGAGTTCCAAACTTATTAAATCTCTATAATATTAATGGTCCACTAGTATGAGCACCTCGGCATTCAATAACCATATTAACTCGTACATTGCCGAAACTAGCATGCCAGTTCGGGAGAGGGAAGTAGTGGAGGAGTTGGAGTCTACGATTAGCAAGCAAGAGGTCACTGAGTACTTAAGAAATCTCCTGCGGTTAAGAGTCCTGGCCCGGGCGGTGTTACGAAGCCATGTTATAAACTTCTTAACGACTCGTTGTCCTCATTCATGGCCAGGCTGTTTAATGGAATTGTTCCCACTGCAGTCTTTGAGGGGGAATATAACAATCATCCCCAAACCCGGTAAAGATCCATTGTCACCTGCTTGCTACAGTCCCATTTCCCTTCTCAATATGGACACTAAATTATATATTTAAATATACTTGCAAAATTGCTGTATCGTCTTCCCTCGATTATCTACAATGACCATGTGGGTCTTAAACAAAATCTTCCTTATGATGCAGCAGGCCCAATCTCGCTCCATCCCTTCTTGCCTTCTGTCAGTGGATGCTGAGAAGGCATTTTATTGGGTGCATTGGGGCTTCATGACTGCAGCATTACGACAGTTTGGGGCCTTCCTTTCTTAAGAAGATCTTAACTCTATTTCTTTCCTATCAACAACAGTACTAGGCATGGTTGTCCCCTGTCCCCATTTATATGCTATGGTAGCACCTTGCTGTCGTGATCCATAATACTATTGTTAAGTGGATTCAACTGGGCCACTTTCATCACGAGGCGACATTGTATGCTGATGACCTTCTCTTTTATCTTTCTCAGCCTCACGTTTCCTTCCCATCCCACGTCAGGGAATACGAGATGTACAGTCAAATTGGTAATTTTAAAATTAATTTTAGTAAATCTAAAGCCCTCAACATTCTGCTTCCTCCCTCTGAAATCAGTCACATAAAAGACAATTTTCCATTTCAGTGGAAGAACTCAGCGATGAAGTAATTGGGTGTGATGGTACCGATCTTTCAAGGCTAAACTCACTGAATTATCAACCACTTCTCAAACGTACACTTGACCTGTTTACCTACCAGACAAAACAGTTGTCATGCTTTGGGCACATCAATACACTGAAGATGGATGCACTGTCCTGTTTTTTATACTTCAGGGTGTCCCTATTCAAAAACCTCCTTTTTATGCTCCTTAAGAACGGCGATGCTATGGTTCATATGGGGCACATCCAAGCCTGGTATAGGTTGGCAGTAATTCATTCGATCCAAATCAGAAGGGGGGGGGGGGCTGTGTTACCAGACTTGAAACAATACCATCAAGCATCCATCTTACTCTGTTTTCTTGACTTGCAATGCCACATGCACTCTAAACAATGGGTCTCGCTGGAACAATGGTGCTTTATTAAACTGCTTGCGTGGCTTCCAACTTCCTCCATCCCACCCACATCCCCGCAGTTTTCTTTCTCTGGCAGAATCGCTGGAGCTGATGGTGGCTTGTTTCGCCTCCCTTCTTCCCCTGAGCTGGGGATACTGGTCTTACACATCCACCACGTATTTGTTGTAGGGTGGGAAAGAGACTTGGGAAAATCATTCCCTGCCGAGGAATGGCAAAATGCCTTTCTATACTGTCTTTAGCTCTACTCAGCCTGTGCTGCACAGGAGAGGAATTAAAAAATCCTTTCTAGATGGTACTGTGTCCCCTCATTACTACATATAATCTACCCCTCTGTCCCCGAAACCTTTTGGCGTTGTGAGGCGGCAAAGGGAGTCATGTTGCATGTCTGGTCGGGTTGCAAAAGAATTAAGGCCTTCTGGGACCAGGTATTTGCAGAATACTGTTCTCTTTCTGGTGCCTCTGTCAATAGTTCTCCAGAAGTGGCTTTTGCACTCAATGCTCCACAGCGATTTGTTCTCATAGTCACAAGATCCGTAATCCTGAGACACTGGAGATCCTCCAAGACTATTATTATATTCGAGTGGGTTCAGGAGATGTTGATGATCGTCCGACTGGAGGAGCTGTTTGCAGAGGCAGACTGCACTCAAGAGAAATACTTGAAGCTCTGGCAAAATTGGATATGGTTCAAGGGCTCCCCATCTTTCAGTAATTTAATGATGAACTTCAAACCTGCTCTTATAACCCACATATCTAGAAAAGCCAATCACATTCCCTAACTGCATAATACCATCCACCCTGACTACTGTCCAGAACAAATTCCCCAGACGGTGTAGGAGATGTGGATTGCTGCCACTCGCTGGCTTGGCCTCTGTGCTCTGCAGCTGAACCATCAACTTTAAATACTTGCATACTCCTAATTTTACCACAAAAAATAACTGCGAAAAGTTATTGACTGGAGTATAAGTAGGAAAATAAGCCACTCTTCTAATAAAATGTCCACCAGCAGGGTCAACCTTTACAGAAATGTCCTCCAGCAGGGTCACCCTATCCAGAAATGTCCACCAGCAGAGTCCCCCTTTACAGAAATGTCCACCAGCATGGTCCCCCTTTACAGAAATGTCCACCAGCAGGGTCCCCCTTTACAGAAATGTCCTCCAGCAGGGTCCACCTTCACAGAAATGTCCACCAGCAGAGCCCCATTTACAAAAACATCCTCCCTCTTGGAAAAACATCTATACTTTCCTTCAGTTTCTTCTCCCTGGCCCTGCGGTTCTGCCTTCTCCTTGCGGCTCTGTCTGTTCCTTGCAGCACATACACTATCACGTCACGCGCCCGCTATACCTCCGCGATATGGCAATGCACCCAGGCCGGAAGAGGAGAAGACAGAACCACGGGGCTGGGGAGTAGAAGTGGAAGGTGAGTATAGATACTTTTATTTCAGATTGATTTCAGATCTTCATATAGGGCCCGCATATGGACTGGTGAGAGTTCCTTGCAAGCCAAAGGCCCCAGATGACCGTCTATATGAAGAACCACAATTGCAGGGTAGTGGAGCTTAGGGTCTCATCATATCATTTTGGATGATATTACTATACCATGCCCTGTCTTCCCCCACTGCCCTTTTATCCTATGCTCTTCCTAAACCTAACTTCTATTCTTCAATCTTTTCTTTCATATACCCCTCTTTGCTCTTCCTTTGACCTCTTCCCTATTCTGCTAATCTGAATTTGCTACACCTGAGTACAAGAATATAATACTATAATACTGCCCCCTATGTACAAGAATATAACCACTATAAAATTGCTCCCCTATGTACAAGAAAATAACTACTATAACACTGCACCCTATGTACAGGAATTTAACTTTTACTACTACTATGCCATATAACAACACCCAGTATACAGCCAGCCTGCCCCAGTATACAGCCAGCTAGCCCGCACTATACAGCCAGCCTGCCCCAGTATATAGCTAGCCAGTCCCCACTATATAGCCAGCAAGCCCCCAGTATACAGCCAGCCAGCCCCAGTATCTAGCCTGCAAGCCTGCAGTATACAGCCAGTCCGACCCCGGTATACAGCCAGCTAGCCCCCAGTATGCAGCCAGCCAGTCTCAGCATATAGCCAGTCTGCCCCAGTATATAGCCTGATAGTCCCCACTATATAGCAGTCAGCCTCCAGTATGCAGCCAGCTAGCCCCAGTCCCTTCACTTCTCTTGGTTCCATTCCCTTCCCTTGGTTGAACATGATGGAAATATGTCTTTTTTCAAATGTATCATACTATAATATAGCCTGCAAGCCCTCAGTATACAGTCAGCCAGCCCCAGTATTCAGCCTGCCAGCCCCAGTATATAGCCAGGAAGTCCCCAATATATAGCCTTCAAGCTCCATTATATAGCCAGCCATAGTATATAGACAGCCAGTTTCCTCTATATAGCCTGCTAGTCCCCACTATGTAGCCAGAAAGCCATCAGTATACACCCAGTCAGCCCCAGTATACAGCATGCCATCCACAGTGTATATGGAGTATATGGGGGACTGTCAAGAACGGCGCACACAGTAAATCGAATTCTTCACGTCGTCAGGTTTTAGGAAACGTTTATTTGATATTTCGGGTCACAACGCGTTTAGGAGTCATAAAAAATCCTTTATCAAGTGAAAGTGAGACTAAAAGACATGAATAGGAATACAGATGCAACAATAAAATACAATAGAACATAGGATAAAACAATTGGGAAATGAATATTTAAAAACTAGAAGTTACTGCGTTAGGTATATCTAAAAGCAGGGCCGGTGCTAGACAAAGTGGGGCCCTGGGCAGAACTAAAAGTAAGGCCCCAAAATAAAACTATTTTATGACCAGTCACAGTCAGTAAGAGGCTCACTTTAGTATGGTAAAACAAACTAATATGGAAGAATTTTATAGGAGATAGATGAAAGATTGATGGGCAGCACAGTGGCTCAGTGGTTAGCACTAAAGCCTTGCAGCGTTGGTCAACATCTGCAAAGAGTTTGTATGTCCTCTCTGTGTTTGTGTGGGTTTCCTATGGGTCCTCTGGTTTCCTCCCACACTCCAAAAACTTACTGGTTGGTTAAATAGATTGTGAGCCCCATTGGGACAGGGACTGATCTGGCAAGCACAGTGCAGCGCTGCGTAATCTGTGTGCGCTATATAAATAAAGGAATTTTTAATTACCGGGTCCAGGTGCACGGAGGGGGGCTCACGGGCCGAGTAAGTCTTTGGTGCTAGCACCAATCGCGGGTACTTTCCCACTGAACGCTGCTGGCAACGCTGCCGGCGGCTTCAAATAGATGGCTGCACATGGGTGTGGCCATCTTGCCGCGGATCGTCGCCCCCCCGTGACATCACAAGGCAGCGGCGATCCATTGCCATGACAGCCTCGGGTCTTCTGAAGACTTGAGGCTGTCTCGTTTTAACCCATTCATTACAATGTGCACAATCAGCACATTGTAATGAATGAGGAGGAAAATCCCCATATACTGCCATACTGTAGTATGCCAGTATATGATACGACTGATCAGACAACCTAGGGTTGTCCGTTAAAGTATCCTAGGGAGTCTGAAAAATAGTGAAGGTAAAAATAAAAAAAAAGTTTTTAAAAAAAATCATAATAAAAAAAACCTAAAAATTCAAATCACCCCCCTTTCCCTAGAACTGATATAAATATTAATAAACAGTAAAAATCATAAGCACATTAGGTTTTGCCGCGTCCAAAAATGGCCAATCTATCAAAATATATCGGTTTTTCACTGCATTTTACCCTGTAACTGAAAATGGCACTTTTTTGCCATTTTGAAAAATATTTGAAAAATCAATAAAAAGTGATCAAAAGGTCGCACAGTCCTAACAATTATAGCAATGAAAACACCATCAAAAAATGACACCACCCACAGCTCCGTACACCAAAGTATTAAAAAGTTATTGGCACCAAAAAAAATTTGTACAGGAGGTTTAAATTTTTGTAAATGTATAAAAACATTATAAAACCTATACAAATTTGGTATCCCCATGATTGCACTGACCCAAAGAATAAGTAGCCATGTCATTTTTGCCGCACAGTGAAAGCTGTAATATCCAAGCCCACAAGAAAACGTCGCAAATGTGTTTTTTCATCATTTTCACTGCATTTGGAATTTTTTTCCTGCTTCCCACTACATAGCATGCCGTATTAATTTAAGTGCAATTTGTTGCACAAAAAATAAGCCACCACACAGCTTTTTATGTGGAGAAATAAAAAAGTTATAGATTTTTGAAGGAGTGAAAAATGGAAGTGAAAAAATGGCCAGGTCTTTAAGGGGTTAAATTACAATTGGGGGAGGAGGACATGTAAAACACTAAAGGGATTGACAGATCAGAGAGAAGGGGCAGCCTATGTTGGTGGGTGGTGAAGTGGACAGTGAAGGGAGGACTAAAGCAGATGATAGGGAGATCCACAAACTTTTAGTGATGGTATATGTGCCCATAAAATGACTACAAATCAAAATATAAATAAATGTGGACAATTAAAGTGTATGTTCACAAATGCCTTAAGTATTGCAGGCAAAACGGGTGAGCTTGACTCCCTGGTAGTTGGTGTAGATGAGAAATTGCTAGATGCATAATGATTGGGGTGTTAGTCTTTAACCCCTTACCGACATGTGACATAATAGTACATCACATGCAGGGTGCAGGTGCATGGAGAGGGCTCACGGGCTGTGCCCTCTCCATAGCCAGTAAGTCTTTGCTGCTTGCATGGGGGCGTGGCCGAGCTGAGCATGTGAACGGTTGAACGCAGCCTGAGCTCCTGCACTGAATCCTGAAATTGTCCTGTGATCACCCAATTCTTACCCCGATCTGTGGCGGAAAAGTGAGAGGAGAACACCCAGAAAGGTTACAGACTGCAATTAGTCCATCTGTGATGGTCACCAAGGCGGAAAAAGGGGGAAAAAACAAAGCTAGAGGTAAAGTGGAGGCGGACGGGCAGCGCATTACATCTGCTACCGCTGCAAAGAAGTCTCTGCGCAATGCCCTGAAAATGCTGGATGTGGCGGCTCGGTTGGAGCAATTTCCCCATACCCCACGCTCACCTGACTCTGACGCTGCTCGGAAGGGGAGAGATGGCCTACAGGTGCACAAGGTTAGCCTGTAACAGACACTCCGCAAGAGACACTCCAGACAGAAAGTGAAGCTGAGGAGGAGGAACCCACCCCGTCTGATGTCTTTAAAGCAGTTATGCAGTGCAATGGAGCCTTGAATATATTGACCGATTACATGGCTTATGTAAAATCAGACATATCCATTATCAGGCATGATCTGCAGACAGTGAAAGAGAGTGTATCAACGGCAGGAGTGGGGGTGGTGGAGGATCTTATACCCCTGATTAGCAGAAAAGTCAAAAAGACATCTTGGCAAGTGGCGACATTATTGGCGAAAGCAGATAACCTTGAAAATAGGTTACGTCGCAATAATGTACGTATTGTCTGTGTTCCCAAAATGGAGGAAGGCAAGAATCCAGACGACTTTTTTGAGACATGGCTAATGGAGACGTAAAGAGGCCCTCACGCCTTTATTTGCAATAGAGAGAGCCCACAGAGTGCCCACTCGCCCTTTGCCGTCAGGGGGTCCCCCCAAGGTCGGTTTTAGTGAAGCTCCTTCATTTTAAGGATAGAGACCGGATCCTATGGATGGCAAGAGACAAGCCGCAGTTGAGTTTTTGAGGTAAGGTGGCGCTGTTTCCAGATTTCTCCAGTGAGGTCCAGAGAAAAAGAGTCCAGTTTCAGAATGTGAAGTGAAGACTCCGGGAACTGGACTTACCCAGCCAGGCTCCGAATAGTGGCCATGGACACTACCCACTTTTTTTAAATCAGCCTGGTCTACGGACGTTAACAAATAAGATGTTTACATGTTATTGTTTTTCTTCTATTTTCTCACCTGATATTGCAGATATTGCAATGTAAAATGATACGTGTGGTCATGCTCTATGATCCATTGCTGTGTTTGTGTCCTAATTCTACTCAGTTCTCAGGCGTTTGTGGGTTTATACCCCAGGGGTTTGCAGAAAGTTGGGTGGGTTGGGTGGTAAGGGAAAAGTACTGTTTTGGGTGAGAACCCTTTGAATTATGGCCTTATGGAAATATCTGTCTCATGGTAGTTGCTTGGACAGTTAGTTGGCGGGTATAATTAATGTCTACTGGTGAATGTACAGGGTTTGGAAGAAGCGAATAAGAGGTACTCAGTCATGAGATCTCTGAAAAATGTTGCTAACTCTATCACGTCTTCAAGAGACTCACATGACCCCTGAAATGTCGCACCTGCTTAACAGGTCATGGATTGGGTTGGCCTACCACTCCTATTTCACAGCTAATTCTAGGGGGGTGAGTGTGCTTTTTAATAAAAGTGTTCCCTTTCGGTGCTCTAGAACTCTAATTGACTCAGAAGGGCACTTTGTGTGCTTTGCGGGTACAATTTATCAGACTAATATTTGTATAGCAGCAATAAATGTTCCACCTCCATATAATGCAGGGATTATTAAGATGCTATCCTTCTTACTGAGTGACCCAAATGTGCCTATACTTATGATAGGGGATGATAATTGCTGGTTACAGGCTCACCAAGTTAAATTTCACACTGGTACGATACCCACAGATAGCCCCCCTTCGGCATTCCTGATCATCGTCAAAGGGCAATGTGGAAACTGAATCCTTATTGACTTTATAGGACCTTATTGACCTATTCTAAATATTGTAGCAAAAATGGGAGATTTTTATAAGGATAATGCATTGGAGGGTAGAAACAACAGCTTATTGGAAGCATATCTAAAAACTTTCCACTCAACCTAAAGCAAAAGTGGGAGGTGAATGTATGTCCCATTTCAGATGAACAATGGAAAGGAATTTTATCATCTGTCCCTCAGGAGTCCACGGCTGAAGCCCTGAGGATCTCACATGTATAATTCATCCACAGGGTATATAGAGCCCCTTCTTTCCTATTCCTATTTTCCTATTAAGATTAAGCACTAATCTTTGCCTAAGGCCCAGCTGACCATATGCACATGTTTTGGGGCTATGCATTCCTTAGCCGCTTGTTTATCTAGAAGGCATATTCCAGATAACGATTCCTAAAACTTCCTTGCAATGTATCCTGGGTTAAGTTGAGGAGCTAACAAGGAACGAGAGTCTCAGGCTGGCGCTCAACAGATCATTATATCAGGCTAGGAAGTTGATTGCTCAGAAACGGCTGAGCTCAGCACCTCCTACATTAAAAGAATATAAGGATAAAATGCTTAGGCTTATTCAAATGGAAAAAGGGGTTTACCTTAAGAGGAAAGCTATGAGAATATTTGAAAAGATTTGGGGGGAGTGGCCGGGGGCATTGACATGATATACTGGTTGTACACAAGGGTGCTATAATGATTCATTGATGTAACTGAATGTTAAGTGAAAGCTACACATTGATAACCGTGCTGTCTGTAGGGGGTCACTCCGTATAATGTAATGTGCAGTGTTTATGAGACTATATGCATCAAGGGGGGGGGGGTTGCTAGGGGGGAAGGGAGTTTTTGTTCTGAGTGTTAACCAGCCGAAAAAAATGGCGGCGCATCTTGGCGAGGATTGATGCTCCCCATGATGTCATCAGTGATCCATCGGGTCTTCCCAAGACCCAAGGCTTTCTCGTTTTAACCCTTTCATTAAAATGTGCAATCACTTTTAAAAAGGCTAACTTCCCAAAATGTAGGGCTACACTACAGGATCAGATACTGTCACATGATGATAATAATGTTAAATTGGAGACATTTAAATCTTTCCTGGGGCTTTATACTTCTAAATTTATTCCTATAGATATAGACGGGCTGGATTTCACTCCACACGACTTACAGCTACAGTAAAAAAGGGCAATAAATGATAAACAGAGGGCATTCAAAAATGTAAATCTGACAAATCACATCTTTAATAATTACAAAACACTTTCATAAAATCTGTAAGAAGGAAATAGAATCAGCCAAAATACAAAATGAAAGACAGGTGGCTAAAGATAGCAAAACAAATTCCAGAATATAATATATATATATAAAAGTATTAAAAGGTCTGATCAGGGGGGGCGTGGCCTGTGCACTGATGTGAGCGGACGTGTGTGAGAGGAGCTCCCGCTTGCAGTTCCCCTATTAACCCTGCATTTTGGCCTGATTCGGGGGTAAGAGGGCTCGCATAGCACCAGCCGCAGTCACGGAGCCTGCCGGTGACGAAATCCGGGCTTTTAAGCGGAACATGACACGCTACGGCTCCCGAAAGCTGAAGTCGGGGAAGAGCAGCGTGGCGGGCAATATGGCGGCGGAGCGCCGCACTAAAGATAAAATGGCGGAGATTGCTGCCCGTCTGGGGAAATATGCCAGAGACGGAGATACTGCCATAAGAACCCCCGAGGAAAAGCTACGACGAGAGGGTGTCTCAGTCACATCGTGCCTGATGGTGCAGGCTGATATCCATGCTGAGGGGACACAGGAGGAAAGCATGGAGCACTCTTCTGCAGAGAGTGAGGAGGAAGAACTGCCGGAGACTACCCCTACAGACATTCCTGAGCTCCTGAAAACACCGGAGTGGCGACCTCAGCTAACTAACTTGGAGGCCACAGCAGAAGAGGTGAGCCAGACTGATAAAGAACCCACACTGAGGGATGTACTACTGGCAGTCACGTCCTGTAAAGCTGACCTGGCCAAACAACTGGGAGGCCTAACTGAAGAAGTTGTACTGATCCGCCATGACATGCATAAGGTCAGAGAGAGGGTGAAGGAGGTGGAAGACAGAGTAAGCAAAGTTGAAGACCAGCTCCCCCCTATGACAAGAGACATGAGAAGAGTTATATCTACTACCCAAACTCTTATGTCCAAAGCGGATGATCTAGAAAATAGGCTCCGTAGGAACAACGTAAGAATAGTGGGAGTCCCAGAGAAGTCGGAGGGAAAGAATCCCGTGGACTTTTTCGAAAACTGGCTGAGAGAGATATGTGGCCCGGATGTCTTCTCACCGTTCTTTGCAATTGAAAGAGCGCACCGAGTCCCTACCCGACCATTACCACCGGGTGCTCCACCAAGGTCTATTCTCATTAAACTGTTGCATTATAAGGACAGGGACACTGTTCTCCGCAGAGCAAGAGAGCTCAAAGATATATCCCTGAACGGGAAGAGAATCTCATTTTATCCGGACTTTTCTACAGAAGTTCAGAAGAAAAGGGCACAGTTCACAGATATGAAGCGCCGACTGAGAGAGGCGAATGTGATTTATTCTATGCTGTACCCAGCACGATTGCGTGTTGTAGCACAAGGAACAACACACTTCTTTGAGGCACCCAAGGATGCTATGGAGTGGATGGATGCCCAAGGATACAGGATTCGAGCCGAACGCCGTGGATCTCCAGAACACTGATTTTGAAGACCGCTTGCAATACCTTGTTGAGAGATAAGTCTAAAATAAGGGCCAAAATGAACGTTAACTTAAGTCAAGTAGTGGGACTATTCTTGCTATTTGTACGTTTGATAGTCTCATTATAGGAATGCAAGAAAAGGGAGACACTCCTACCCCGAATCCTACCTGCGGTGGGAAATGTCGAATGTTTTTACGTTTTTCTGTTGTTCCCTCATGGGAGTTATTAGTTTTTTTTCTTCTTCTTGTTAAAATAGGCTGGGGGGGGGGTAAGGAATGGGGGGAGGGGCTCAGACAGAGATATTGTGCGACACAATTGTGTATGACTGTATTACCACATATGCAGGGGAAAAGAAACCTGACTTTATGTGGGTAAGGCCAAGGTTAATATTTTGGCGTGGAACGTCAGGGGTACAGGAGACGCCAATAAGAGATATGCGATATACAGGTCTCTACTAAGTCTACAACCTGCTATATTATGCCTCTCTGAGACGCATCTAGTAAAGGAAAACATCCCTCTAAACAGAACATGGGTGGGACATCAGTATCACTCAGTCTACTCCACGCATGCGAGAGGGGTTAGCATTTTAGTACATCGTAATATACCGTTAGTATGTGAAAGACAAATGACGGATCAGGAGGGCAGGTATATATGCTTACAGTGTTCTATATATGGAATTAAATGTATAATTGCTGCAGTATATGTCCCCCCCCCCCCCATATTCCAACGTGGTTATTAAAAAAGTTCTCATTTATGGCCGGGTCCTCGGCGATGCCGGTGTTGATAATTGGAGATTTTAATAATTATTTACACCCCTTCTGGGATAAATTTCACACTGGCACCATCGCGGAGTCGGCCTCACCGACCATGTTGGCACGATTATTACATGAGATGGGTTTGTGTGATATTTGGAGGGAAAGGAATGTTGGGGTTAGACAATACTCATGCTATGCGGCTTCTCATCGCTCCCTATCCAGGATAGACCTGGCACTGGGTACACAATCTCTTCTCCCCTTTGTCGCAGATGTTAAGTATATGGCCCGAAGTATATCTGACCATTCCCCGCTTTTGGTTTCCCTGACATTACGCCCAGAAGTGGGACCCAGAGGAGGTTACTGGAAAGTCAATCCATACTGGCTTCAGATTGTGGGGGGCATTATCCCAGGGGCTTTACAGAGATATTTTGACACAAATGATGGGTCCGTCCCAGAGAATGCTAATTGGGACTCCATGAAAGCACATATAAGGGGGACCCTACACCAGGCTATCATTAGATATAAAACTAAATCGAGAGAACTGCATTTGACACTGATAAACAGGGTGACGGAGACCGAGGGCAAATACATTTCTGACCCATCAGATGACCACTTGAAAGCATGGACGGAGGCCCAAAACACATATAGAGACCATGGGGCACATTTACTTACCAGGCCCATTCGCGATCCAGCGGCGCATTCTCTGCACAGGATTCGGGTCCGGCCGGGATTTATGAAGGTAGTTCCTCCGCCGTCCACCAGGTGGCGCTGCTGCGCTGAAAATCATCTCAACGCGCCGGAATGCACCACCTCGGACCAGGTGAAGGTAAGCGCTTCCCAAGCGACACTTTTTCGTTTTTTAAATGCGGCGGTTTTTCCGAATACGTCGGGTTTTCGTTCGGCCACGCCTGATTTCCGTCGCGCGCAAGCCGGCGCCGATGCGCCACAATCCGATCGCGTGCGCCAAAATCCCGGGGCAATTCAGGTACAATCGGCGCAAATCGGAAATATTCGGGTAACACGTCGGGAAAACGCGAATCGGGCCGTTAGTAAATGACCCCCCATATGTTGAGTTCTGCTGCTAACAAACGGTATTTCATGAAACAGAGGTATTTTGAGGAGGGAGAGGCAACAGGACACCTTCTGGCAACAATAGTAAGGGCACAACAGGGAATGGGACATGTTACTTATCTGGAGAAGGGGGATGGGACTAGAGTGACTCAGGACAGAGAGATACTGGACGTCTTCCATACATACTACAAGCACTTATACATGTCCACTATTACAGACACTTGGGAGGACATGATGCAATATGTAGAATCCCTACCAATCAAAAAGCTTTCTAGCACAGCAAGACAAACCCTGGAATCCCCTATAACCCTTGAAGAACTAGAGACTGCAACGGGGTTTATGCATAATGAGAAGGCCCCAGAAATGGACGGACTCCCGGCGGAGTTATATAAGACACATGGAGACACTCTCCTTCCCAGACTATTATCTATATTGGAGCAGGCATATGAGACAGGCAGATTACCTAACTCCATGTTAGATGCCGTGATAGTGGTAATTCTTAAGAAGGGAAAAGATCCTGCTAATCCGGAATCGTATAGACCCATTTCTTTATTGCCTGTAGACGTCAAAATATTTGCCAAAGTCCTAGCTATGAGACTAAATCAGGTAATATCTGAGGTTATACACCCTGACCAAACAGGGTTCATTCCCGAAAGAGCCACATCCATTAATTTAAGGAGGTTGTTTCTGAACCTGCAACTTTCAGAAAAGGAAGCTGGCGAAAGGGCAGTCCTCTCGCTCGACGCTGCCAAAGCTTTTGACAGCGTCGAGTGGAGATATTTATGGGCTGTCCTGGATGTGATGGGCTTCGGACCTAGATTTATTGCCTATGTTAAATTTCTATACTCATCCCCTAGAGCCCGGGTAAGAGCGAACGGCTGCTTATCAGAGTCCTTTTATTTAAACAGGGGTACGAGGCAGGGATGCCCCTTGTCTCCCCTCCTGTTCGCCCTGGCTATTGAGCCGCTGGCGAGCCTGATCAGGCAATCACCGGACATAGTGGGGTTTAAGAGAGGGGGAGTAGAAGAGCGCGTATCTTTATACGCAGATGACATGCTTTTATACTTGGGAGATGTAGAGGCTTCCTTGATACCTGCCATGGACATAATACGAACATTTGGCCAGAAGTCATTACTGGACTCTCTTAACTTGGAGGAGACACACATTAAATCAGTACAGTCCTTTAAATATCTAGGAGTGGTGGTCTCCACAAATTCTAAGGACTATGTCTCCCTTAATGTAGATCCGCTACTGGGAAAGACCAAGACTAAAGTCCAGGCATGGAATAAACTTCCAATGTCTATTGTGGGACGCTGTAATTTGATTAAAATGATCCTAATGCCCCAATGGTTGTACATACTCCATAACGCCCCCATTTGGATTCCACTGAAGATATTTAGGAAGTTGGATGGGGTATTCAGAACTTTGATTTGGGGAGGGAAACATCCCCGTATTAGGCTGGAGACGCTACAGAGAGGGAAAGAGGATGGGGTTCTGGCACTTCCCAATCCTTGGCTTTACTACTTAGCCTCACAATTGCAACATCTAAAAGGATGGCATAGAGAGGAGGGACTGGGCTCAGCCGGGAGGCTGATTAGTGAAGGCTCGCCATGGAACATTTCCGATGTACATAGTAGAAGTAATGGAGAGTCATAAACAATGGAAAGACGCACCGACGATACAGCTGATATATAAGGTATGGGACAGAGGCAAAAAATGCGTAGGGTTCTCGGGCTACACTAAGTACGTTCCAGTATGGCACAATAATGCTTTTCCGGAATTTAAAAAGCTAGAAGGGATTAACACATGGATAACAGCAGGGGTGGTGACGATCTCTCAGTTTTTGGAGGATGGAAAGCTCAAATCGTTCGAGCAATTGCAGGAACAATTTAATATTCCCCATCGCGCTTTCTATCAGTATCTCCAGTTACGCCATGCGTGGTCAATACAGTTTAAAGAGGAGGACCCGTCAGTTGGGCCCCTCTCTTTTTTGGGATTACTGGAGCTCTCTGATGGCACGAGGGGTCTTATCTCGGCACTATATAATTTGTTGTTATCCAAACACCTGGAAAAATACCCCATTCAGGCTAGACGTAAATGGGAAATAGATGTGGGGCAGCTAACAGATGATCAATGGAATGCCATATTAGAAATTACCCCACAGCTGTCTCTTTCCGAGTCTCATGGATACTCACAACTCCTGCTAATTCACAGGGCATACAGGTCACCTGACCTTCTGCGGAAAATAGGGGTTTGGGATAATGCAAATTGCCCCAAGTGTGGCATAGATGATGCCGGGCTGATGCACATGTTTTGGGGGTGTACCAAACTGGGAGAGTACTGGACTGACGTATTGGCACTAATTACAGAAGTGTACTCTCTGACCCTTCAACCCTCCTCTGTGACCTGTGTGTTGGGTTATTTGGATGAGGTCTGCGATGTCAGACCGGTTAAGTTGGCCATAGCACGCATATTATACCAGGCTCGCAAACTTATAGCAGCACACTGGATCCAGCCTACTGTCCCCTCCTCTGCGGAACTACGCAGCAGACTAAACAATTATATTAGACTAGAACGAGCTGTATACAAAAAGAGAAACACATTAAAGAAATTTGATGCCATTTGGGGAAAATGGATGGATACCCCTGGGTTACCGTCAGGTGCACTCCTGACGGATGCTTTATTGCATATATAGGGTTATCAGATGTGCAGAAAGAATGAACTGTGGTGAACCTGATACTGGGAAAGGCTACACTTAGGAGCTCAGTCCTTGAATTTTGAGACGAGTGCATACCTCAACGCATAGTGGTCAATGTTATATCTCAGTCTGGGCAGGGGGGGGGGAGGAGGGACGGGTGAGAGAGGGGTTTGTGTATTTAATGTTTGTATGTTAAAGATGGTTATAATTTTCCTATTGTACTCATGCTACCTGTGAGTAGTTATGTCTGTACTGGATTTTTTTCCTAAAAATGGAAAATTGGTTAAGTGGGTAATAAAAACGATTTGATTTAAAAAAAAAAAAAAGGTCTGATCAGGCGGAACCCTTATATACTGCAAATGTGGGTTTAGTAACTGGTGAAGACAAGAGATACTAATCAGGTTTTTTAGCCCTATTTATAAAATAGGAAAGAACATCTGGTATGGATGGTGCCAGTACAGGTAATGCATCCTGTGATATACTAGACTGGCTGAATGTAGACATGATCCAATCTAAGCTCAATAAAATTAATATGTACAAGGCTTCTGAACCATATGGGTTTCACCCCATTCTTAATTAACTCAGTTTATTGCTGTTTCGCTGTCTAAAATCTTCAGAGATTCCATAATGACTGGTACAGTGCCAGGTGACTGGCGCAAGGTGAATATGGGGCTAATATTTAAAAAGGGCTCTACAACTTTGACTTGCAATTATAGACCTGTAAGCTTAACTTACATCGAGGGGGAAATATTGGAAGGGTTGAGGGTTTATAAGTGATAGCCAGCATGGGTTTACTTAAGATCGAAGTTGTCAAGCTAACCTGATCAGCTTTTGTGAAAATGTGAGCAGATGCCTGGACAGAGGAGCTGCTGTGGATATTGAGTTCTTAGACTTTGCAAAAGCATTTAAAATTGTCCCTCATAGATGACATGTGTGGCACTGTACTGCCATTGCCGTCTATGGGGATGTACATGTGCCGCAAATTTGCAGCCACATACATCTCCACAGAAGGCCATGACACCCTAGGGCAGTGATGGCAAACCTTTTAGAGACCGAGTGCCCAAACTACAACCGAAATCCACTTATTTACCGTGAAGTGCCAACATGAAATTTTAAGCAGTAACTTACTGCAACCTGTTCTTTCACATCTTTCAATTATATTGAAAGCCACCAGTTAAAAGAAGGAGGGCAAATTCAGATTATCATTGTAGCTTCTTTCCAGGGTCTTCTTTCCAGGGTAAAGGAAGAATGGTCGGGTCCAGCATGATGACCTCCAAAGATATTGCAGTTCTGTCCAAACCTTTTCATTTTTCCCATAGTTCCAAACAGCCAACGAAGTGTCGAACAGCACCAAGAGCAGTATCGCTTAATTTGCCTGGGACTGCAGGAAGAGTCAGTGTTTGGTGAACTCTGTCCTGGGGTGATGGCCTGAGTGCGCATAGAAAGGGCTTTGAGTGCCACCTCTGGCACCCGTGCCATTGGTTTGCCACCACTGCCCTAGGGAGAAGGGAGATGTGGTTTATTACCGCTTCTCCCTTCTCCACTCATCACAGCATTGCGATGAAGTAGCCGGGTCTAAAGGGGTTAATCAGGCAGTCCCCGGGTTACGTACAAGATAGGGTCTGTAGGTTTGTTCTTAAGTTGAATTTGTATGTAAGTTGGAACTGTATATTTTATAATTGTAACTCCAGACAAATTTTTTTTTGGTCTCTAGGACAATTGGATTTTAAAAATGTTGGGTTGTCATAGGCACCAGGATTACCAATAAAGGTTGATTACAGACACATTTGATAACTGTTATAGATGTTTATTGTAGCCTGGGGCTAAAGTACAGTAAATTACTAAGATCCAGAGGTCCATTTGTAACTAGGGGTCGTATATAAGTCGAGTGTTCTTAAGTAGGGGACCGCCTGTATTCAGAAAAATACATTCACATTTCCCAATACAATAAAAAAAATCCTGCGTTATACTACATAAAACATTGCCATAGTTGCCCATTTGTCCGAGATTATACATATTATATATCAAAACGACCCAAACAAAATAAAGAATTCAGTAACCCCTTCGGGCCTTTTTTGGCCTTAAGGATGTGGCCCCATTTTTCAAATCTGCCCCGTGTCAATATAAGTGGATATAGCTCTGGAATGCTTTAACATATCCAGGTGACATATTGTATTTCAAATAAGTTTAACCCCTTCCCCCAAAGCCACTTTTCACCTTTCTGACATGGCCCTATTTTTCAAATCTGACATGCGTCACTAGTGGTTATAACTTTGGAACGCTTTAACATATCCAAGTGATTTTGAAATTGTTTTTCTCGTAACACTTTTTTCTTTATATTAATTTAAACATTTATGTGTTATCTTTTGCGTTTACTTATGAAAAAAATGAAAAATTGGTGAATTTTTTTTTTAAAAAGCTATTTTTAAAAACTTCAAAAATTTCTGCTTTGCAGGCAGATTGTCATACCCTCCAAATAACTTACTAACTAACATTTGACATAAGTCTTCTCAATGTTCGCATGATTTTTTAAGCATTTTTTTTACTTCTTTTAGGAAAATGGGAGGCTTATACAAGTGAATTTTCAGATTTTTGTGAAAATCACCAAAATCTATGTTTTGAGGGCATAGATAAGTTTGATGTGATTTTGAGAGGCCTATATGAGAGAAAAATCCCTTTAAGGACCCCATTTTAGAAACTGCATCCCTTAAAGAATTTGAAAGGATATAGAAAGGGTATAGAAAGGAAGGAGCACCACCAGGTTTTTGCAGAGCAGATTTAGCTGGAATACCTTTCTGCTACCATAATACATTTCAAGAGCTCCTGAGATAGCTGAAAAGTGAAAACCCCCATAAAGGACCCCGTTTTGGAAACAACACCTTTCACAGATTTGTATAAAGGTGTTAAATGAGTATTTGGACCCGACAGGTGTTCAGAAATTTGGGCTGAAACCTGAAAAAATTAATATTTTTTTCCTCAAAAATTCACTTTTTCACCATTTTTCTGTTATTCCCAAAGGGCAAAAGGAAAAATTGCCCCACAGAAATGGTTTAACACGGAAATATCCAAAATTTTGATATAGACTTCTGTAGGGACACACAGCAGGGCTTGGAAGGTAAGAATGGTGATATTAACCAGGGCAGATTGGTATCCATGGTGAAGAAATTATAACTGAAACGCAGGTGAATGATAGATTCTTGAGAATGATAGATTCTGAAGCACAGATTCTGAAGCACAGGTGTCACATTGATAAGTTGTGTCCTTCCCTTTCCCCATTTTGTAAAAGACTGCATCTTTTTTGAGTCCTTCCTCATCCTCCAGTTTGGGGTATCTCACCAGGGAAATGTTGACTTGGTACAATGCGGGGGACATCAGATGTACTTGGTCCTTGTTGGTGACCAAACAAGACTGCCTTGATCACCACCTCTTGAAAGTGAAGAAATGATACAGCATGACCTGCACATTGGTATAGCACATAGGAATTATATAGTGCCATCTGCACAATGTGCACGGCCATCTTTTTGTACCATACTTTTGTCTTTCTTGTGGCAGTGTATGGCTTCAGCACCTGATCTGAAAGATCTACCCCATCCATGTATTTATTATTAAACAGGATGCAGTCTGGCTTAGGGGCAGTGGTGGTGGTACCTTGTACATGAGTAGGGGTGCTGGTGTCTTTATGAATTGTGGTCAAAATAAGGACATCCTTCTTGTCCTTATACTTGACCAACAGCATGTTCTCATGCTTGATGTCTCCCTTTCCTAGTGGTTGATTTATCAGGGTCTTAGGGAGGCCTCTATGATTGTCCCTGTAGTGTAAGCATTTTAGAATGGCTTCAAAGTATGAGCGAGTCATTGCTGTGTGGTAAATTGGAGTTATATAGAAAATATAAGAACTCCAATACTGCCTTATCTCTGGTTTTTTTGACAATGCCCATGTGTAGCACAAGACCACAAAACTTCATAATTCCTACTGCATCTACAGGGGTCCACCTAGAAAATGATTATGTTGGGTTTGGTGCCAAAAACTGTTGGGCATACAGATTTATTTGTACCACCATCATATTCACAAGATCCTCAGAGAAAAAGACTTTGAAAAAATCCATTTCTGTGAGGCCTTCTGTCACAAAATTAATTCCTGAGCTTCCCACAAATTCAGGAATTTGAGGCTCCATTCAAGGTCACTTGGGGGCTGGGGTACATCCTCAACCGTTCTCCTGGGATGCCTTCTGGAGGGCCCCGCATTACCAGATATGAGGAAGGGGAGGAGGATGAGAAATAGAGGAATGTGCATCCTCTCCTTCTGTGTCGGAAGCAAGGAAGGCATATGCCTCCTCCGCTGAAAATGATCTTTGGGATAAATGGGCCATATTTTATTGATAGGGGTGTAAATTTTGTGCTTTATTCACGGGAGTGTATATGTTGTGATTCCACAACTGTATGGGAACAAATAACACTATAGTTTTATTTTATACCAAAAAAAAAAAAAAACACAAAAAAGTTGACCTGTGTACTTTCAAAAACTGTAGTAAATAAAGTAACTACAGGAAAAAATGCAAACACAAAAGTATCTTTTAAAAAAGATTATACAACATAAACAATGACCACTGACCTGATCAGCGCTGTTGTCGCAGCACATACAAAAGATTGCAGTATAAAAAGTTACTGCAGTAAAAAAAAAGTACCTCTTATCCTACCAAAAGGAACTATTTAAAAAATAGTTGTATGCGCTGTTGTCGCAGCACATACAAAAGATTGCAGTATAAAAAGTTACTGCAGTAAAAAAGAAGTACCTCTTATCCTACCAAAAGGAACTATTTAAAAAAAAAATGAGCACTGACCTGATCAGCGCTGTTGTCACAGTTACTGCAGTAAAACTGTGACAACTATACCAAAAAAGTTACTAATCAGCAAAATGTCACTGATCAGTGCTCAGTTGTTGGAGCACAAAAAAGAGCAGTTCGCAGCAGTTCACCGGGAGGAAAAAAAAAATGCACCTGTACCAAAAAATGAACAGAGATACAATCAACTGTTCAGTGGTTACATGATGCACACACAGAGGTGCTACTGGCCCCAAAAAAGAGCACAGAGGCTCAAAGTCCCCACACAGACACATGGAGGGAAGGGTCTGGAACAGGGATCAAGAAGCTGCCGCAGTATGCAAAAAAAAACACAAGACCAACCAATCAGATCAATTAGAGAGGTGGCATGATGCCAACCTGTCATCAGGAAAGGGGAGGGGGTGGAGGAGGAGTTGGAGGAGGATGGTGAGGACCACGTGGAAAGATGGCTGGGAGCCATCTTACTGTCAGACATTTTGACAGATCACAATGCTTTACATTGATATGATCAACCGATCATCATTTACACTGTGCCACACTATGCAGGGACTAAGTGCTCAGTGCGCTTTCCCTTCAGTACTTTAAAGCTAATGTGTAGCGAGATCGGGGCTTGGAGGGAGGCGGCCGCAGATGAGGATGTCACTCCTCAATGATGACATGTATCATCATTTCCTCCCCCCAACATCTCAGCCTGGCAGCCCAGCAGAGCTGGTAGGAGGACCCCTGCAATGACAGCTATGATCCCATCTGTTGGACAGACAGATCGAATTGATTAGGGGGTTGGCAGAGTGCCATCTCAGACATCAGACAGAAGGAGGAGATCGGTGCATACTAGGACAGCACCGATCACCTCCTGATTTGACGCTCCAATGCTGCTGTAGCGTCTTTTAACCATTGCATTGCTGCAATCGTCTGGTCTGTATTGACCATCTGATTGCAGCGATCGTAGAAGCGGGACATAATAGAACATCCAGGTGCACAAAGTGGTTAATAATGTTCATTTTGAGGTAATTAAAAAAATATATATATATACTATGAACTAGAAAAAAAACCTTTTTCTACTTTTAACCACAAATAAAACTAATAGTGAAATACAATCATTAAACTTTAATTAAGTTTTAACTAGCCCTATGTGTCCCCAAAAAAACCACCGAAAAAATGTTTAAGGTAGCAAGTGAAAAAAACGGTCGTTTAGGGGTTAAAGCAGCCTTAGGTACTGTAGTTGACAGAAGTTCATAAACATGCTCTTTAGCTTGTGCAGAGATCATATTGCAACTGAAGAGGAACAAATAAGCAGTGTATCCCAATTGAAATTGTAGTCCCTGTGGCATCTACAGATAAATAATACTGTTCATTGCAATCTAGATTGGGCCCATGATGCAATGATTGCTACAAAGACATATCTGACAGAAAGCAAGCATAAGTCTATTTTAATTTAGTAAAAGCTGTAGGAGGTGGGAATTTAGAATACAATAAATACAGAAAAATCTCCAGCTATGAAACAAAACTTAAAATCTCTGATCTGATTTTAATCCACTGTCATGCAAAATCAATAAAGATTTCTATATAGAACTCTACATACACTGATTCATTATTTTTGTAGTTTTAAAATAAGGATTTTTTGTCCTTCAACAATTAGTCCCTAGAAAATGTGGCTGTCACAATCAGGGGGATAGGGATCTTATTTAGAACTTTGTCCCTGGGATTAGATGACTCTATTTACACCACTGCTATGATGGGTTACTCAGGTTAGCCACTCACAATTCTGTTGCTGCTCACCTGCAGTAATTATGGATCGCTACATTCCTGGTCTTGAACTTAAATTATTTCTGTTTAACCAATTGTAATATCTTTTGGCTCTATTTAATTTTCCATGCTGTGTACTGGGAAAAAATTCCAAAAGCAGAGAACTTGATGTAAAAACGCTTTTGCACAATTTTCTTGCTGGTCCAGTTTTTAAGTCTCTTACTGTGCATTCCAAATATCACCTCCCATTTATTCTTTGGGTCATTGTGATGACAAGGTTACATATGTTTTAATAAAATTGTTAATTTTGCCATATTCTGACGCTAATAACTTTTTTTTATACTTTGGCGTATGGAGCTGGGTAAGGTGTCATTTTTTAAGGACATTATGATGTTTACATTGATACTATTTTGGGGAAAGTACAACCTTTTTTTTCCTTTTTATTTCAATTATCTTCTGTTGCGGGGTTCACCATTTTTATATATTTTGATAGATCGGACTGTTCAAAAATTTGGTGATACTTAACATGCTTACAATTTTTATTGGAGGGGGAGATTTGAACTTTTAGGGGTTTTTCATTTGTTAAACTTTTTAAAAATGTTATTACTTTTTTTTTTAGACCACCTATGATACATTCTTTCTTGTATACTTTATATTAAAGACTTTGAAATGGTAAGGCAGGAGCAGTTTGGGTCAATCTATTTGCAACCTGTGCATGTAGAATTTGTAGAAATAGGATAACATTTGATTAAGATTAATGTAAATTATTTTATCAATTTCAAATTGCAGTAGCAGAAATTGTTAATATTTCACTAATTTTTAGTAACTTGTATTTACAATGGTCAAATACACATATGTACTGTATATATGTAGATACTTAAGCAAAATGATGACATCAGATTGATTACTGTCATGTTTTTTTCTGAATTTCCCGATTCTTTTAATTATTGCATTCTAGTTTATTGCAAACAATCCACATAAAGTTTCAATATGTTATCAAAAATATTTAGTTAAAATATCTAACAGCAAACATAATATCTAGCCTTCTGAATAAACGTTTCAAGCAAAAGTAATATATTTCAACATGGATTTTTGAGAGTCCTTTAATTAGGGCAAATAGGATATCTACTGTTAGGATTCCAACCACCTTATGTGTATCAGCTATTTGTTTAACAGGGTTTCAATTCATGCAAGTCAATGTTCTCTTGTTTGTCTCCATTAATAAATTCATTAGAAGGAAGTTAGTCTCCTACCGTGAGCAAACTCTTCACATTCAGTCTGTTACAATAGAATAATTTCACATTTAGTCCAGAAAAATGATAAACAAACCAATCCCCTCCAGGTGTTTAAATCCTTGCTTGTTCTTCTAAAACAAGCCTCCTAGATTTTCTTTTAAAAAAAGAATGTACACAGGACAACAGCTTCCAGTTTCACATAAATTGTGTACTGTAGGCTAAATGCTAACAGGGCATTGCTGGTCTTGTTTCACACCTTGTTAGCACTGCAATTAGCTTTCTTTACATTTACTGATTGCTGTTTTGCATACTGGACTTAATTCCATCTTGATTTAGAGCTTAAGGTGCAGCTGGCTTGTGGCATTGTTATAAATTGTGGCAAAGGAAACTCAGAGGACCATTTAACTGCAAGAGATCCAAGAGAGATGAAACTAGAAAACATCACCCACATAAAAATGTTGGGTTTAGTGGCAATGGTTATATTTCTGCAAGGATGTACCTCAAGGCCTACTGAAACTACTGTGAATAGAGAAGACCCAATGCACGTAAGATCGGAAGCATTAAAAAGACTTCTAAATGTTTTTGGCATTGAAGATCCACCGCATTCTCTTCATCATGTCAAACAACCACCCCAGTACATGATTGACTTGTACAACACTGTGGCTGGAGCAGATGGTGTCACCAAGGATCCAGATCTTTTGGAGGGTAATACAGTCAGAAGTTTCTTTGACAAAGGTAAATCATGCTTTCATTTGGAATATTTCTTTATGATGTGTATTTCTCACCTGATGTATTGTTTGTCCTTTGGCTAATGTCCCATAATTTCTCAGTTCACAGTGACCAGATGTATTTTCTGTTTAACCTTTCAACTGTTACCAAGAATGAGAAGATTTTAACAGCTGAGTTACACCTGTTCAAACTGAAGCCAAGACCAACAGAGACTGCTTATTTTAAAAGGCATCATTTCTGCCAGGTAAGGCTCTAAGAGCAGAAATGCCAAATAGTAAAAAATGTTAAAATTAGTATATAAAATAGTTTAGACTATTAAATAATATGGTGTAGTATAATGGCCCACATTTTGCTATTGCTGTCTTTAAGCATAAATATAGACCAAATAGTCATAAAATGCAGTTTAGCACAGTGGTGTTTACCTATCTGTATCTTTCTGCTACAGATTAGTGTGTATCTGGTACTGGACAAAAAAAAAATGCAATTGCCAGAAGGAAGAAAAATGTTGTCATCAAAGCTGGTCCCTATGCATTCCTCAGGATGGGAAGTGTTTTCAATCACACAAGCAGTGAGTATTTCTACTTTTTATTTTTATTTTTTAACTATACATTTAGATTCACATTACTATAATAAGATACTTACAAAATCCTTATTAGGTTATAAAACAGAAATAAATTGTAATGGAGTAATAATTTTTTATGTATTTATCTGAAAGGTTCGTGCCTGGAATGATGAAAGCCACAACCATGGTATTCTTGTGACAGTGAGGAACCTTGGAGGAGGACAAGCTGATACCAATATTATTCGCTTTGCCTCCGGAAAAGATCATCATGAAAGCAAGCAACCAATGCTTGTGCTCTTTACTGATGATGGGAGAAGAGGAGTGGTATCCATGAGTAATCAACCAGGTAATAAGAGAATGTTTATTGACATGTTTTGCAGCTAGATGAAATTTCCTAAATTTGTTCCATTTTTTTCCTAATGGGTAGAAAATGGAAAATGAAGCAGAGCTATCAGTTTTAAATTTGTCTCTCCAAATTTATGTTGAATAATTTGTTAGGTATAATGACCATATTAATATTATTAAACTGGAATTTACAAAGTTAATTATGTTCTTTATCACTTTGCACAGACGGTCTTCCTTTTGCAATATCCAATGAACATTATGCTCCAACTCCAAACAGAACAAGGACGGCAAGAGCTTTGCAGGAGGATGGGCACACATCCTGCCAAAGACATCCACTTTATGTTGACTTTGAAGAAATTGGTTGGTCTGGGTGGATCATCTCCCCAAGAGGATATAATGCTTATCATTGCAAAGGATCATGCCCATTCCCGCTAGGTCAGAATATGAGACCCACTAATCATGCTACAGTGCAATCTATCATTAATGCTCTCAAATTGACACAAGGTGTCAATAGTCCATGCTGTGTCCCTGACAAACTCTTCACTATCAACTTACTTTACTTTGATGATGATGAAAATGTTGTTTTGAAGCAGTATGATGATATGGTTGCTGGTAGTTGTGGATGCCACTAAAGACTAGACTAGATGAGAGGTCATTTAGAAGACTCTAGCATGGATGCATGCACTGAATGTTCCCATTAAGAAATAATGTATTTTTACTTACTGTTTACTTACTGAGGTTGTGTATATATTTTTTTGTAAGCACTAAAGAATCAAGGGTAAAAAGTGAGCAGCTATTGAAATGCCTCCTATAGTAGGCAGCTGTGTTTTCCTTGAGCCTACATATTCTGTAGATTTTTGGACAGAGCACCAATTATCTACTACAGGTAAGAAACATATATTATTTTTTTTTGTGAATGATCAAAAGTTACTGATTTTTATTCATACCTTTGCCACTGTGTGGTTGTTGATATACCTGTGGAAACCAATGTTAAATAATATAACATGTATCATATGTACATAAATAAAATTATAATATATAACTGGTTATTATAAGATCATGGCCTACAGTATTTGTATGTGTGCAAATGAACGGATTTGTTATAAATGTATTTTTTTTAATTACTAATGGGAAACTGTGACTGAAAGGGTCATTGTAGTTTGCACTGAGTACAAAATTGTAGCTGATTCTGTATGAGTTGTCATACATGGTGAAAAACTTAGTGGGTGCCCATGGTGTTCATTGTTAATTTCCAGAGAAGCGAGGGGTATATAATTTGCAATTGTCTAATCACATCTGAAATCAAATAGACAATACAAGCAGAGAGATGCAGATGTGTAAATATAATGAATACATTTTATTAGTACACAAAGGATAGATTTAACAATTAAACCCCCCCCCCCAAAAAAGGGGATAAGAACATGAAGAGTCTCCCCACAAATAGTAATATTGGATATATAAGTTGTCATAGTAATAATTAGGTAAAAAAAATGGAGCTACAAAAATAGAAGGTCAACAATGTTAATACACAAACAGCAATGAATTTAGTGTGACATATAATGGGGGAACAAAGTCCCAAAGATAATAAATAAATAAAGTGCTGTGTGCAGTAGTATAGCCACCAAATACTTAAATCAAGAGATAAATAAACCTCAATAATGCATATTAATAACTAATAAGAATAATTAAAGAGAGTCCAAAGGGGGAGACCAAGATATTTTTTTGTCCAAAAAAAGTGGCGCGTTTCGGGACGGTTCCCTTCTTCTGATTAAAACATGGACATATAACAGCAGTTGCAGATAGACAGATATACAAGACCAACCTCATTAAGTTAATTAAGTAAATAGGGGAGTGGTATCTAGAACAACCAATAAGGTTAAGAAGAATGATATACATCTAAATACAGACAGATGTATATCATTCTTCTTAACCTTATTAGTTGTTCTAGATAGCACTCCCCTATTTACTTAATTAACTTAATGAGGTTGGTCTTATATATGTCCATGTTTTAGTTAGAAGAAGGGAACCTTCCCGAAACACGTCACTTTTTACTTTTTTTTTGTCACTAGTGTGACGGTATTACATGAGGCGCCGTTCTCCTGCTGTTCTTTTTTGTCTTGTATATAGCCAACAGTCCCTTAGTATATAGCCAATGCCTGCCCCATTAGTATATATCCAGTGCCTGCCCCATTAGTATATAGCCAGTTCTTGCCCTCTTATTATATAGCCAGTGCCTGCCCCGTTAGTATCTCGCCAGTGCCTGCTTTGTTAGCATATAGCCCATGCATGCCCCCTTAGTATATAGCCAGTACCTGCCTCCTTAGTATATAGTCAGTGTCTGCCCCCTCAGTATATATCCAGTGCCTCACCCTCTATTACATAGCCAGTAACTGCCCCCTTGTATATAGCTAGCAGCCCCCTATGCCCAGCCTATTAAAAAAAAAAACCTCTGCACTCACCTTTCCGACGACCGCCGCAGGTCCACTTCTTTTTTCTGTAGCTCTGCTTCTGGGTCCCCACATGCTGCCGTCGCATATACCATGACATCAGCCGCTATTTAAAAAACATGGACACTGGTCCTTTTGTACTGTGTTTATCCTTTTTTTTTTTTTTTTTTTGAGGCATTGAAAAAAGTATCCCCAGTAATCATGACCCATTTACGAGTTTACATGCACCATGCACTTATTAGAGATATACTCCTGTATGTATCCTTAGTCTGATGGCAATATAGTTGTTTGGAATTTTAATCTTGACTTGTTTTATGTATTGTTTTGTGGTATATGGATTTTTAATCTAATTATCTAAATAAAAGTTGATTATTGGACCATAATACTCAGTACGTTTTGGGTTTTGGACACTATAGTAAATCTAGGACTGCTGTCTCCGTGGTCTTCCGTTTTGTTCGCAGCTGCAAGGGCGACCGCCTTTTCTCAGCTGACTTTTGAATAAAATATTAAGTGATTGTGTTACATCAGCTCCCCAGTCTAGCCCCCCTTGTTACATCTTCGCCATACCGGGGTATGTAAAAGTACCTTTTGCCTCTGCAATCCGACATGCCCATCAAATCTTCACAATCCACCTCCCAAAAAGCACAGAGAAAGACGAGAAGCTGGCCCGCAAGGGCACACAAACTAGAGGCACCTCTAATATATGTCCCCATAATGAAGCACCATGCTCACCGATATCACCCCCAGATGACATCACTCCACCAAATCTGTCACCAGCATATGAGGCACCCTCATCACCGGAACCCACACGTGATAGGGGAGCAGCAGTTGCCCAAAAAGTTTTTAGGGTCCTGATGCCCTTTATGGATAAGAGACTGGAAGTTCTTTGCACTTCCATCAACAATGCACTAATGCAAATCCCCAACAACACGCAGCGCATAGGAGAGCTGGAAACCAGAGAAGAGGCCACAGAAATGTCAGTCGCTGCTTTGGAACAATCAGAATAACAATGGAGGAATCTCTACAAAACAAACTTGAAGACCTGGAAAACAGGGACCGTAGAAATAACTTACGATTTGTGGGCATTCCAGAATCAGTCACTGTTGATAAATTGACAAACTATCTCACTGAAGATCTCCTGAAAGCCCTCCAAACGGACTGCCCTCAAGACCCTATGTCCGTTGTACGGGCACATCGTATAGGGCCCCCAAGAGATAATGGAGGAGGTCGTCCTAGACCAGTGATTGCCAAATAACTTCATTGGGCTTTGAAGGAAAAAATTCTTAAGGCCTATAGAAATCAGACACAGCTCACAATCCAAGGGAATCGCATCCACTTATTTCAGGACTTTTCTGCCCTAGTATTATGGATGCTTAAAGAGTGCTGGAGTGTTGGAATGACACAAAATAGCTACTTTAGGCGAGGTAACCGCATGGGCAAATTTCTGGGGTCTTTGACCAAGACCTGGTAAACTATCCAGCTCATTTTTCACCTACAAGGCCCACTGTCAAGCCAGCTAGTTACGAACCCTGATGAGATAGCATCCCTGATACATAACTATTTTGAGGACCTTTATCGAGCTGACCCCACAGGCACAGCCAGTATCGAGACATTCCTTGATTCTCTCTCTTTACCAGGGGTGACGGAGACAGAGCAGCTATTTCGGGATCATGCTTGGGAAAGGTGCCAGGGCCAGATGGCCTATCAGGGGAATACTATAATTAGTCCCTGAAGCATATTACACCTGACCCAGGCAGTATTCACAAAGGTGCGCCATGCAACTAAAAGCAAGAAACACTCCACACTATGACAGTATATGTGTATTTTACTACTCATACATTACAATGTGCTGATAGCACATTGTAATGAATGGGTTAACCCGAGGTAGCTTCGGGTCTTTGTGAGAACCAAAGTTACCATGACGACGGATTGCCGATCCCCGATGATGTCACGGGGAGCGACGATCCTCAGAAAGATGGCGATCAGCAGGAAAACACCCGTAATCGGTGCCGGCACCGATCGCGGGTGTTACCGGTAAGCCTTTGCTGCAATATGCAGCAAAGACTTACAGGCTATGGAGAGGGCTCGGACTGCGAGCCCTCTCCATGCACCGGGACCCGGCATGTGACGTATTATTACGTCACATGTCGGTAAGGGGTTTTTACACAGCTTAGTATCATCTGCAAATATTGAAACTTGACTGTATAAAACCTCTATAAGGTCATTAATAAAAATATCAAAAAGAAGGGATCCTTTTGGTGCCCCACTGGTAACTTCTGTTTTCTATCACCAATTGCTTATCCATATACACAGAATTTAGAATTTTCTGCTTTTTGAAAACATAGTCACCAGAATAACTTGATAACTAATATTTTCCATATGTCTGCTGTCACGGGTGCACTCACGATCCATATCGCGGGTGGCACTGCTCACCTGTCCCCACTCCCGATTTCAGTCCACGGCCCGCACACACGCCGGCTTCTGGAAAGTTAAGAGGCTAGTGCACCGCTAATTGGCGCTGGCCATTTCCCAGAAATCTATTTAAACCTGCCACTCCCTACACACTGTGTTGGATCTTTGTACTCAATGCCTAAGAGAAAGCTGTTTCCTGGGAGTTATTCCTGTGTATTGACCCCCCGTTGTGATCCCGGACCTGTTCCTGATTACGCTCTCCCGCTACCAGCCCTGACCTTCCATCTCTGACTTTGCCACCTGTCTTGACCTACTGCCTGTCCCAGACCTCGAGAATAGCTTATAACTTTGTACCCCGACCTTGGCTGCCACCGCGGACAAGTCGCACCTGTGGAACGAACTGTGGTGGTGCCACGCCGCACCAAGTCCAACCTGCTTTGTGGCGGGTTCTGTTGAAAACCAGGTGTCACTTAGATTCCGGTCCCAGGTGTCGGCTTGTGTCATCGTCTGTGGTGGTCCAGGTTCACTACCCCAGAAGCATAACATCTGCTTTAATTGTACAAACATCCTTTCCCCTTTTAAGGATGTTAGGTGGCATATAATTTTAGGTGCAATTTTTTTTGCCTTTCAAGAAAGTCAATAAAATCTATATTTGAAGGGACCAATTTAGTCAAAAGTGACTTAACACACACACACACCTCAAAGTATTCAGAATAGCCTTTGGGAAGTTTGTTAACCCTTTGAGCATTTTAGTTACATTTTTTTAATAGTTTTAATTATTTCCTATTGAGAGTAACGAAACATGTATCACTGAACAGTGTCCAATAACTGACCATCCAAAATAGTTTTTTTCTTTTTTATATATTTTTACTTCAGTATTCACATATTTACATATATCTTCATATTGGCACACACTGGCTTTCATGCAAAATTGTGGCTTGCAAAATTTGATTATCCAGTGAGTGTTAACACAATATTTATAGATTTTTTTATGACCATTTTACAAAGTTGCATCACTTACGTGTTCGTAGACCTTAGGGCAGTGACGCACACTCCTGCGGCTGTTGGACAGGATAGTATCGTCCACATTCAGTGACGTTTCGAGGGACACGCCCTCTTCCGTAGACGTGTACGATACACACCTCCAGGGTAATTTAAACCCTACTAACCGGAAACACATAGTATAAACGTTAAATACATTTAAACATAGGGATAATCCCACCACAGGGGTATACAAATCAGAATCACCATTACAATTATCAACAAACCAGTCACAGACCGACAAACCAACAGTCAAGATACAGACAAACGTCACCATACAGGCATGAACACAAGAGGACTACATATGCACAATCACAAATACTCAGGAGAGACTCCACATATGCCCAAGTCACTCAGATCCCATCCACTTCATCACAGATAACACACACCACACAGACACAAATAGCACAATCATACCGGACAACCCCCCCATTGGGATCCCAGTCAAAAAAAAGAGAATTAGAAGAGGAAATGGAAACAAGCACCAAAGAAAAAAATAGGGAAGACATAACCAATACAGATCTAGAAACATTAGGTATTTTCAACTTAAGTAAAACAACACTGAGTAAAAATCACATTAGTCTATTAAATAAGGGACTCAAATTTGCACCCAGCCACAAACTGGACAGATTTGGAATAAACATAGGTATGTAGACCAATGTATTTTAAAATCGGCTTATTTCAAACACACAGACTTAAAACCGAAATCTAAATTCTTCCCAAGACAAGAGATGAGCAAAGAAATGACATCGTTTAAACTGTCCTGTGAAAAAGATATCAAAAAGCTCAAACAAACAAATGGATACCCAAACCTAACAAAATTAGAACAACAAGCGATGAGAAATTTACAGAAAAACAATAATATAACTATACGCCGGCAGATAAAGGGGGGGGGGGGTCGTGATACTTGATACACTAGTATACAACAAGGAGTGTTTAAAACAACTACAAGATGAAAAAAACCTACTGTAAACTTTCTAGCGATCCCACCAATCTATACGCAACAGAGCTAACTAAGTTATTAGATGAAGCATATGAAATGGAAATCATAACAAAAAAAAATATGACCATATATTACATAAACAAACATTACAGGATACCTATATTTTATTGTATACCAAAAATTTACAAAGACAAAAATAACCCACCCGGACGACCAATAGTATCTGGCATAGGATCATTAACAGCTAATCTTTCACAATATATAGACAGTTTTCTACAGGAATATGTTAAAAAAACAAAAAGTTATTTGAAAGACACAACTCAAATTATAGGGGTCCTAGAAGGTTTGCAGTGGGATCAAAGCTGGCTAATCACAACTCTGGACGTCAGTTCATTATATACATGCATAAAACACAATTTAGGAATTCACGCAGTGGAACATTATCTAACAAATGCAGGAGACTTAAACAATGAACAAATTAACTTTTTGAGAGAATGCATCCAGTTCACTTTAGAGCATAATTATTTTTATTTTGAAGGGGATTTCTATCTCCAATTATCCGGTACAGCCATGGGCACCAGGTTCGCACCAAGCTATGCTAATTTATTTATGGCATATTGGGAAGAACAAACCATAGAAAGCACGCTTGGTGACGGCCTGGTGCTCTGGTGTCGTTATATCGATTGATTTGGGACAAAAGTGAAATAGAATTAAAAAACTTCATCTCAGCAATAAACAATAACACCTACAACCTTTATTTTACACCCAATAAAAGCAAAAGAAAGAGTAGAATTTTTGGACTTGCAAATTGACATAAAAGAAGGCAAGCTAGAGTGCAGTACTTACAGAAAACCCACGTCGAGAAACAGCTACATATCTAGGCACAGTTGCCATCTCCCTAGATCAGTGATGGCGAACCTTTTGGAGACAGAGTGCCCAAGCTGCAACCAAAACTCACTTATATGTCGCAAAGTGCCAACATGGCAATTAAAGCGGTAACTGATTGATCCCTGCTGTATCACAGGTTTTAATCGTATTGGCGTCCTGAGTTCACCAGTACAATAGAAAGATGATAGAGAAATTTGGATTGCAGCTTCCCACCAGGGTCCCTGATGAGAAAGGATCAGGGGACCCAGAGCAGGAGGTCCAATAACAATCCATCTCTATCCACACCTTCTTGCTTCTCCTTTAGTCCTGGCAGCCAAATAGAGCTGAGCATGGCACGTCCTGGGCTGTATTGGATCACAGGAGAAAGCCTTTAGTCCATGCTGACAAACTCTGTGTTGGGGTGAAGGCCTGGGTGCCCACAGAAAGGGCTCCGAGTGCCACCTCTGGCACCCGTGCCATAGGTTCGCCACCACTGCCCTAGATGGTTAGAAAATATACCTTATGGACAGTTCAGAAGACTGAGAAGGAACTGCACGACAATAGAAAAATTTGAAGAAGCAAGCCAACTAACATTACAATTTCAAGAAAAAGACTATAAAATCACGACACTAGAACCAGCTTTACATAAAGCAAGACAACTCACAAGAGAACAATTATTGAAAAACAAAATCACACCGTCACACAATAAAACAAATGAAGAAAAATACACAGAAAACACCCCACAAGAGAACAAAACTAAAATCATTTTACCATGTAACACACAGTATAAGAAAATACAAAACATAATTACTAGACATAGTGTGTGGGATATGTTAAAAAACGACAGAGCACTTCATGAAATGCTACCTGACAGACCACCCATAGTCTATACCAAAGCTCCGAATTTAGGCTTACAAATAGCCCCATCCATCAAAAAGAAAACGAGAACCACACCTGAGACCTGGCTCAATCTGAAAGGTTTTTACAGATGCGGAGAATGCACTTGTTGCAAAAAAACTTCATTCAAAAAAAGAACTTCCCAAGTCAAATAACAATAACACATGCATATAATAAATGAGCTGCTCACATGCAACAGCACAGGAGTGATATACATTATAACTTGCACATGCAATAAACAATATATTGGCAGAACAATCAGACCCTTGAAAGAAAGGATTTCAGAACACATAAGAAATATTAAGAAAGGCTTGGAAACACATTCTTTATCAAAACATTTCAAAATAAGTCACAATATGGATTTTTCTCGGTTACAATTCTGTGTACTCCAGTCTATTGCAAAAGACTGGCGAGGTGGAGATTATATCGCAAAAATGTCCAAGGCAGAATCTAGGTTTATATATGAGTTTGACACGCTGATACCTAAGGGGTTAATTGCAGAGTTGGAAATGTTGGCCTTTTTGTAATGGATAGGGCACAGCTGAACACTCTCCACGACAGTCAGGCTGTTTTCCAGCACTCGTGGGGGTCTCCTACTGTCCCCCACCCAACATACATATATAATTGTATTGTTCTACTGTGAAACTACATTTATTGACTATATGTAGGTAATCTTCATATACCGATCTCAAAAAGAACTTTTTGAAAAACCCACACCAGGTTTACAAGGTGACCAGGGGAAGGAATCCAGGACGGGTATTAACAAACAACCAACAAGGGGTATAAAAGTAAGTGAACAGAAGGAGGTATACACATTTTTTTAAGCTACTGAAGAAGAAGCGCCACGCTTCGAAACGCGTCTAGCATATGTCATAAGAATTGAGCAGCTTCATACCTTACAACATCTATGATTCACATTGATGGACTATTTATTTGAAAGTACAACATAACCTTGCTCCGGACCTTCAACGCCGTGTGTACTACAAAAGCTGATAACAGGTGACATCAAGATCAGCTAGTTTGGGCTGCGGGAGGTGAAAACCCACGATCCACAAGCCGGTCAAAGGCGTCATTAGCGGCGTCTTCAACGCTGTTCTGAACGCCACTACAGAACAAAGAACGCATCCAGCTTGCACAGCCCAAAGACACTTTACATAACGTCCCCTGGGACAAAGCGGCGAAATAGACATAGCTGGTGATCGGAACCCGCAGAAGAAGGCAACACGGTCCCGCTAAGAAACACCAACATCAGCCGAGCTGAATCAACTAACCGTGAGTGCCATATAATATAACAAACAGTCGCATATTACAAACCATAAAGGTACCACATGAAGGCTACAATTGTCTTAAAAGATTGAAAGCTGCTCAAAGAAACAAATTTTATTGTTTATTTTTCATTTTTTATTTATAATTTTTCATTTTATTTTTCATTTTTTATTTTCTATGACCTGAAAACACAAACCTCCTGGAATACTTACCCCTTGGTCGTAAACCTTAACATATATATGTTAATCAACAAATATAGATTTCATCTATCAAATATCTGTGAATTTTTTTCTTTCCATTTTGGGAATTTTATGAAAGTACCTTAAAAAAGGATTTCATGTTTTACTTCTCTGTCTATATATAATCGCTATTTTCTATGCATGAATATGTTTTTAAATGTCTTAAATATTGGTCCTCAACTGTTGTAATTGAATATTATATCGAGACAAGCAAATTAAATTAAATGTTTTTTTTGTTAACAAGTTGTTTACAAATTCTTGTTAACAAGTTGTTTACAAATTGTTTAAATCGGTTTTTGTTTACAAATTCTTGGTAACAATCTGAGACAGTTTCTATTTTAGTGCCCACATTCTTTGCAAAAAAACATTTAAACATAACCTTTGGTTAGATACTATCTATGAATATGGTTAATATTACTTTTACTATAAAGGTCTAAATGTAAGATTATTATGCCTAAAAAATATTTTACTCTTTTCAGTATCTTATCCTATTGCACTTACCCTTTTCCATTTCATCTTAAGAATACATGATAATTACATTCCTCATTTAGACCTTTTGGACTCAAAGATTCTATTGCAAAAGATGCCCGCAAGCCTAACGTATACAATACCTGGGCTGTGTCCATGTAGCCTAGTACAGGAGGCAGGCAGTCTTGGTGAGGGAGGGAGAAGGAGGAGCGGACTCCACGCATATCGTCACCTATACGGTGACTTCCGCAGGGGTGAGTGACTGAATGCAAGTGTTGGCCTGTATATATATGGCCTGTTCCCCTACCCGCTGTGGCAATCAAGCCTCCAATTACCTGCAAGCCCATATGTGCTGCACGAATCACACTCCATCTTCGCGGCGTGTGAGCAGAAAAGATCTGAATCATGTGATGAGTCACATGATCGAAAAACATAGAGAGTTATCAATGAGTATCTACGGATGCTCTGTGAGGAGTCATGTGGTCAGTCACATGATCAGAACCTATAAAGAAGTAGTACTTTAGAGTTCACGCATGTTCAGTACTGTATCGATCGCCAATATGCATAATAAAGTGAAAAGAGTACTTCAATCCTCCAATCGCACACGCGATTGGATTTTGGTGTAATAGCGCCGACTTTCATGCGACACAAATCGGGGGGTGTGGCCGTCGGACAACCCGACTGATTCGGACTAAGCGTGGGATTTAACATTCAAAATTTTGTCGCAAGCCATGCACTTACATGCACCGGGAAGAAGAAGGTGAACTCTGGCGGACCTCAGCGGGGAAGCGACACAAGCAAGAAATTGGATGCACGATCTTAGTGAATCGCGGCAGCTCCGAATCCTCGTTGGACAATGCACCTCGGGGATCGCGACGGGACTAGTGATGTCCTAAGATGGATTCTTGATGATCGAAGGAACGTCATGCTCGTCCGTCCATCGAAAAAATCAGTCTTATGGGCCGTGGTTCCAAACTACGAGAGAAGAAGATTCAAGGCCCCAGAGATAATGGAGGTTCATCCATGCAGAATAGTGTAAACAAGGTTTTTTCCCAATCTGGATCATAACCAAAGACAAAAAGAGATAAGTAAATCACATAGTGTAGAGATAGATCAAATGCCCGGGATGAGGGACAAGTAAGAAAGACAGCCTATAAAGAAAAAGAAAGGACATCAAAAAAACAACAACTACTAGTCGTGACTGAGAGGGTGTGCAGTAGCCAACCCATAAGTTAATCATATGGGGGTCATTGAAAAAACAAATATAATAGGGACCCCAATAGTGTTAGATACGGGCAGGGCTGGATTAAGGTTGGTGGGGGCCCCTGGGTGCAAAATCTGGTGGAGGCCCCCACTAAGTGTAGCGTACACACACATCCTCCTGCTTCCTTTCCACTATCCCAGCAGTAACACAGCTACATACAGCCGCCTCACCCCCAGTAACACAGCTACATACAGCCGCCTCACCCCCAGTAACACAGCTACATACAGCCGCCTCACCCCAGTAACACAGCTACATAGAGCCCCTTCATCCCCAATAACACAGCTACATACAGCTGCCTCATCTCCAGTAATACAGCTACATACAGCCGCCTCACCCCCAGTAACACAGCTACATACAGCCGCCTCACCCCAGTAACACAGCTACATACAGCCGCCTCACCCCAGTAACACAGCTACATACAGCCGCCTTATCCCCAGTAACACAGCTACATACAGCCGCCTTATCCCCAGTAACACAGCTACATACAGCCGCCTCTTTCCCAGTAACACAGCTACATACAGCGGCCACGAGTGAGTACTCGTGGTGCTCACAGTACCGAGCCTAGGCGCTATGGACGCCTTTGAGGGAAGTATATCCGGTAGCAGATTTGCGGCCAGAAATACGTCCCCCATAAGTTCTGGTGAATGTACCCTTATACAGACATGTTTATACAATTACCCACATTTATATACATATACACACACACAGCAAATACACACACATTCAGTATATACAGCATTTATACACACATTCAGTATATAGAGCATATACATTCATACCATATACACAGCATATACAAAAACCACATCATTCACATAGATATAAATGTACACACATATAAGCTTATATAAATATATGCGTATATAAACACAGTGGGGGTCATTTACTAAGGGCCCAATTCGCGGTTTCCCGACGGAAAACGCGAATTGGGCATGCACGCGACGGAACGAAAACCCGACAGATTCGGAAAAACCGCCGCATTTTTTTAAAAAATGTGTCGCGAAAATTGCACTTACCTTCACTCAGCCCGGCTCGGTGTACTCCAGTGCGTTCCGATGCTCTTCAGCGCAGCAGCGACATCTGGTGGACAGCGGAGGAACTACCATAGTGAATCCCGGCCGGACCTGAATCCACCGCAGAGAAAGCGCCGCTGGATCGCGAATGGACCGGGTAAGTAAATCTGCCCCAGTATATGCATATATACGCAGTATATACACAGTAGATGCATATATACATAGTATATACATATATATACACAGTAGATGCATAAATACACAGTACAGGCAGTCCCCGGGTTACATACAAGATAGGGTCTGTAGGTTTGTTCTTAAGTTGAATTTGTATGTAAGTTGGAACTATAGATTTTATCATTGTAATCCCAGCCAGAACTTTTTTGGTCTCTGTGACAATTGGATTTTAAAAATGTTGGGTTGTCATAAGAATCAAGACTAACAATAAATCTTCATTACAGACACATTTGATAAATGTTACAGCTGTTTATTGTAGCCTAGGACTAAAGTACAATAAATTACCAATATTCAGAGGTCCGTTTGTAACTAGGGGTCGTATGTAAGTTGAGTGTTCTTAAGTAGGGGACCGCCTGTATATAAATATATATATACACGTATACACAGTAGATGAATATATATATACAGTATATACATATATACACTGTATATACATACTGTATATACATATATACACATATACAGAGATCGCGATAACGCCTCTACAAGCGTCTATGACGCATGCAGAGGCTGATTTACACTCCAAAAAAAACACCAAGCGTATAAATACGCTTGGTGATTTTCTTGTAAAAGCGCTGGCTCTCAGCAGTAGTGATGTGCAGCTGCCGCCTGCTAGTTTGTAAGGAGCAGAGCGGACAGCGGAGCTCAGACAGAGCAGTCACGTGCACACGGACCCTACTACACTGCAGAGATGTCTCTGCTACTCCCCCGCAGAAGGGAAGCTAAAGCCACGCCCCATGAGAACTCACTGCTGCCGGTCACTGTCTTCTCCAAGCTGCTCTCTGTCCTGTGTCACTTCACATATAGGGAGCAGCAGGGGAATCACATTACACTAAAAAGATGCGGGGCAAGCACAAGCAGGAGGACAGGACATGTGACATTTTTCTGGGGTCTCTGCTCCTCCTCCCCTCCTGACCCGTCTCTCTAGTTCTAATATATACAGCTGCACATGCGCACTAGCAGACTTGGCAAAGTCTGAGAGAAATGAGGAGAGTGGAGGAGCGTTTCATTCCAAAGCTGTTTGTTGTCATCTGTGGTGGGGGTCCTGTGCCTGCTGTGGTGGTCCTGTGTCTGCTGTGGTGTTCACACAGGTTTGTGTGACTGACCTATTCCCAGGGAGTTCAATTGATTAACCCCTTAAGGACGGAGGGTTTTTCGCCTCATTTCTCGCTCTCCAACTTCAAAAATCCATAACTTTTTCATTTTTCCGTGTACAGACCTGTGTGAGGGCTTATTTTGTGCGTAACAAATTTTACTTTCCCGTAATGTTATTTATTTTAACATGCCATGTACTGCAAAGCTGAAAAAAAATTCCAAATGTGGAAAAATTGAAAAAAAACCGCACGTGCGTCACGTTCTTGTGGGCTCAGTTTTTACGACTTTCACTCTTCGCTCCAAATAACACGCCTACTTTATTCTTTGGTTCGGTGCGATCACGGTGATACCAAATTTATACAGGTTTTATTGTGTTTTAATACATTTTCAAAAATTAAACGAACGTGTACAAAAAAGAAAAAAATTTTTTTGCCATCTTCTGACGCTAATAACTTTTTCATACTTTGGCGCACGGAGATGTGTGAGGGGTCATTTTTTGCGAAATGAGGCGACGTTTTCATTGCTACCGTTTTGAGGTCTGTGCGACATTTTGATCATTTTTTATTTCATTTTTTATGTTATGTAAAAAGGTGTAAAAGTCGCATTTCGGACATTTGGGCGCCATTTCCCGCCTCGGAGGTCACCGCCGGCCGTAACCGTTTTTATATTTTGATAGATCGGGCATTTTGGGACGCGGCGATACCTAATATGTCTGTGATTTTTACTGTTTGTTATGTTTTATATCCGTTCTAGGGAAAGGGGGGTGATTTGAACTTTTAATATTTTATTAATTTTTTTTATTTTTTAAACTTTTTTTTTTCTTTTTTTTTTCACTATCTTTTAGACCATCTGGGGTACATTAACCCTAGATAGTCAGATCGCTGCTACCATATACTGCAATACTTCTGTATTGCAATATATGGCATTTTTGCAGCACATTCATTACAATGAGCCACTGGCTCATTGTAACGAATATGCAGCTGCCAGATAGCCTCGTGTCAAAAGAAGACACGAGGCTACCATGGCAACTGATCGCCGCCCCCCGATGACGTTCGGGGGCGTGGCGATCGAAAAAAAGATGGCGGCGCCCACGCGCCGCCGTCTTTTAAACGCCGCCGGCGACTTTGCCGGCGGCGTTTAGGGGGTTAATAGCCGCGATCGGTGCAAGCACCGACCGCGGTTATTAGCGGTGGGGGTTTTGTGCAAAATGCAAAAACCCCCACCTTTGTATGAAGAGGACTCAGCCCGTGAGCCCTCTTCATACATCCCTTATACCTCTGCGCCGTAGAGCTACGGCGCAGAGCGTTAAGGGGTTAATAGTGGTTACCGGAGCCTGACATAAGATGTATTAAATAAGGTACAAAATAGTTATGATTGAGGTTCTATGCATGGGTGGACTGCATGGGACACAGGAGGTGACAATGATCTTGCAATGGTCACAAGAGCTTACAATCTATGGGGAGAGGGGGGGGGGGAGGTGAAAGTGCTTGTCCAATGGTCACAAGAGCTTACAATCTATGAGATCGAGGAGGGGACACAGGAGGTGACAGTGCTTGTGCAATGGTCACAAAAGCTTACAATCTATGAGGAGGGGGGGCACAGGAGGTGACCATGCTTATTCAATGGTCACAAGAGCTTACAATCTATGAGAAGGAGGAGGGGACACAGGAGGTGACAGTGCTTGTACAATGATCCAGGCATTTCAAATAAGGGATCAAATAAATAAATACCCCAAAGACCCTAAGGCTGTGTTCACATTGTATTGAAACTCATTCTATTGTAAAAAATCCTCCCTGAACCAAAACACTTGTGCTCAGTAAGTAGCAACTTTATCGTGGCCAAATACATCTTGCTAGTTATTGAACGCAAGTGCATTGGTCAGAAGGCATATGTTTTTGGGAAGGACTATCTAGTAGAAAATAAAAAGTGTAAAAAAAAAAAGTGTTATGCCCTCAACCCCCCAAAAATAAATTAAATAAATTTAGAGGCGCAGCCTCGGCCTGCTCAGCATGGGGAGGTAGGGGGTTTGGGGCTGGCTATTAATTTGGAGTTATATATTTGTATTCCCTACTCTTCCTCGGCTAAAAATACTCCTCAAAAATGGTGAGAGGAGTATTATTATCCTTCTGGAAAAATGTTAGTGCGACCTCTGCACATATACACTGTATATACATATATACACATATATACACCATATATACATATATACACATATACACTGTATATACATATATACACATATACACTGTATATACATATATACACATGTATACACATATACACAGTAGATGAATATATATATATACAGTTTATACATATATACACATATACACTGTATATACACATATACACACAGTAGATGAATATATATATGTATATACACATATATACACAGTAGATGAATACAGGCAGTCCCCGGGTTACGTACAAGATAGGGTCCGGAGGTTTGTTCTTAATTTGTATGTAAGTCGAAATTGTATATTTTATTATTGTAGACCCAGACAAAAAAAAATTTGGCCCCAGTGACAATTAGAGTTTAAACATTTTTTTGCTGTAATGGGACCAAGGATTATCAATAAAGCTTCATTACAGACACTTACAGCTGATCATTGCAGTCTAGGACTTTAGTAAAGCATTCAGAAAGCTTCACCAGAGGTCAGAGGGGTCTGTCTGTAACTATGGGTTGTCTGTAAGTCGGGTGTCCTTAAGTAGGGGATTGCCTGTATATATACAGTATATACATATATACACTGTATATACATATATACACAGTATATACATATACTTGTGGGTGCTTGTTCGCCAGGGGGGTGGGGGGGTAGTCGGTCAGTTTCTTGTTCAGCCTGGAAGGAAGGGGGGGGGTGGCGGGTGCTTGTTTGTGCGGGGAGCGTGGCGCGGGTGGGAATTCGAGCAGGGTGCCGGAGGCAGTGTTGAGCCGGGAGCGAGCGGGGAGCAAGCGGAGCGGGGGGGTCGGAGGCGGTGTTGAGCCGGGAGTGAGCGGAGTGGGGAGCGGGGTCGGGGAGGCGGTGTTGAGCCGGGAGTGAGCGGAGTGGGGGGCGAGCGGAGCGGGGGAAGCGGGGTTGCTTGTTTAGGCGGGCCTGGAAGCGGTCACCTGTGCTGGAAGGGGGGCGGAGTGGTGCCGAAGTGCAGGCGGCTCGCCATGCAGCAGGATGAGTTGGCGGGCAGTTTATGCAGGTGCTGGATGTGCTGGGAGGCGGCTCGGTCGTGCATGGAGATGGCCGGGGAGGCGCTCACCTGTGCCTGGAGGCGGCGGGCGGCTCATGAGGGGGGGCACGGGAGGTGCAATCTGGTGGGGGCCCCGCCTATAACCCGGCCCTGGATACTGGCGTTCCAAGTCGGCGCTGCTACTTAGCCTAGATGTGGAAAAGGCTTTTGACTGACTTGACTGGTGCTTCATGTTTGCTGCCTTGGGAACATACGGCATAACGGGACGGCCATACGAGGGCTTTTCAACTCCCCCACAGTAACGGTACGTTTTTCTCAGTCCATGTCCGATTCTCTTCATATTCTAAATGGTACCTGGCAGGGCTGTCCCCTTTCCCCTCTCATATTTGTCTTGTGTACTGAGCCCTTAGCTGCCAAAATCAGGCTACATCCAGATATTAATGAAGTACTGGTAAGGAACAAAGAATTCAAATTATCATTATTTGTGGATGATATTCTGCTTACTTATCCCAACTAGTGAGTTGATATTACTGCAACAGAATTTTAGCTACCAGTGGAGGACGACCTCTATTAAATACCTTGGGGTGCAATTGACAGCTTCCTACTCCTTCCTTTATGGAGCTAATTACCCCATCTTGTTTAAAGAATTGAAGGCTATGGTGACTAGGTGGCGGGGTCATCATATTTCTCTGCTTGGTCGGGTGGCAGCAACTATAATGTCCTGGCTTCCAAAGCTATTATATCATTTCCAGACGCTATCTTTGAAGGTACCATAGACGGAGCTTAAAGCTCTACAGGGAGCCGTTTGGGAGCTCTCTGGATGCTTTACTATAGTCCCAGATCAGCTGTAAGGTGTCTGTAATGAAGATGTATTGATAATCCTTGGTCCCATTACCGCAAAAAATGTTTAAACTCCAATTGTCACTGGGGCCAACATTTTTTTGTCTGGATCTACAATTATAAAATATACAGTTTTGACTTACATACAAATTCAACTTAAGAACAAACCTCCGGACCCTATCTTGTACGTAACCTGGGGACTGCCTGTACCTCCAGGTGAAGCACTATATTACGAGTCTGCTTGGAACTGCTAAGGTTTCTTAACCTACAGAATTTGACCAATTGTATAAACTGGGTACTTCAGTCAAGGGAACAATTTCCAAGATATACCAAATATTATACGCTCCGGTAGACCCTCCTTTGCCAGCACACAAATATATATGGCAAAATGGAAGGGGATGTCAATAAAACGATTTCCCTTGAAACTTGGCAAATCATATGGAAAAGAACAGCCAAGTCGTCCATTTGCAACACCTATAAAGAGTCTCAACACAAGGTGCTACTGCACTGGTACCATACCCCAGCATTGTTACAAAGGTTGAATCCTATGGTCCCAGCTACCTGCTGGCGGTGCCAAGCTGCGGTAGGCACGTTATATCATATCTTCTGGACTTGCCCCCTTATAGTTCCTTTTTGGCAGAGGGAAACCCTAACTGGAAAGTTATTTGGTAGTACTATTATATTAGACCCTATGCAATACCTTCTCAACGTCCCCCCATATAATCTGAGAAAACCTCTGTCTTTTCTTAAGTCTTTGTACAACTTCTAAATGTATAATAGCAAGGGCAAGGAAGCAGAGTGAGCCTCCTACTGAATCAGAATCATTTGCTAGTTTGAAAGAAACATACTCACTGGAAAAACTAACTGCCTCCCTTAATAATACAGTTGATGCCTTCCAGAAGATATGAGAGCTGTGGGACTTCTTTTGTGCACTTCATGGTATATAGGTGTGATGGGGCCTCCCCGGGCTTGATCAATATACCCCAGTAACACCATACACACTGCAGTTTTGGTTTTCCCTCCGCAGGTCTTTCCTGATGTGTGTGTTTTGTCCTGTCCTATGTGTCATGGTTACTTACCATACTTACCTAGTTTTTCAGCACAAAAAAATGTGCTGAAGACCCAAACTCGGCTTATACCCGAGTAAAATAAAATATATCAAAACTCACCTTTCTGGCTTCCCCCGCTGCTGGCTATATACTGGGGCAGGGGGATGGCTATATACGGCGGGATATGGGGTGGCAGGCTAAATATTGGGGGCAGGTGCTGGCTATATACTATGGGGTAGGGTCCGGCAGGCTATATACTGGGGAGGCTGTGACCAATGCATTTCCCACCTTCGGCTTATACTCGAGTCAATTGGTTTTCCCAGGTTTTTGTGGCAAAATTAGGGGCCCGGATTATATTTGAGTATATACAGTATATGGTTTCTTATTTTGTATAGTGGGTATTGTAGTGATAGTCTATCTGGAGAATTGTTGGAGATTGTTTATAAATGGTTGCATTTAGCTTACCTAAAATATATAAATTTCTAATAAGCTGCAATATTATGATGTCTTTTGAGTTTGAGGATACCTTAACTTGAATGTCGAGCTAGATGTTGTACAGCATTCTGCGGTTCAAAATATGAATCAACAAATATTGCATCCACTACCCGTTGTATTAAATTAGGTTTGAAAAACTCTTCAATAAAAATTTACAGTTAAAAAAAATTAAAAATTATGAAACTGTAAAGCAGACATATGGAAAATGTTTTTCAGCAACTTATTTAGGTAGTAAAACTATCTGCCTGATTTCGAATTTTGAAAATGGCACATTTTTGAAACAATTAATCACCTTTTATCTTTTTTTTTTTTTTGATAAATAAATGCAAAACTTATGAGCCACATTTTACCACTATAGTGAAGTACAAAATGTGATGAAAAAACAATCTCATAATTGCCTTGATAAGTATCAGTGTTCAAAAGTTATAACCATATAAAACAATACAATACAAAAAATGGGACTGAACGTTAAAGGGGTATTTCCATCTAGGAACCCCATATGCTTAACCCCTTTCTGCCGCAGCCCTTTTTCGGTTTCATTTTTCAGTCCCCACCTTCAAAAATCTATTACTTTTTTATTTTTCCATGTACAGAGCTATGTGAGGGCTTGTTTTCTGCGTAACAAATTGCACTTCAAAATGGTGGTGTTTAATATTCCATGGCATGTACTGGGAAGCAGAAAAAAATTCCAAATGCATTTGCGCCGGTTTCTTGTGGGCTTGGATTTTACTGATTTCACTGAACACCCCAAATGACATGTATACTTTATTCTTTTGGTCGGTACAATTACGGGGATACCAAATTTATAGGTTTTATAATGTGTTCATACATTTACATAAATTAATACCCCCTGTACAAAAATAAAATTAGATTTTTCCATCTTCTGGCGCTAATAACTTTTTTATACTTTGGTGTACGGAGCTGTAGGTGGTGTCAATTTTTGTGACTTTTGATGACATTTCAATGCTACCATTTTTAGAACTGTGCAACCTTTTGATCACTGTCACGGGTGCTCCCGCGATCCCTGTCACGGATCGCGGGCGCATCCGTGCTCCTTCACGTGCCCCCGCTGCTGCCCGGTGTCTCTTACCTCTCCCGGCTCCTGCTCTCCCTCGGACTGCCGTGCGCGCGCGTCCCCGCCTCCTAGGGTGCGCGCGCGGCTCCGGCCGAAAATTTAAAGGGCCAGCGCACCGCTAATTGGTGCACTGGCTGAACACCTCACCTTTAAGAATCTGCCTCTTCCTGTGTTCCTTGCCGGATCTTTGTGCCTCATAGCCTTAGAGAAAGCTTCCAAGCGAGTATTCCTGCGTTCCTGTGTATTCCTGCGTACCTGTGTATTCCTGCGTACCTGTGTATCCCTGCGTTCCTGTGTATTCCTGTGTGTTCCCGCTCCTGAGTCCTGTGTTACCGGAGTTCCTCCGTGTTGCTGTGTTCCGTGTGCCTGTGTTCCCGTTCCCACCTGCCTGGACCTCCCGTTGCTGACCCCGGACTTGGACCTGACGTTGCATCTCTGCCGCCTGCCCTGACCCTGTGCCTGGACCCGACTACGAGTTGTCATCCGCTAAGGTACCTCGACCTCGGCTGCCACCGTGGGCTAGTCACACCTGGGAACGACCTAGTGGTATCCTGCCGCAGCAAGTCCAACCCGCTTTGCGGCGGGCTCTGGTGAAAACCAGGTGCCGCTAGGCTCCGGTTCCGGGTGTTGGCAAGTTACATCTCCCGCGGTGGTCCAGAGGATCCACTGATCCTAACAGTAAGATCCGGCCATGGATCCCGCCGAGGCTCCTTCTCCCAGTCAGCCTGATCTCGCCACCATTGTGATCCACCAGTCCCGGCAGATTGCAGCACAGCGGAATCAGCTAGAGCAAGTCACCGCCATGCTACAACAACTACTTGCTACCCAACATCAGCAACAGTCTCCAGAAGCTGCCGCTGCGACCCCTGCTACCCCGGCTTATCTTCCTGCTGCTGAACCCAGGCTACGCCTCTCTTTGCCCGGCAAGTATGATGGAGATCCAAAGATGTGCAGGGGCTTCATAACCCAGTGCTCCTTGCACATAGAACTCATGCCGTCGCAATTTGCCACAGAGCGGTCCAAGGTGGCATTTGTCCTCAGCCTGCTTTCCGGGAAAGCCCTGGCCTGGGCTACTCCGCTTTGGGACAGAGATGACCCGGTTGTGTCTAGCCTCACTGCGTTTCTGTCAGAGTTCCGGTCAGTCTTCGAGGAACCAGCACGAGCCTCTTCTGCGGAGTCTGCATTGTTGAACTTGCGTCAGCACAACTTATCGGTGGGAGAGTACGCAGTTCAATTCCGCACCCTGGCTTCTGAACTTGCTTGGAACGATGCAGCCCTCATCGCTACATTTAAGAAAGGGCTCTCTGCGCAGGTCAAGGACGCACTGGCAGCTCGGGATCTTCCATCTACTCTGAGTGACCTCATCACCTTGGCCACTCGAATTGATGTTCGGTTTAAGGAGCGAGCTGAGGAACTACGCTCCGAGTATCCCCAAGGCCGTGTTAGACGCATTCCTCGCCTGGCGCCAGTCTTCCAAAGGCCGCTCCAGGTCCCGCCTGAATCTTCTGTTGAGGAACCCATGCAGGTTGACCGAACCCGGCTCACTCTACAAGAGCGTTCCAGACGACGTCAGGAGAACTTGTGTATGTATTGTGCCAGCCCACAGCACTTCGTCGGGACTTGCCCTGTACGTCCCCAGCGCCCGGGAAACGCCAGCACCTAGGCTTCTCCGGAGAAGCGTCCCTAGGTGTGAATAAAGCTTCTCCACGCTTGATTCTCCCTGTACTCCTCAGCATTGGCACTGGTACTCCGGTCCAGGTCTCCGCTTTCCTGGATTCGGGCTCCACAGCGAACTTTGTAGATGCTGCACTGGTCGCCCTGCATCACTTCCCGGTGGTTCGTCTTGAGAAGCCCTTGTCCATTGCCTCAGTCAGTGGCCAGATTCTCTCCGTGCCTATCTGGTTTCGTACTGAACCCCTGCTCCTTCAAGTTGGTGCATTGCATAAAGAGAGACTCTCCTTTTTTGTGCTGCCACAGTGCACTTCCACTCTCCTGCTGGGTCTCCCCTGGTTGCAGCATCATGCCCCTGTTCTGGACTGGTCTTCTGGGGAGATTCTCCGTTGGGGTCCGGATTGCCCCTCACGCTGCATGACGGTTCCACATCCGCTTCCTGTCAGGACTGCTACCTTGTCTCCCAAGCCTCTGGAGGGACTTCCAGCTCCGTACCGGGACTTTGCAGACGTGTTTTCTAAAAAACAAGCCGAGATCCTTTCTCCACATCGTCCCTATGATTGCCCCATTGATCTGTTGCCTGGATCTTCTCCACCACGGGGTCGGGTGTATCCGCTCTCTGTTCCTGAGACTGCCGCTATGTCGGAATATGTTAAGGAAAATCTGCAAAGAGGTTTCATCCGCAAATCCTCCTCGCCAGCTGGCGCTGGTTTCTTTTTTGTCACTAAAAAGGATGGCTCTCTCCGCCCCTGTATAGACTATCGCGGTCTTAACAAGGTCACCGTTAAGAACCGCTATCCTCTGCCGCTTATCACGGAGCTATTTGATCGTCTGCGGGGTGCAAGAATTTTTTCCAAATTGGATCTTCGAGGGGCCTACAACCTCATCCGCATCAGGAAGGGTGACGAGTGGAAGACCGCCTTTAACACCCGTGATGGGCATTTTGAATATCTAGTTATGCCCTTCGGACTTTGTAATGCGCCAGCCGTTTTCCAGGAGTTTGTAAATGATATTTTTCGGGACTTATTGTACAGTTGTGTCGTGGTGTACCTGGACGACATCCTTGTGTATTCTGCCAATCTGGAGTCCCACCAGTCTCATGTACGAGAGGTTCTCAGCCGCCTCAGGACAAACCACCTCTATGCCAAGCTGGAGAAGTGCCACTTTCATCAGAGGAGCCTTCCATTCCTCGGCTACATAATTTCTAAAAGGGGTTTGCAGATGGATCCTGCCAAGTTATCTGCGGTCCTTCAGTGGCCACGCCCAGTGGGACTGCGAGCTATACAAAGATTTCTGGGCTTTGCTAATTATTATAGGCAATTCATCTCACACTTCTCATCTTTGGTCGCGCCGATGGTGGCGCTTACGAAAAAGGGTGCTAATCCCCGTGTCTGGCCACCAGCAGCAGAAGAAGCCTTCACGAAATTAAAAACTGTTTTTTCCTCCGCTTCAGTCCTTACCCGACCGGATACTGAAAAGCCGTTCCTGGTGGAGGTGGATGCCTCCTCCGTGGGCGCTGGGGCAGTCCTTACCCAGAAGGGTCCCAGGGGACGAACACTCACTTGTGGTTTCTTCTCCAAAACCTTCTCCTCCGCGGAGAGAAATTATTCCATTGGAGATCGGGAGCTTCTAGCCATCAAGCTGGCTTTGGAAGAGTGGCGTCATCTGCTGAAGGGAGCCCGATTTCCAGTCAGCATTTTCACGGACCACAAAAACCTTCAGTACCTTCAGACGGCTCAGCGTTTGAATCCACGTCAAGCCCGGTGGTCCCTCTTCTTTTCTCGCTTTGACTTCCGAATCCATTTTCGCCCTGCAGAGAAAAACATCAAGGCTGACGCCTTGTCCCGTGCTTCTGATGTTATGGGGGAGGACTCTGCTCCGAGGCATGTTGTTCCTCCAGAGAGACTTGTGCTTGCCGCGCCGGTGGACCTCCGGCAGCTGCCTCCCGGCAAGACTTATGTGCGACCTGGTCTCCGAAAGAGGATTCTGACCTGGGGACATTCTTCTCGTGTGGCTGGGCACCCTGGGGTGCAGCGCTCTGTGGCCTTAATTTCCCGATTCTACTGGTGGCCTGATTTGGTCAAGGACGTCCGGGATTTTGTGGTTTCCTGTGCCTCTTGTGCCCGCAACAAGCCTTCACGACTTAAGCCTGCTGGTCTTCTGTTGCCGTTACCCGTGCCTACCAGCCCATGGTCTCATGTGGCTATGGACTTTGTTACGGATTTACCGCCATCTTCTGGCAACACCGTTATCTGGGTGGTGACTGACCGCTTTTCGAAGATGTCTCACTTCGTCCCTCTACCAGGTTTGCCTTCTGCTCCACGTCTCGCCAGCCTCTTCTTCCAGCATATTTTCCGGCTTCATGGTCTCCCTCAGCACATCGTCTCGGATCGAGGAGTTCAGTTTGTGTCCAAATTCTGGAGATCTTTGTGCAACCAGTTGCAGGTGAACTTGGACTTCTCTTCTGCCTATCACCCACAGACTAACGGCCAAGTGGAGAGGGTGAATCAGACTTTAGGTTGCTATCTCCGCCATTTTGTCTCTGCCCGTCAGGACGACTGGGCATCTCTTCTACCATGGGCAGTTCTCTTACAATTCCCTGGACTCCACTTCTGCCGGTTCTGCTCCCTTTTTTATTAACTATGGACTGCATCCTCGGCCTCCTCTTCCGTTACCTACGTCTGCAGATGTTCCTGCTGTGGAGGACCTGGTACGTGATCTGAAAGCCATCTGGGAGCAAGTCCACACCTCATTGCTCCGAGCTACAGCCCAGACCAAGCGTCAAGCAGACAAAAGACGCCGACCATTCCCTGTTTTAGCTCCTGGTGACAAGGTTTGGCTGTCCGCCAAGTATGTTCGGCTGAAGATCCCGAGCTATAAATTGGGACCTCGGTTCTTGGGCCCATTCGAAATTCTCGGCCGCATCAACCCGGTGGCTTACAAGTTGCGTCTGCCTCCCAGCATGCGCATTCCTAATTCTTTCCATGTTTCTCTCCTTAAGTCAGTCATCTTCAACCGCTTCAACCGACAAATTACTCCTCCTCCGGTACCACAAGCTGATTCCACCGATGTCTTCGAGGTGAAAGAGATCCTGGATACTAAGACTGTGAGAGGTAGTCGGTTGTTTCTGGTAGACTGGAAAGGATTTGGTCCTGAGGAGAGATCCTGGGAGCCAGAGGATAACATCCTGGACAAGAGCCTGCTCCAACGTTTCCTCAGGCCCAAGAAGAGAGGGAGGCCGAAGGGGGGGGGTACTGTCACGGGTGCTCCCGCGATCCCTGTCACGGATCGCGGGCGCATCCGTGCTCCTTCACGTGCCCCCGCTGCTGCCCGGTGTCTCTTACCTCTCCGGGCTCCTGCTCTCCCTCGGACTGCCATGCGCGCGCGCCCCCGCCTCCTAGGGCGCGCGCGCGGCTCCAGCCGAAAATTTAAAGGGCCAGCGCACCGCTAATTGGTGCACTGGCTGAACACCTCACCTTTAAGAATCTGCCTCTTCCTGTGTTCCTTGCCGGATCTTTGTGCCTCATAGCCTTAGAGAAAGCTTCCAAGCGAGTATTCCTGCGTTCCTGTGTATTCCTGCGTACCTGTCTATCCCTGCGTTCCTGTGTATTCCTGTGTGTTCCCGCTCCTGAGTCCTGTGTTACCTGAGTTCCTCCGTGTTGCTGTGTTCCGTGTGCCTGTGTTCCCGTTCCCACCTGCCTGGACCTCCCGTTGCTGACCCCGGACTTGGACCTGACGTTGCATCTCTGCCGCCTGCCCTGACCCTGTGCCTGGACCCGACTACGAGTTGTCATCCGCTAAGGTACCTCGACCTCGGCTGCCACCGTGGGCTAGTCACACCTGGGAACGACCTAGTGGTATCCTGCCGCAGCAAGTCCAACCCGCTTTGCGGCGGGCTCTGGTGAAAACCAGGTGCCGCTAGGCTCCGGTTCCGGGTGTTGGCTAGTTACATCTCTCGCGGTGGTCCAGAGGATCCACTGATCCTAACAATCACGATATTGGGCGATATTTTCTGTTACGGGGTTGAACACAGTGAAAAACCATTATTATATTTTGATAGATCTGACATTTTCGGATGTGGCGATATCTAATGTGTTTATGATATTTACTATTTATTTATATCAGTTTTAGGGAAGGGGGGTGATTTGAATTTTTAGGTTCTTTTAGTATAATTTTTTTTCTTTAAAACTAGTTTTTATTTTTACTATTTTTTAGACTCCTTTAGGTACTTTAGCCCTAGGTTGTCTGATCCTATCATATACTGCCTTACTACAATATGTCAGTATATGGGGATTTTCCTCCTCATTCATTACTAGAGCTAAAACGAGGCAGGCTGTCATGGCAACGGATCAACTATCCCGATGACGTCACAGGGAGAGATGAACCTCGGCAAGATGGCACCCATGCGCCGCCATTTTTTTAAACCGCCGGAAGCAATTAGCGTGTTAACAGTAGCAATCGGTGCTAGCACCTACTGCGGGTGTTATTGGTAAGCCTTTGCTGCAATATGCAGAAAAGACTTACCAGCTATGGAGAGGACTCAGGCGGTGGGCCCTCTCCATTCACCGGCAGCCGGCATGTGACGTACTATTACGTCACATGTCAGTAAAGGGTTAATTTAATTTATTTGCCATATTTAAACATTTGTTCAATTGGATGTTATTTAAAAAAATGCTCCTGTGTGAAGATAATTTCTGATAAATGTAGACATGTTGTCTCTTAGAAACGAGGCGGTGGTGGGACAAGTAGTAACTCCATATACTAAAAACCATTTGTTTCTTTGTGCAATCACTCCAGCAGAGGTGGCTGTATCCAAGCACACTGTCTTATTTCTAAGGGACCAAATGCATTTCACACAGGTAAATTTTGTTTAATAACATCTAATTTAAGAAATGTATATATACACTCACCGGCCACTTTATTAGGTACACCATGCTAGTAACGGGTTGGACCCTCTTTTGCCTTCAGAACTGCCTCAATTCTTCGTGGCATAGATTCAACAAGGTGCTGGAAGCATTCCTCAGAGATTTTGGTCCATATTGACATGATGGCATCACACAGTTGCCGCAGATTTGTCGGCTGCACATCCATGATGCGAATCTCCCGTTCCACCACATCCCAAAGATGCTCTATTGGATTGAGATCTGGTGACTGTGGAGGCCATTTGAGTACAGTGAACTCATTGTCATGTTCAAGAAACCAGTCTGAGATGATTCCAGCTTTATGACATGGCGCATTATCCTGCTGAAAGTAGCCATCAGATGTTGGGTACATTGTGGTCATAAAGGGATGGACATGGTCAGCAACAATACTCAGGTAGGCTGTGGCGTTGCAACGATGCTCAATTGGTACCAAGGGGCCCAAAGAGTGCCAAGAAAATCTTCTACTGTCCAATTTCGATGAGTTTGTGCAAATTGTAGCCTCAGTTTCCTGTTCTTAGCTGAAAGGAGTGGCACCTAGTGTGGTCTTCTGCTGCTGTAGCCCATCTGCCTCAAAGTTCGACGTACTGTGCGTTCAGAGATGCTCTTCTGCCTACCTTGGTTGTAACGGGTGGCGATTTGAGTCACTGTTGCCTATCAGCTCGAACCAGTCTGCCCATTCTCCTCTGACCTCTGGCATCAACAAGGCATTTCCGCCCACAGAACTGCCGCTCACTGGATGTTTTTTCTTTTTCGGACCATTCTCTGTAAACCCTAGAGATGGTTGTGCGTGAAAATCCCAGTAGATCAGCAGTTTCTGAAATACTCAGACCAGCCCTTCTGGCACCAACAACCATGCCACGTTCAAAGGCACTCAAATCACCTTTCTTCCCCATACTGATGCTCGGTTTGAACTACAGGAGATTGTCTTGACCATGTCTACATGCACTGAGTTGCCACCATGTGATTGGCTGTTTAGAAATTAAGTGTTAACGAGCAGTTGGACAGGTGTACCTAATAAAGTGGCCGGTGAGTGTATATGGCAGATTACTGAAATTAAATGTGAATGCCCAGACGAGAATACATCTTTAAGCTATAAAAAGGTTGCGTCTTGAAGGGTTAAACAGGACCGTTGTGTTAGAGCTTCTCCTCTGCAACCTGCCTCTGCTTCCTGTTACTTGACCTGTGATGATGTCAGAAAATCCTTAAAGGGGTATTCCGGGAATATGAACGTCTGATACTAAAACCCATAATGCTATAAATAAATGAATGTAACAAAACTCACTGTCATTAGTCACAAAATGGAGCTTAAATAGTTTGATTTTATGATTCACAAAATTTCATGCCCTCTCTAAGGTTATCATTAAGATGGCCGCCACTGGAAACTGCGAGTCCCAAGATCCTTTAGTTCTCAGTAACTCCTCCTATCTCTTATGCTCTGCTCCCAGTGATGAACTAACAGGTCTTCTTGCTCTGTTATCATAGTAATGATGTGTAACTGCCATCACTGTACATCCCCAAAACACCGGCCATACTGGATGCACTGCAACCAACCGACTACAGCCAAACAAAGTGGTGATCACATGATCTGCCCAGGCAGGTACAGGACATGTGATGTGGACATGTGACCGGCGGCCATCTTCTGTCCTGTGTCTGCTTCGCGCGGAGGAAATTAGCGGACTGATTAAAGGGGCAGTAGCATTTTAATTCTTCATTACAGTCTATGTCACCAGCATTTTTCTGCTAACGGGAGCAAAATTTTAAATAACAGCTAATTACATATTAGCTTATATTGTAAGGACCCATTTGTATATGAATTATGCTTTTTCCTTTAAGTAGTATAGTTTTTAGCCAGTATCATAACGATCTAAAGAAATGGAAATACAGGAGGGGGAGGGGTGACGTAACGAGTTACCATGCATACATCTGAAAGCTTCAGCCATTCATTACTTACGCTACCAAATTAGGGATTTTCACTTCTTTATTGACATCAATTAGCGGGCCAATTATCTTGGCTGTTAAATTGTGATAACATTATTTAAATTGACAGAAGCAACATGTGAAATAAAAATTACGATTACACTGCCCGCATGCGCGATTACGCTGCCCGCTCCAACCTGTGTACCCGGAAGTGTCCAATGGAGAGCACCCAGTGACGAACATTGGAAACCGCAATTCCTGAGCGGGCTCTTGTAAACCTGGCCAATAGTTTTGCTGGTGGCGTGGCTAACGCAACACATTGAGCATGCGCAGTCTTTCTCCGCCATGTTGCTTTTCTCTCGTTTCCCCCCCCCCGACTCTCTCTTAGTGTGACGATAGAAGCGGCTGCTCTGGTCGCGGTAGGAGCGTTCGGAACAGGATAAGGATCGCGCCGTTCATTTGTCTGCCTGAAGCGGAAGCTTCAAAGGGTAAAAACCATTGCCTTATGGAATATTTTTCTGCTCTATCTGAGGGAGATCTGGGGGGTTTCGTAGGCGGCCTTTGCAGGCCGCTAGTTTGTAGTGCGGCCTGTGTCTCTATTAAGCACAGTGTTATTGTGGGCCGGCCGCTGGCCATAGATCATCATATGTGCACATGGATTTTGTCGATGGAGCACGCCGTGATAAAAAAAATTAAGAATGGCATGGTATTTTTTTTATGCTATGTTGCAATCGGAAATGTTGCTTCATGCATACAGCTATAACTGCTTGTTACAGTACCATTGTTAGATCGTATCAGTGTGGCTAGGTTAAAGGACTTCTGCCTCCAGTTTAAGTGATGGTAGATGTGTCTTAAGACGGTTCCACATGATTTTTTATTATAACTCTATACACCACATTTGCTGAAGTATAGTTACACAAATTATGCTGGTTAGCCTGTGGCTAAAGCCTGAGCCCTTCATCTTTTAATTTTATTCACCCCTCTCAGATACAAGTTCCGCCTGTCCACAGTGCATAGATCAGATGACAGGTGGGTCTTGTATCAGAACTGGGGAAGTGAATAAATTAAAGGACATCTACCGCCAGGGTGAAAGATAGTAAACCAAGTACACCTACATGTCAGTGTGCCCTCCCTCCTCTTTGTTTAGTTTCTTTTGCACTGGCTTTTACCAAAAATCTTTCAAAATGATACAAATGAGCCTGAGGAGCTCCAGCCTCCATAAATGTTAATGAAGCTCGGAGCCCCTCAGACTAATTTGCATAATTTTAAAAGCCTATGTGTCTTAACAACAAGGGCATAGGAAGCTTAGAGAAGAGCAGATCATGCCTGAGAGGGCACACACTATTATGTCAGTGTGCTTGGCCTACAATCCTTCATCCTGGTAGATGATGTCCTTTAACCTCTGTCCCTTTTTTGTTTTTTTTATTTTTCATTCTCCTCCTTCAAAAATCTAACTTTTTTATTTTTACAAGTAAAGGGCTGTGTGACAGATTGTTTTAGGTGTAACATATTGCATAGTGACAGTATGTAATATTACATGCCCTGTACTGGGAAGCGGGAAGTTCCAAATGCAGTGAAAATGGTGAAAAAACGCATTTGCGTCATTTTCTTGTGGGTTTGCATTTTAAGGCTTTCACTCTGCAACCCAAAGGACATGTCTACTTTATTCTTGGGGGCAGTACGATCACGGGGATAACAAATTTGCTATCACCGTTCACGGGTGTTACAGGCAATATACAGCAAAGACCTACAGACTATGGAAAGGGCTCAGCACGTGAGGCCGCTCCATGCATTATTATGGCGCACGTCGGTAAGGGGTTAAAAGACATCTATCACCAGGATCAAGTATTTAAAATAAAGCACACAGTCATGGTGTTAATACAGCTTTGAGCCCATCGGGCTAATTTGCATAATTTCTAAAGCCTTTTTTTCTTTAAAAACAAATGTAAGCAGTCCAGATCCTGAAAGAGGGGGAACACACCATTGTGTAACTGTGCTTGGTTTACAATCTTTCTTCCTGGTGGTGGATGTCCTTAAAAAGGTGAACTCCCTAGAACAATTGGCGTAATTTTTATATTAAACCCTTAAAGAGGACCTGTCACCCAGAAAATCGGCACAAGGAGCTCCTTGCTAAATGGGGGACAAATTTGGACTACCGTTGTAGTATCTCGCCATGGTCACCCTGTACAAGAAGAAACATGGGGCCAGCAGGGGAGCTCTAAAGATAACCCGCCCTTTTCCACATGTTCTACCTCTTCCTGTAGTCGCAAGCCATCAAGAATGTGAGAGCGTAACATTTCCTGAGTTGCCCTCGGCTGCAGGATGATTCTTTGAGTCCTGTTTGGCAATCTCTGTGCTGTGTGGATGGCTTGGGTGCCCACAAAGAGCGCTCTTAGTGCCACCACTGGCACACATGCCATAGGATTGCCACCACTGCCCTAGTGGTTTAAGATCCAACCAGGTGCCTCTAGGGTTTGGAGGTACAAAGTGACTAGTACAAATCTGTCCCTAAAGGGAGTAACCGCGTCTAAATGTAATAAGTGGTCTAGAATCCACCATCTTGTTAATTTCCTTGTCCATCAGCGTTGTATGATCTCCCTTTCAGTGTCTGCTCCATTGTCGTATGTGACAAGTAGCTGACCAGCATCAGGTCCAATCTTAGCGGTACTTGTGAGGAAGTTAGGCTGCTCAAACTTAGCTGCATTTTGAAACACATCCTAAGGACCATGTGTGGATAGCCCCTTTGTTTGGACCTTGCTCTACTTTGAATTCCTGAGTGCTACAATTTCTCCTAATTCTTATGAATTGTCCCTTAAGAATAACCCCTGCGAAGGGGTAAGGGGTGATGACTCTCCTACCTAAGTAATTAATTAGTGGCAATTGGCAGCGGTTGCGTTTATGCTTACATAGCATTTGCGTTTATGTTGAGTTTGACTTGTGTTTTTGCTTATGTCAACGGCGCTTGCGTTTACATGACATTTGCCTTTGTCTTATTTGCATAGCGTTTAGGCTTATGTGGTGTATGGATTGATGTCTCTTACACTCACGTTTTACCTAAGTGTTTACGCTATGTCAGCAGAATATTAGAATGTGTGTGAACATAGCCTTTAGATGCTCATAGAGAAATTACAGCTCACTACTGACAGTATGAGAGGTTGGCATAACACATGCCCCCATCTCCTTCAAACACAGATTATAATGGTCAGATCTCTGGACTAATAACTCCGCAACCGTAGGGGCTAGAAGGGAAATTCAACGTGCCTGTGAATCTATTTAGCAGCCCCCAAAGAATGGTGTTATAATCTCCATATAAGTGAGGTAGTGAAAGGTCCTCTTTAACCTCTTAACGTGTGCAAAAAGACTCCTTACATAAGTCCCTGCACCAAAGTTAGGTGGCCTCCAAAGTTGGCCTCCTATTTTGGCAAAATGTCATATTTTTGTGTACAAAAGATTAGAATTTTTTTAAAACCTAATAAAACTTCTATAAATTTGGTATCCCTGTAATCGTATCAACCCAAAGAATAAAGAGAGGTGTCATTGGGAGCACAGAATGAAAACTGTAAAAACAGAGCTGCTCCCTATATAAGGATTACTAAAGTGTTTAAAGAGGACGTGCCACCCCACCCCCACCAAATGTGCCCCCCATAATCCTCCCCCCAGCCCCTTTCTCCCTAGCCATTTTTATTTTTTAATTTATGTCCAGTAAATTCATTTAAACACGCCCCCGCCAGCGGACGCATTGTAGGAGAAGCCGGTAGCATCGATTGCTTCGCTGCTGCTGTAAATAAGCCGACGCGGCCACAGCCGCTGACAGTGTGGCACGGCCGGTCATGTAAGACCAGGCTGCAGCCGCTGTTAGTGAGGTGCGTACGCACCGTGCAGAGCCCGCAGCGATGCGATGTTGACGGCTTCTCCACCAATGTGACCGCTGGCTGGGGTGTGCTGGGGTGGTGTCGGCACGCCCCCTTATGAATAAGGCCGACTGCCAGCACACCAGATACTCGATCCGACCTCTTATTTAGTAAGAGGTTGGATCGGTTTAAATAAATTTACTGGACATAAATTTAAAAAAAAAAAAGGCTAGGGAGAAAGGGGCTGGGGGAGGATTATGGGGCGCACATTTGGTGGGTGGGTTTTCCAGGGTGACAGGTCCTCTTTAAACTCTTTACAACGGCTTAAGAACATAACCAAGATATGCTCCGGCAACAGCTCACCCTGAGCTGGGTATTTGCTGTTGGAAAGTGGTAGGTTTCCTTTAATAGCAATATGTTATATTCCCCCGATTCCTCTATTTAGTTGATAGTTTAAATAAATTGGCAAAAATGTCTACATTATTGTATTTTTAAAGAGGAAAAACTGAGCTTTCATATGGTTATAAGTATTCAGTATGGAGTAGAAACACCACGAGTATTCTTGGGAATAATGCAATCTCTCCGTTTGGATGATAAATGTTGGTGGACAGCAATTTTCAAGTCTCTCCAGAGATGCTCAATTGGAACTAGGTCTGGGATCTATCAGGGCCTGCCAAGATTGGTCACAGAGTTGTTCTGAACCCTTCTTTATTATTTTAGCTGTGTAAGGTACGGGGCACTCTGGAAGAGGTTTTCATCCCCTATATTTCTGTACTTGGCACATTAAAGGGAATCTGTCACCAGGAGACCGATTTTTAGCACTCCCCCAGTCCCCAGAGAGCATAGTACATAAGCTGCCAAAGTGTTTTTGTATTAAAAATTGGTTTTACAGAAAAAAAGATATGTTATATTGCCACTCCACACATGCTAATGAAAGGTACTAGGCAGTTGCCAAATGGGAGGGGCTGGAAATGAGCAGTCCCCCCCCCACCCCCACCCTTGGGGAACAGCTACTCCATGTGACCTTTTCAAATATATGAAAACGCCCATCACTTGGCTCAGCGATGCCCCCTGCTCCTCTACAGCCAATCCGAAGTGTGGGGAGTTATTCATATATTTGAAAAGGTCACATGTTTCCGAGGGGGGGGGGTCTGCTCCTTTACAGCTCCTCCCAAAAGGCAACTGCCTAGTCACACAGCAGATGCTAATGAAAGGTACACTATAACATATCTTTTTTTCTGTAAAACCTATTTTTAATACAAAAACACTTTGGCAGTGTATGTACTATGCTCTGTGGGGACTGGGGGAGTGCTAAAAATGGGTCTCCTGGTGACGGGTTCCCTTTAATCTTTTCTTCAATTGCAACCAGTTATCTTGTCCATGGAGCTAAAAAACACTCCATAGCAAGATGCTGCCAATACCATGTCTCACTGTTGGGATTGTAATTGGCAAGTGATGAGCAGTGCCTGTTTTTCTCCACACATATCGCTTAGACTATACACCAAAAAGTTGCATTTTTGTCTCATCTGACCAGAGAATCTAATTTCTCATAGTCTGGGAGTCCTTCATGTGTTTTTTGTGCAAACTTTATGCAGGCTTTCATATGTCTTGCCCTGAGGAGAGGCTTCTATTGGCTGTCTCTCCCATGAAGCCCCAATTGGTGGTAGGCTGCAGTGAAAGTTGACTTTATAGAACTTTCTCCTATCTCTCATTCTACATCTCTAAAGCTCACAGACGGTGATCTTTAGACGGTGGTTCTTTACTGCTCTCACCAAGGCTGGTTTCCCACAATTGCCTAGTTTGGTTGGACGACCCGGGGAAAGAGTTGTGGTTGTCCCAAACATCTTCCATATAAGGATTATGTAGGCCACTGTGCCTCTTAGCTCCTTGGTCAGTTCCTTAGACCTCATGATTCTTATGTGCTATGAGGTCTTATATAGATAGGTGTGTGCATTTCCTAATGAAGTCCATCAAAGTCTCTGAATACTTAAATAATTTTGTCAATATATTAAACAAGAAAAACTTAAGTTTTTTGCTTTCAAGCTGGGGTGCAGAGTGTATATTAAGGGAAAAAAAACACTTTTCTTGCCTCAGCAATTGGCAGCAATGCAACAAAGAGCCAAAACATTTAAATGGGTCTGAATACTTTCGGTACCAACTGTATGTGTATTTTGAACTTTAACATCATCCATTACATGTTGTCAGTGGTTTGAGTTTCATTGAAATGGCTGTTACCTCTGCTGAGGCAATGTTTTGTGGCTAATCCATACTGCATATGTTACATATATATCTATATCTCTCAAATCAAATTAACCCCTTCAGGAGATTTTTCAAATCTGCCCTGTGTCACTGTGGTTGTAGCTACGGAACGCTTTAACTTATCCAAGGGAGTTTTTTTTTTATTGTTCTAAGTTCTAAATTCTCAATTTTAAGCAGATAGTCATAGAACCCTAGGTAATTAATAAATTACCCTTGATACTTGTGTATTAGCAGAGCTTTTCAGCACAAAAAAATGTGCTGAAAACCCCCACTTATAAACGAGTCTTCAAAATAATAAACTTGCATACTCACCTTCCCGCCCTCCTGATGTTCAGTGTCTTCCTGATGCTCCCCGCGGCTCCTGTTCTTTCTCCTCTCTGCTGTATTAGCCTGTGTGTGGTGTCGCAACTGATTATGTCATAGAGTGCGTTGGCCAGCAGAGCACATGGCTGCGTCTCTGACTGCTGTTACAGTAGAGAAGAAAGAAGAGGAGCCGCAGGGAGCATCGGGAGCGCCGGAAGGTTAGTATGCAGGTTTTTTTTTTTATGGGCTGGGCCAACTGGGGGCTGGTTGGCTATATACTGGAAGGCTGTGTCCAATGCATTTCCTACCCTCTGCTTATACTCGAGCTTATACTAGGTTTTCCCAGTTTTTGGTGGTAAAATTAGGGGCCTTGGCTTATACTCTGGTATATACGGTACATTGGTTTTTAAGATTGGACATATTTTACTAGGACATTATGAGCCTTAGGATTGGGTGCCATTTTTCAAATTTTAGGGAAAATCGACAAACCCTGTAAGAGGGACCTGCTCAACTTTAAATTGACTTTGAGAGGCCTAAGTAATGGCAACACCCGTGAATTACCCCATTATGGAAACTACACCCTTCAACATATGAAAAAGCTCTTCTAAGAAGTTTAACCCTTCAGGTGTGTTATAGTATTTAAAACAAAATGTAGGCGAGATCTACAAATTATAATATTTTCCAACAATACAAGTGATAATGAAAATCATACATTTTTGGTTACTTTTGTTGTTTTCGCCACGGCATGGACACCAAATGTTTGTGTGGGAAAACTACATTTTGGGGGTTTATATTTCATTTTTTCATTTTATAGTTTTAAACTTATTTTTTTAAACATTTTTCTTTAATCTATATGAACCAGCGATGCTCTGATTGCTGGTTCCAATAAAATACACTGCTCTACAATACTAATGCATTATAGAGCAGTGTAAACTGTCTGGCATGCTCACGCATGCTTAGAAAGTTTACAGTTGGAGGAAAGAGTTTTTTTCAGCTCACCCTCTTGTAGTAGCCATGTGTTGGAGGCTGGTGCACGGACAATCTGAGCCGAGTCGGTGGAATACGAAACAAAAGGGAACGGTGAATCCATTAACCAAGCATTGAGGCAGAATGAGGCGTAATAAAACTTCAATTTATTTCATCTTTTTAAAATTAGTTAAAAAAAGGTATAATAATGAGAAAAAACTGAAGCGTTTCGAACTTCTTCGCTATTAATAAGATCTCCTAGAAGTTCCAAACGCGTCAGTTTTTTTCTCATTATGGTACTTTTTTTTTACTAATTTTAAAAAGATTAAATAAATCAAAGTTTTATTACACCTCCTTCTGCCTCGATGCCTTCCCAGTTTACAGTCACACCCGGAAGGAACCTGAATGCCAGGAACATCTGGCAACCCCAGAAGAGGTTTGGTTCCCCATAGGGTTGCATGATGCATCGAGATCTCGGTACTTGTACGATACTTTCAAAGTGAAAACAAGTTCAATACCAGGCGTGTCCACTGCCTTCTGAAAAAAAAATGTGTTCAGACCATATTGTATCCGTTATTTTTGCATATGCAAAAAAGCTGATGGGTTTCTAATCTACTTCTTGCCCTGCACAGTTGGTTGCCTAGCAACATTTGAGAAAAAAAGTCTGCATACGGATGATTTCTATGGATGTACGTTGTGCGAATGCAAGACAAAATAACGCATGCTGCATTTTTTTCTCACCGTCTGCACATGACGGTGAAAAAAATGGACATTTGAACAGACCCATAGGAAACAGTGGGGCCGTTTGTCATCTGCAAAAAGGATAGCACACAAACATCAAACACCTGTCTAAATGAGCCCTAAATTATAGTATTTCGTATAATATATTAACATTACCATGATAACCTTTACAACACATGTACTTACACTGTCATTAATTACGTAAAGGGGTATTCCCATCTGGGCATTTCCATTTAATTCATTTGCCATATGTAAACATTTCTTCAATTGGATGTTATTAAAAAAAAAGTGTTCCTGTATGAAGATAATTTCTCATAAATGTAGCCATGCTGTCCCTTAGAAACGACATGGCCTCCTCGGGTACGACCACCTCGCATTTGGGCAGTAATGGCCAGGCATGCGCTATAGAACCCTGCCTGACCACCTGGATTCGGCAATCATTACCACAGGACGGCTGTTGGACATGCAGTAACTCCCACACATTTCATGTACAAACACCCTTTGTGCAATCACTCCAGCAGAGGTGGCCGTATCCGAGGAAGCCATCTCTTTTCTAAGGGACCATATCACTGAATTTATGAGAAATTATCTTCACACGGATAAACTTTTTCATAACATCTAATTGAAGAAATGTTTATATATGGCAGATTAGTGAAACTGAATGTGAATGCCCAGACAAGAATACCCCTTTAAAGAGAACCCGTCATGCAAAATAACCCCTCTAATCTAAATAGATTTTCATAAACTGCCATTAGAAAGCATTGCCTCTGTCCCTTCATTGTCCCTCTACATGCCTGTAAACCTAAGCGATGAGGTCCTAAAGCTGTATGCAAATGACCTGTGAAATGTCCAATGAGTCATTAGCATATTCAAGCTGTCCAGCTTATTCATGAGTGGGCAGCACAGCCACACCCCCAGTGCTTGACTGACAGCCTGTGTAATGCTGTGATGGCTGCTACATGTGCTTGCTGGTGTCCACGCCTCCTGCACCCTGTGTGTGTGTGTGTGTATGTGAAAGATACAACAGCTCCAGGGTGCAGCCATGTTATAGCAGAACATGTCAGGTACTTGTGTAGCTGATGTCTGTGTATTAGGAGGATGCAGCATGTGAGCAGATACACTAACTATGCTTTACTATACATTACACACAGACATGAGGAGGGGGAGGAGAGGGGATGGGGAACAGGAGTGACATCACTGCCTCTGACCATGTGACCAGCCTTATTTACATAATAAAGAAAAGATGATTTTATAATGATTAATGTATGAAATGACTAGATAAAGGCTGGGGTGGGATCCTTGTGAGCTGCTCCAACAGGTAGTAGTGACAGGACTAGTGGCAGAGACCTGATGACAAGTGTCCTTTAAGCTTGGCAGAACAGTGGTTGACAGTTACTGATGTGTTTCAAAGGAAATGCATATGCGATCAGACTGAGCCCCGCCCACAGACATATATAAAGCTGAGTGTATGTGTGTATGTCCGCTAAAGCAATCTGCACTGATGCGTTGCACAGCCGCTGCCTGTGTCTCAGGAAAAGTCAGACTAGGTTTTTCGCCACACGCTTCCCATAATACACTTATTAATCACCATCTACAGGAGCCATTGGCTGCTGTGAATGTAAGCAACCAATCACAGTTCAGTTTTTTACTTATTAATATGAGCCCTGAACTTTTATTGGTTACTATAGGCAATGAGTATAAGATAGCTCATATCTGAGGTAAGGTATGAAATAATGTGAGGCAATATGATGGCTATAACAAAATAGTAAATATCACTGGGGGTTACAGTGTATACAGATGACCCCTAGTTAAAGACAGACCCCTCTGCCTCTTGTGACCTCTGGGGAAGCTCTCCAAATGCTTTACTATAGTCCCAGACTGCAATGATCAGCTGTAAGGTGTCTGTAATGAGGCTTTATTGATAATACTTGGTCCCATTACAAGAAAACATTTTGCAACTCCAATTGTCACTGGGGCAAAAAAAAATTTTGTCTGGTTCTACAATGATAAAATATACAGTTTCGACTTGCCTACAAATTCAACTTAAGAGCAAACCTATGGAACCTAACTTGTACTTAACCTGGGGGACTGCCTGTATATTTATTAGTGTGTATGTGTGTCTTCTTGATATCTTTATAGTATTTTACATACTTAACCATTAAATCTGTGTGCTCTACAACAGGTAATTTAAGATGTCTAACGGTTATGAAGATCACATGGATGATGTATGCAGAGATGACTTGGGGAGAACTAACTTAATTGTAAACTACTTGCCTCAAAATATGACTCAAGATGAGCTTCGCAGCCTATTCAGCAGCATTGGGGAGGTGGAATCGGCCAAGCTCATACGTGATAAAGTTGCAGGTAAGTTCTGTTATGCAAGTATCTTATGTCGTCCTTTAACACTTTAAAGACAATGGCCTTCTGGACACATATTTTAGCAGGGAAAGAAAAACGGATAAAAGGTCTAACTTTTTCTAAAAAAACATGGGCAAAAAAAACATGGGCATATGAGGGCTTGTTTTTTGCGGCAAGGTTTGTATTATCCAACGGGTTCATTTTTATGCTAAAAAATAGCATAATGATAAATTTTCTCTTTTCTGCAACTGTACAGAATAAAACGTCTATTTTGCCCCCCCCCCCCTTTTAATATAGTTTTTATTGACAATTTTCATAGTTTTCGGACCTTTTTTTAATTAAAGCATTTACGCAGTGCACTGTACAGTATAATTAACATGATGCAATTATTCTATAGGTTAAATATAGGTTTTCTTATATTTTACTGCTTTAGCAAATAAATAACTTTTCAAGGAAACCGCATTTAATTATGCATTTGCCTATGTGTCACCATATTCAGTAAGCTATAGCTTTTTTTATTTCCCAATCAAAAGAGGGTTACTTGTGCATGTTTAGTGCTTGAAAGGGGGGCAGGGGGCCAGCTGGCCATTTACGGGGGCAGGGGGGTTGCTGGTCATACACTGGCTTTGACATGTGCATTTCCCACCCTTTATACTCGAGTCGATAGGTTTTCCCACATTTTTATGTTAAAATTAGGGGCCTCGGCTTATATTTGGGTCGGGTTATACTCGAGTATATATGGGTATTTTTGCTTATCTTTATATATAGATGACATGCATTGGCAACAACGATTACAGAAAGACTTTGTTACAGAAACCGCTGATCATTGCAGCCTAGGACTAAAGTAAAGCATCCAGAGATCTTTACCAGATGTCACAGTGGGCTGAGAATTCTTTCTGTAACTAGGGGTTGTCTGTAAGACAAGCCTCCTTAAGTGGGGGACTGCTTGTACAATGTTAATGTTTATAATGTAAATAAACATGCAGCTATGCCTCCTCGCATATATATTCACAAATATTCTTAAAAAAAAAAAGGCCTGTGAAAAACGCATATATGGGAAAAAGCATAAGAGAAACAAGAAAAAGCCACTGTGGTTAACTAGCACTGTAAGGCAAGCCGTAAAAGAGAAGGATAAGTAATTTAGGTTGATAAAACAAGAAGGTAGTGTGTGAGGTGTTACAGGATTAGAGAGAAAAATAAATTCTGTAAAATACAGATAAATGGAGACTGAGAAATATTGCCAGGGAGAGTAAAAACGGAGCGTATGGGTCCTCTGAGGAATAATCTGGGGGGTCAAAGTGGAGGGAGATGAGAAAAGGGCCAAATGTTGTATGTTGGCTTTTCAGTGGTCTTTATCCATGTAAATCCCATGGTGGGGAGACATGATGAGGAGCAATGTAAATTCTCTTTTTCTGCATTTTAACCCAGGAAGAGGTGCGGCACCGTCTCAACACCACTAAAATAGCCTAATTGCCATGCTCAGATGGCATACACAGTTGGGTACTGCATGAATTATGTGGTGTAATAGACAAAACATTATTTATAATATTTGAAGATTCCTTAAGGATAGGTTCTGGTGGATAGTAAACTTAATTTTACTGACCAGAGCCAGGCAGCTGGTGATAAAGCAAATAGAATTATGGGACGTATGAAGAGGAAGAGCTTCTCATAATGACAGTTTTGCCCTTATGCAAATCTCTGGTCTGACTACACAAGGAATATTGTGTACAGTTTTGGGCACCAGTTTAGAAAAAAGACTGAGGGGGGACCTCATTATAATGTACTGCCCGTTCAGGTATTTGTACAAGGATCTCTCCAAAGATCTTTTTATACCTAGGCCTGTGACCAGGACAAGGGTGAATCCTCTGCGCCTAGAGGAGAGGCGGTTCTGCCATCAACATAGACAAAGGTTCTTTAATGTAAGAGCAGTGAGACTATGGGACCCTCTGCCACAGGAGGTTGTTATGGCGGACTCTTTGTACATGTTCCGAGAGGCTTGGATGCCTTTCTGGACAAGGTTGGACTTGATGGACTTTTTCCTACTTTTTATATACTATGAAAAACCTAAATCGGTGGTGGGTATGTTCCCCAAAGTAAGACTACATTCACACACTTATATGGGGGACGTATATATGGCCGATATACGTTCCCCCATACACTCCTATGGGCTCACAGATCTGTACGGGAGCGGTACGGTGCAGCACACGTGCGGCACCGTACCGCTCCGTAGCCTGGGAAAAGATAGGACATGTCCTATCTTTTCCCGTGATACGGCGCCATGCGCTGTATCTTCCTATGGCGAGGGGTGGGGGTGAGCTGCGCTCATCCCCTGCTCCTCTCCGCGGCGCCGATGTATGCCCGCCGTACTACGGTACGGCGGGCATACATCGTGTGAATGTAGCCTAAGTCAGTGTCTTGACACGTGACCTGGATCATCACAGCCTGCCAATGATGTCTTATCCTGTTTACTAGTTGGCCAATAGTTTGCTTAGATATGGCAACTCTGCTGTAAGTTGCATGTATAAATGGAGGACACTTTACACTCTCGTTTTTTTTTCCCCCTATCTTTCTGACCGCACTTTCAGTGTCTCAATTTCTGGATCTCTCTCTTCTTCTGTTCCCCTCACCGTTGGGATTCCTCAGGGATCAGTCCTAGTTCCTCTTCTCTTTTCCCTCTATACTGACAAATTTTCATTTCATTTATGCTGATGATACTGAACTATATACTTAGCCCAGAAGTGATGTTATGTACCAATTTCAGAACACTAGTTATTGTCTCTCTCCTGTCTCTAGCATCTACTTAATTTTTCCAAGACTGAACTTCTTGTGTTTTCACCATCCTTATAGTCTATCCTAACCTCTCCATCGCAATCTATAGGGGCACCAGACCTCTCTTTTGCACCGCATATTCAATCTCTTGCTTGCTCTTGCCACATGCATTTCAGAAACTTCTTTATAATCTATTTCTCACAATTGAAACTTGTAAAATGCAAACTGTTGTTCTGATTCACTCTGTACACTACTGTAACTCATTACTAATTGGTCTTCCGCTTAACTCTCTCTTCTCCAATCTATTCGTAAAGGGATATTCCCACGGAGATAAGTTTCCTTATGTGTACTCCGCACATCAAAATAATATATTCTCTGATTCACTATTAACAAAAATGCAGCATTTAACAGATATGTCCAACCTGTCTCTATCAGTCCTGCTTTAAACAATTTTAGTTGCCCCTAGATCCGAACTTCAGACTTGGTCAGGTAGCCGCCATCTTCGATGAGACTGCTACTGAGAATACTGTGTCTTGTGCCTGTAGCCACGCCCCTTGCAGTCCTAGCATAGAGCTCACAGACACTGATTCACTTCCTGGCAGGAGATTGTGAGGAGAGACCATCTGCAAACTACAAGGAGATGAGTGATCCGGGGTAGGGGAATGTAGGCAGACACGCATCTGTGAGGCTGAGAACACAGAGCTGACTCTGTAATAGGCATCTATTGGATATCATGCATCTATGATCTGTCTCATCTCTTTTTATGTGTCAGTGTGTTAGTACAATGTCAGAAGCCAGATGAAAGTGCATATACACCAGTACCCTGATAATCTAACCACATTGTCACCCCCACAAAACTTGATTGTTCATAGTGTCTGCTGGAGAGGTCACACCCTGGTTACACTGAGCACCATAGAGAGTGATAGGAACTAAAACGGCAATAAAACTGAGTAAAATTGTACAGTAAGGGGTTAAAATGATCTTTATTGTGTTAACATCACTAGGGGATTGAGATGTGTGAATTTTCTTTCGTGAGAACACCCCTGTAATGCAGCAGCCATTCTTTTCTTTCGGACCAAGGGCTACAAGGATCCCTCCGGTCTATCACCCAACCCGTGTTCAGTGATCTTAGAGATGTGAGTGAGAGGTACAAATTAAGTGAGGGATTAATCTAAGTCTTTTCTCGAACTGCACCCATTCTATGGAATGCTCAGCCTCTGGTTATCAGACTAACACCCAACCTCCAAAGTTTTAAAGGTGCTCTTAAACCCATCTCTTTAGGCAAGCCTTTAACACGTGTTAACCCATCCTATGTCGTCCTCTCATCCGTTATCCAGCAACCACTAGGCTCCAAGTTCCAGGCTTCTCTGTATCCCCATTCACCTTGGACTTTGTATATGAGATGTCTGAGGACTAGCTCAAGCTGCAGCACCTCTTTTTTTTTTTTTGTACATTAGATTATATGTTGTTCTATTTCCTTATGAAGACTGATGACTGGACCATTATATAAGATTTTACCTCTTTTGTCAACCCGTTCTTCCTCATAGACTGTAAGCTCTTGAGTGTAGGGCCATCACTCCTTTTGTTCTAAATGAATGTTTGTGGTCAGTCATGGTTTATTTTATTTAAATAGGTACCCTATGATTTGTAAAATGCTATGCAATATGATGATAAATAAAGATTGATTATTAAATGAAGAATCAAAGGATCAAAACTTCCTTTTATTCATTGATATAACTTTTCAGACCCTCAATGGAGCTAGAATTTTTTTTTCTACAGTACTCACCATGATGACCCTTTGAGACAATTCTTACATTTTTGCATTACAACTATAGTGTCAGTGCCTCACCTTATAGCTACCCATCATTTGACTGTATAAATTTAGGCGAATCCTCAACTATTTTGCACCAAGTTTGTCGAGGCATACAGCCCTTTGTAAAATATCTGTGTAGACAAGTCTCTTGTACATTTTAAGGACAGGCTAATAGCTGCACAGCAAGAGGGAAAGAAATGGAATTAAAATCTATAAAACATTCTATTTTTCAAATCCTTTAGTTTCAAAGGTACTGTAGCGTGTGTCCCTGTACGCATAACAGCGAGACCTCCCTGGATGCCTTGTTAGGCAGCGAGTTTGAAAGATACACACCAAGGCACTCTGCAATTAGAATATGGTGTTGGTCATGTATATGGACAAGAGGGATACCCATGTTCGGACCACTATTCATGGAGACTCCAGGACCCACACCCCTTAACTAGGTACAACCACCACTGCCTCCAAGCCTAACTGCATCCTGGCTTATAAAAATACATGGTTGGGGTTGATCTATCAGATCAGGTGCTGTTGCTGTAAAGCACCCGACCATGGGTGTTAAACTGGGGTGTTGGCTATTAGTCACAGCCGGCACCACGTGTTTCCCAAAGCCGGTTCGGATCCTTTCCAGAGCTGAGCCGGCATTACCTTAGTGGCGCAAAGTCACTGCGCTCAGTGGCGGATGTATCTGCCACGGAGCACTAAGAGGTTAAGGTGGGATCTTATCTGGTTGTATAAGGTCAGGGAGGCGGAGTTTTTAACCCTAATGTCAGGCTCTTTATTCCTTAGCAAGCACCCTTCACTGCAATTGAAGGTCCTGTATCCAGAGACATCACTAAATGGTTCTCTTGAATGAGATGCTATTCGGTCTCCCACCTTTACTTCAGTGTTGAACTCTCTGCCTCCCTGACTTTATACAACCAATTTACACCTCACTTTAAAGTTGATTTTCTGGATGATGCCACGACACTGGGGCATGAAAGAAACAAAAATTAGCAGGTATTATGCTGTTTGACACCATACCGGTAATGATAGGTTCCCTTTAAAGCAATAGTTTTCTGCTTGTATAGTAGAAACGTTATATGAACTGATAGTCCTAAATCATGGGGCACAAAATTTGCTTCTAAAGAGATTGTCTTCTTTTTGACATTGAGTTAAAGGGAACCTGTCAACGGGGACCTCATTTTCACAAAAAAAACAAGTTGCAGGAATCAATTACCGCTGTATATCAAATATGCCTTTCGGTCTTCTCTTAGCATTTGCATTCAATTTAATTGTGTGTTATAACTTACTTTGCACCCTGACAAAATCTTTTGTTAAGTCCCAGGGGTTGGCTTTGGATTGACTGCATTTCAAAAAACAACAACAAAAAAAATCCCTAAACCAGAATTAATATATATTTTTTCTAATCACCCCCAAGGAAGAGTTAATAAAATCTCACCAATTGGTAATTGATCCCCTAAATGATGTACCAGAAAAGTGGATCTCATCCCGTAAAAAAAATAATCCCCCATATGTCTAAATTACAAAGATTTTTTTTATAGCCTGAAAAATGTGACAATGCAAATCTGCTCTGAATAGCACTCCTTCCGTTGTGTGCCCTGTCATGTGCCCATACAGCTGATTACCAACAAATATGGGGGTCTAAAAACTTTGTGGCGTTTTTCGTCATTAAACACATTGACTGACTGGTTACATATTATGGCGGAAAAAGTTGCAAATGCCGCATTTAAAATTTTCTATTGGAATGTGTTTCTTTTACCAGTTATAATTAGGTGAGGCAAAACGACTTGGTACCAACTGTGTTATAAGCGTGGGACTACATCCAAAAGAAATAAGTGGCGGATGCATGGCATTCTCATTCGGATTTAGTCCCCACGAGAGAGCTATACGTACAGCCATCTACGGAAATTGGAAAATCCTTGAATTAGATACCCAACTGTCAGAAGTTACAGTTTTTAGATGTAGTCTCACCCTTATAAATTCGATTACTAGATTTCAAGAACATCACAACTCAATCAGTACAGAAAAAGATTGTCCACGGTTGATTAACCATATGAGAGAAAGTCATGGGGTTAATCCTGAACTGTTAAGGTTAGTAGAGTTGGGTCCACAAGGTGGAGATTGCTCGAACGCTGAATTCACACGACCTTTGAGGGGATATATATGGCTACAAGCCTGCTGCAGTACATACGTCCTCCATAGACGGCAATGGCCGCACAGAGCGAAACAGTGCTACATATACCTCTCCGTACACGGGGGAAAGATAGGACATGTACCCCAGAAAGCAAGATTAGTGATGAAATGTAATGCAATGGGGATGATGGATTTAAAGGATAGGAAAGATTTATAATGCTAGCTTCTGTTGTTACTATACATTGAAGTATTGGATTATGGTACAATAGTATATAAGAAGTTTGCTGCATTGACGAGATCTTTATAATAAAGTGGAGATTGACCCTGAACTCCATGAGTGACGTTTTTTTCTATTTCTGGATTATGTTTTGCTGTGGAGCTGAGCGTGCACCCCGACTGAGGATCTCTTGTGCCTGCGGTGTTATTGGACACACTCTTGCTGCTTGGTTGTGGAGAGAGGATTGAAATGTGAGAAAACCCCTTTAAGAGGCAATAGCGGTGTTCCTTGGGCGGTGTTGTCACACGTTAGTTTTGATTCTGTTATGTAACGGAATCAAAGCGCACTGGGGCGGCCCGTGGCTGACCGTAATATTTTAGAATGTATGCACAGTTCAGTTCAAATCTCAATTAGGTCTTTTATTTTTTATCAATTAGACTGTATGGACTTATGAATTAATGTAAACAATGCATAACACATAGTGCCCGTTTCTGATAGCTTATGTTTAGCTGTGAACGCATCTACAATCAGGAGTAGTTCCTCCCTGTTGCAATTCCAAAACTTTGGGAGACGTATAAATCTGGCTACATCAGAATACTGGCAAAATTTGCATCTGAAATGCCATATGCCACATTTAGTGAGTGTTGGTTAGACTGTTTATAGGTGTGTTCGCTGTAGAAACATGGCCTCACCAAACAGCCTGTGTGCAAGACAATTCTTATACTTGCCTGTCTTACACTACACCAGATCACTCACCCAGTATCAGACACAGTGATTAAAATTGTGCAGCAGAAGACATTCTAGTTCTACGGTGCACTGGTATAAAAACACCTGAACGCCAAAGCCCTTTTTTTGTTTTTGCTTTTCTATTTTTTACTCCCCGCCTTCAAAAATCTATAACTATATTATTCTATGTAAAGAGCTGTATTAGTGCAACCTACACTTCATAGTGACGGTATTTAATATTCCATGCCATATACTGGGAAGTGGGAATAAAATTCCAAATAAAGTTAAAATGAGAAAAAAACTTTAACACTTTAACACATGGCCTTAACACTGCGCCCCAAATGACCAAAATGGTTACCAAATTCTTCATTTTTCCCTCTTCTGGCACTAATAAGTTTATCATACTTTGGTGTATGGAGCTGTGTGTGGGTTTTTTTTTCTTGAGACTTTTTATGTTTTCAATGCTACCATCATTTTAAAGGGAACCTGTCACCAGGGGACCCATTTTTAGCACTCCCCCAGTCCCCACAGAGCATAGTACATACACTGCCAAAGTGTTTTTGTATTAAAAATAGGTTTTACAGACAAAAAGATATGTTATAGTGTACCTTTCATTAGCATCTGCTGTGTGACTAGGCAGTTGCCTTTTGGGAGGAGCTGGAAAGGAGCAGTTCCCCCCCACCCTTGGGGTACAGCTTCTCCATGTGTTCTTTTCAAATACATGAAGACCCCTTGTCAGACCCCTTTGTCAGACCCCTTGTTGCTGCTTTAGACTAATGGAACAGGCGGCAGCGCATGACCATTCTGCTCTATTAATCTCTATGGAGCTGACGGAAATTGCCGTGCGCCGAGTTTCGGCCATCTCCGCCGGCTCCATAGAGATTAATGGAGCAGATAGGAATAGGACCTAACTAAAATTTGTGTGAAAACCCCTTTAGAGGCATTTATTATTGTATAAATGTAGTAATTTAATTTTTAAAGCATTACAAATATAGCGGACAGGCATTGTGCCCCCCGCAGGGGCCATGGATAGTATAGGAAGATTAGCACAGCCATGGTGCCTGGATCTATGATTAAGCGTCCTTGGTTTATTATGCTTGATTTTGATGGTAGATTTTTTTCATTGATTAAAGTATTTGTGATCAGTCACATGCAGGGCAATAACTATAGATGGAACAAGAAGTATTTTTGACACTGTTTACAGGGAGACACAAGATTACTTACATGCAGGATTGTACAATGTTGGTGTATGTGGTAGTGCTGTGTATATTGCAGAGATCTTTGTGACCATCTGGGTCACAAATACTATATTATACTGTATAATTACTGTATATTCCTTAACCACTGATACGGCCCAGGGGACTGAGATGCAGGTGTCAAAACTGGAATCCTGCTATAGGTTGCTACTGCAACTTTTACTAAAGAGAAAAATTCACATTTCAGCTATAGGGTTTGAAATATTGGGTTTAGAGGGGCTGGGGTTCTTTCTTTGAAAAACACTTAGATATTCTTGTGGTTTAGTTTTTTATTTTTAAAATTGTCATCATAAATGCACTGCTGCTAAATTTTAGACCTGTGCTTTTGTGTTCAGATTCCTGCTGATTGGTTGTCGATGAATTAATGTTTCCTATTTTTAAACCATTTTGGCAGCCAGTTCTTATATTAAATAGAATGGGGCAAGACTGGATTGACTTTTCAAGATTTTTGTATACTGTGTGCCATTAATTCAGAGAGGACTATTTTTTTTCTTAATTATTATTTTATTTTTGTTTTTGTTTTTTTTTTTTCCTTTTGCAGGGCACAGCTTAGGATATGGCTTTGTGAATTACTTAAGTGCTAAAGATGCTGAAAGAGCAATTAACACACTTAATGGATTGAGACTGCAATCAAAAACTATAAAGGTGAATATTTATCTCATAAACCTTAAAGCAAAGAGACCTTTGATGGGATTTTTTGGAATTTGACTGTTGTTGCTCAAAGCCTTCCTGTGGTTTCCGGACAGTGGGCTTCTTTTTTTATGAAACAAGCTGAGTATACTGTAATAATTATAAACACTTTTGTGCAATTGTATTACCGTATAAGCCGAGGCCCCTAATTTAACCACCAAAAACTGGGAAAACCTATTGACTCGAGTATAAGCCGAAATGCTTAATGCATTTTTCACAGCCCCCAGGTAGTGTAGAGCCTGCCAGCCCCCAGGTAGTGTAGAGCCTGCCAGCCCCCAGGTAGTGTAGAGCCTGCCAGCCCCCAGGTAGTGTAGAGCCTGCCAGCCCCCAGGTAACAAATAAACTTACATACTCGCCCTCCGGCACCCTGTTCCTCGGCGTGGCTCCTCTTCTTTCTTCTCTTTGCTATAACAGCCGGCAAAGACGCGTCCGTGCGATCTTCCAGTTGGCACACAGATCACATTTACGCGTCTCTGACGGCTAGTACAGCAGAGAGAAGATAGAAGAGGAGCCGCGCCGGAGGGTGAGTATGTACGTTTAATTTTTATTGACTTGTGTATAAGCTGAGGTGAGGTTGTTCAGCACATTTTTTGTGCTGAAAAACTCTGCTTATCCACAAGTATATACAGTACTTTAAAACATTATATCAGATTTATTTTTGAGATGGGGTTGGCTATTTAGTGAACAGTAATTGGTAGTTGGTAACTTCTTTTATTTTTCCTACTTTTTTTTTTTTTTTTTTTTTTCTGGGCCTTTGGAGCATGTTGTTGAGAACCAGATTTATACAGTGTAGCTATACAATATCAGTGTATACATCAATATAACAATGGTGTAGCTATTTGAAGGGGGGAGGGAGTTAGAGAATTCGGATATGGCAGTAAAGTTTCTACAGTTGTTTAATTATTGTTTACCATTGTTTACTAAAAGTTTATTGTAAAAAGGGCAAATATTGATGTAATTTTAGAGATCAGCAGTAGGGTTACTACATACTACAATACAGTAGTATTGCAGTACATAGTATGAGCAATCGGACCCTGCAGGGTTAAAATAAACTGGAGGGTCTGAAATTATAGTAATTTTTTTTTTTTTTTTTAAACATTAAAATCACCCCCCTTTTCCTGGAACACATATAAAAATAAATGGTAAAAATCATAAACATGTTATCGCCACATCACAAAATGCCAGTTCTATTAAAAAAAAATTATCTGCCGTTGACACCATAATGGAAAATAGAGCTTAAATATCTGAATTGCCACTTTTTTGCCATTTTTTCTATTGAAAATATTTCATTCATATATTCATCAGTCTTATTGGTCCCAAGTTAATATAAACTCACCGGCCACTTTATTAGGTACACCATGCTAGTAACGGGTTGGACCCCCTTTTGCCTTCAGAACTGCCTCAATTCTTCGTGGCATAGATTCAACAAGGTGCTGGAAGCATTCCTCAGAGATTTTGGTCCATATTGACATGATGGCATCACACAGTTGCCGCAGATTTGTCGGCTGCACATGCATGAGTCGAATCTCCCGTTCCACCACATCCCAAAGATGCTCTATTGGATTGAGATCTGGTGACTGTGGAGGCCATTTGAGTACAGTGAACTCATTGTCATGTTCAAGAAACCAGTCTGAGATGATTCCAGCTTTATGACATGGCGCATTATCCTGCTGAAAGTAGCCATCAGATGTTAGGTACATTGTGGTCATAAAGGGATAGACATGGTCAGCAACAATACTCAGGTAGGCTGTGGCGTTGCAACGATGCTCAATTGGTACCAAGGGGCCAAAAAAGTGCCAAGAAAATATTCCCCACACCTTGACACCACCATCACCAGCCTCAACCGTTGATACAAGGCAGGATGGATCCATGCTTTCATGTTGTTGACGCCAAATTCTGACCCTAGCATCCGAATGTCGCAGCAGAAATCGAGACTCATCAGACCAGGCAACGTTTTTCCAATCTTCTACTGTCCAATTTCGATGAGCTTGTGCAAATAGTAGCCTCAGTTTCCTGTTCTTAGCTGAAAGGAGTGGCACCCGGTGTGGTCTCCTGCTGCCGTAGCCCATCTGCCTCAAAGTTCGACGTACTGTGCTTTCAGAGATGCTCTTCTGCCTACCTTGGTTGTAACGGGTGGCGATTTGAGTCACTGTTGCCTTTCTATCAGCTCGAACCAGTCTGCCCATTCTCCTCTGACCTCTGGCATCAACAAGGCATTTCCGCCCACAGAACTGCCGCTCACTGGATGTTTTTTCTTTTTCTGACCATTCTCTGTAAACCCTAGAGATGGTTGTGCGTGAAAATCCCAGTAGATCAGCAGTTTCTGAAATACTTAGACCAGCCCTTCTGGCACCAACAACCATGCCACGTTCAAAGGCACTCAAATCACCTTTCTTCCCCATACTGATGCTCGGTTTGAACTGCAGGAGATTGTCTTGACCATGTCTACATGCCTAAATGCACTGAGTTGCCGCCATGTGATTGGCTGATTAGAAATTAAGTGTTAACGAGCAGTTGGACAGGTGTACCTAATAAAGTGGCCGGTTAGTGTACATTAAAAAATCAGTGCGTACCTCAAAAAAAAGACACTAATTGGCCTCAGAATTTGACAAAATGGCAAATAATTAAAACAAAATCTACTAAAACCTAATATAAATTAATAAAGGGGATGTGTAATTTGAAGCCCATAATTGAAGTCGTAAAAACAGAGACCACTAGAAAATTTTGCAAATACGTTATTTTTAATTTCACCGCACTTGGAACTTTTATTCCAGCTTTCCATTACTTATTGTGGAATATTAAATGGCACGCCTAAAAAGTAAAATCTTTATTTTGCGCTGTTACAGTAACTTTATACATGGTAAAAATGTTGATACAGGGTTTAGCCTGCTCCTGCTATAGACAGTTGCACATGCCTTATGTTCTGTTCTCCAGGTGTGAATGCTGTACACAATACTCCAAATCCCTGGTATTGTGATAGGTAATATCATGTATTATGTTGATGAAGATTCATAGACAGTCCACTTTATACCACTCAGCCACGTAATAATCCAGAACAGATGAAACCTCCTTTACTAGATTTCAGGAAAAATGAACCCCAGACATTGACAATGATTTGAGTAACAATGGTCATAGTTCTGGCTTGCAGATAGATGAATGAACTATTATACCCAGATATACCTCCATTTATCTATGTATTGTCCATTCAGCCCCACATGGCTATCAGCCCGCTTGGATTCAGACCTGCATCCCTTCCATTCCTCTACATCCTTCCCCCTAACCTTCATTTTGATCTCCACAACCTTTTCTTATTATACCATATTCTTCACATTGTAACTGTTATTATGGTGACAACTGAACAAACTTCTCTTTGAAATGCAGAGGGATAGCTGTGTGGCAGACGATGGTCATAAACAAGATAGGATAGTTTATTTTGTCACACTACTAGTTGGCATGTTTAAGAGATACTAGCAGTGTATTATCTTCCCTGCTTATAGAATAATTCTCTATTGTTAGATAAATGCATACAGTTCATCTAGACAGGAATTAAACCAATATAAAATATATGCCAACACTTGGTAGTCATCTGCTCTCATAACTTGGCTTCACATAGTTCCTCATCCATTGTGGTAGTGAGTGACTTCCAACTGCTACATTTTACATGCTGGTTCTTAAAGCGAGCCTGTCACCACGTGTTTCACATATACAGCTAGTGACTGCTTCCCATAGAGCCTTATTAACTGACACTTGTCTTTCAGCCAAAAATTGTTTCCCTCATATTACCATATAATCAACTTTATAATTTTACCTGGTATCAGGGATATTTAAAGTGAATGTTGGGGGTATGGCCTCCTTGGGCTAAACCCATCTGCTCCTCCCTGTCCATTCTTTCAACAGTAATGTCATGTGACCCGGGTGACAAAATCTTAGGTTCTTTTATCCTCCATCCTCCTCACATTATCAAACTGTACCCCATGTATATATCTGATCACATGCAGGCATGCCGTGATTTTATGTGGACAGATATATACATGGGGTACAGTTTCCTAATGTTAGGAGGCTAAAGGACCTGAGAAGATGTCACCCTGGTCATATGAAAACACACACACACTAGTTTTGAGAATGGCACAAATATATTTTCACATGATCTGTTGCCCTCTGGTTTTTATGTGTGTTTGTCAGATGTTTTTATCACATACAGAAATACAAGTGCAATCATATTATGAGTAACAAAAGCTTTTATTGACAGAATGAGTTACTGCAGCAAGTCAATATTTGCAGTGTTGACCCTTCTTCAGGACCGCTGCAATTCTCCCTGGCATGCTCTCAATCAACTTCTGGACCAAATCCTGACTGATAGCAGTCCATTCTTGCACAATCAATGCTTGCATTTTGTCACAATTTTTTTTTTTTTTTTTGTCCACCCGTCTCTTGATGATTGACCACAGGTTCTCACTGGGATTAAGATCTGGGGAGTTTCCAGGCCATGGACATAAAATCTCTAGGTTTTGTTCACTGAGCCATTTAGTTATCACCTTTGCTTTATGGCAAGGTGCTCCATCATGCTGGAGAAGGCATTGTTGATCACCTAACTGCTCTTGGACTGTTGGGAGAAGTTGCTCTTGGAGGACATTCTGGTACCATTCTTTATTCATGGATGTGTTTTTAGGCTGTGAAAGCTGATTCCCTTGGCTGAGAAGCAACCCCACACATGAATGGTGGCATAATGCTTTACAGTTGGCATGAGACAAGACTGGTGGTATCGCTCACCTAGTCTTCTCCGAACAAGCTGTTTTCCAGATGTTCCAAACAATCGGAAAGGGGAGTCATCAGAGAAAATGACTTTATCCCAGTCCTCAGCAGTCCACTCCCTGTACCTGTTGCAGAATATCAGTCTGTCCCTGATGTTTTTTCTGGAGAGAAGTGGCTTCTTTGCTGCCCTCCTTGACACCAGGCCTTGCTCCAAGAGCCTCTGCCTCACAGTGAGTGCAGATGCACTCACACCTGCCTGCTGCCATTCCTGAGCAATTTCTGCCCTGCTGGTAGCCCGATCCCGAAGCTAAAAAAAAACTTTTAAGAGACGGTCCTGGTGCTTGATGGTCCTTCTTGGGCACCCTGGTGCCTTTTTGGCAACAATGGAACCTCTCTCATCTGCTTTATGGTATAGATAATTTTTAAAATGCCTAAACTATATAGTATATAAATGTATACATATACACATGTAAGTGTGCATATTTAAGACATAACTACACATGGTCCTTTCATACAAGATGTAGCAACTCGTGTGTGTGTGTGGGTATGTATAGAGGTGATGGAGAGGCAGCGAGAGATGGATCAAAAATCTGCCTTGATTCTGCAGAAGACATATTTGCAACATAGCCCCCCCCCCATATGGCAATATCTCACTACTGTATGTAAAGCAAACCATTTAAGTTGGGATGGATATGTATCATGTTGTGTAAGAATTATAGATATATTACCCCCTTACTATTGCATGTGAGTAGTTCCCTCATGTTATGTATAAGAGAATTGGTCTTAAAAGATACTTGTAGGGTTCTTCTGGGAAATGACTTCTTCTGGGAAAATTTCCCTCAACGAAAAAACCCATGCATATTCAGCTAGGTATCTATCACTTTTTTGGGCTTTTTAATTGTGGGGGCAGGGACCGATTTGGTAAAGCTCTGTGCAGCGCTGCATAATCTGTGTGCGCTATATAAAGGAATTATTTTTATTATTATTAGGTGCAACTTTCAAAGATAAATTCTTGTCATCCATATAAATAGGTTGGCACTGGGTGCCAATCATCCATAAAAAATTTATTGTCAACAATAAAATGTGTGTTTATATAAACTCTATGTAATTTAAAATAAATTTAATTTGTTCTCCTTTTAAAAAATATTCTACAGCTTGGAGGCCATGCCTAATGATTTATGCATGTATACAGCGAGCTGACATCTAATGAGGCCATTATCCAACAGATAAAGAAAGATTGCAGGGAGAAGGTTTGCCCGAATTTAATGTGTTTACACTATAACTCTTCCGAACAGGAATAAGGGCCACGTGTTCTGCATGTAAACAATAAAGCAAGCCCCTCCTTGCAGCCTTTGAATTGCATTTCAAAACACACTGGTCACACATTAGGGCACTTTTACTTACCCGTCCACAGAGTTCACTGTGTCGTGTTTCACTAAGATCATGTGCCCTATATCCTGCATGTGTCGCTTCCCCGCTCAGGTCCACCGGAGTTCACCTCCTTCTTCCTGATGCATGTAAGTGCTGATCTTGTGACACAATTTGAAAGTAAAATCCCGCGCTCAGGCCGAATCAGTCGGATCGTCCGACGCCTGCCCCCGATTTGTAGCACATGAAAGCCAGCACAGTCGTGCCACAATCCGGTCGCGTGCGACACAATCCCCTGTTAAATAGCTGTCAAAGCGGCGCAAAACCCGAAAACGTCAGAAAGTCCGAGGACCCTTAGTTAATACACTTTTCAAACATAATGGGGTTTATCATCTGTCTAAGTCTCCAGACAACACACTGGCTGGGTTTACACATGCGTTTATATTGCGTTTTCTAATGCATTACAACAGCTCAATTAAAGGGGTATTCTGGGAATACGGACATCTGATACCAAAACCCATGATGCCATCAATGAAATAAATATAACAAAACTCAATGTCTTAAGTCGCAAAATGGAGCTTAGCTTTTATGGCCGCTATAAAGTATGCAGTGTTATCACCAAGATTGCTGCCACTGGAAACTACAAGTCCCATGATCCTTTTTTCAGTAACTCTTAATCCCTCTTTTATGCTCTGCTCCTAGTGATGATCTAACAGACTGTCCTGCTCTGTTAACATAGTAATGATGTGTAACTGCACATTACCCCACTAGGATGGGTCTGACCATACTGGATGCACTGGTGATGATCACACATCCTGCTCAGGCAGGTGCAGGACATGTGATGTGACCAGAGACCACCTTCTGTCATGTGTCTGCTCCATGCAGAGGAAATCAATGGACTGATTAAAGGGCCAGTAGCATTTTAATTCTTCATTACATTGTATGTCAACAGCATTTTTCTGCTAAGGGGAGCAACATTTTAAATAACTAATTAAATATTATCTTAGATTTTAAGTACCCATTTGTATATGAATTTTATGCTTTTTTCTGGAATGCCCCATTAATATTTTGTTTACAAAACACAATTGTTTGTGTGTTTATCGAGTGCCAGTGTGTTAGTGCACAACTAAAACACAGGGGCACATTTACTTAGAACGTTGGAAAATGTGCTAGAAGTGCTATCTCCGCGCATAATACTGCGTGCAGCGATTTCAATAAGATTGTGCGCCAGAAATCATGAATCATGAATTCTTAAATACTTGTGTAAGCCGCTTTAGCCTTGAATAACCTGCACAGTCCGACAAAAGTGCGCCGCAAAGCCCTTAGTAAATATGCCCCACAGTGTTTGAACATTAGTGTAGTGGGGCAGGTAATATGGCCTCACAATTTGCTTCTGCATCCCCTGTAGAGGTCTATGGCATATGGCCACGGTGTGGAGACCAGGCAGCCATTTGGCTTTCTGTATAGAGTGGTGGGGGATGGGATGAAAAGAGGTCACCCCTCCTTCTCTTCTGCTCCTGGATGTATGCTTGTCCAAGTGAGCATACATACGTGTGCATAAGACCTAAGGGTGCAGTTTACCATGTCTTTGGCTGATTTGAATCATTTTCTTTAATTCCTGGAAGTGTAAGAAGCTATATTAACATTTTCACAGCTGCTTACTCTTCCATAAATAAAAACAAGCTGATTCACGCACGCGTTTTTCGATGATTTTTCTAAATGCATTAAAGGAAACCTACCATTTCAAATGGTAGGTGTAAGCTGTAAACACCGAGCACCAGCTCAGGGTGAGCTGGTGCCGGTGCTTACTTTCGTTAGTGTTATTAACCGCGGTATCACGGTTTTAACACTTTTTAAACTTTATAGCAGAAGCTGCTTCGGCGCTGCGTGCGAACGACCGTGCGCGCGCCTACATAGGAAATGCCGCAGGCGCTGCGCACGCACGGTCGTTCGCACGCAGCGCCGAAGCAGCTTCTGCTATAAAGTTTAAAAAGTGTTAAAACCGTGATACCGCGGTTAATAACACTAACGAAAGTAAGCACCGGCACCAGCTCACCCTGAACTGGTGCTCGGTGTTTACAGCTTACACCGACCATTTGAAATGGTAGGTTTCCTTTAAGAATGCCCCCTTAGGCTGTGGCGTTCATCTAATGAAGTTCTTAGAAATGAAGTTTACTCTTCAATGTATGAATTCCATTACATATACATATGAAACATAAATGCAGTACTAAAACTATCCACAGTATTTACAATGCATTGCACGGTAATGGTGGAATTTGCCAAGACCTGCAGCTGCACCTATTAGTGATGATGGGAGCACTGGTCTCCAAATCACTGGGGGCGCACCCTCATGAATTGCTGTGGGCAGTCAAACCCAGCAGTCAAACCATCACTATTCAGCATGTTATTGTTATCCCATCCCTCCATTGTCCCTCTACATGCCTGTAAACCTAAGCAATGAGGTCCTAAAGCTGTATGCAAATGACCTGTGAGATGTCCAATGAGTCATTATCATATTCAAGCTGCCAGCTTATTCATGAGTGGGAGGTACAGCCACACACCCCAGTGCTTGACTGACAGCCTGTGTAATGGTGTGAGGTATAATGGTGTAATGTCTCCTCCATGTGCTTCCTGGTGCTGGCGGCCAAGCCTCCTGCAGCCTGTGTGTGTATAGGAGAGATACAACAGCTCCAGGCAGCCATGTTATAGCAGAACATGTAAGGTGCTTGTGTAGCTGATGTCTGTGTCTCTCACATGTGTATTAGGAGGGAGAGCATGTCAGCAGATAAAGCACAGACACCAGCAATGCTTTACCATACATTACACACAGAAATGAGCAGGGAGAGGGGAGGGGTAACACGGGTGATATCAATGCCTCTGACCATGTGACCAACCTCATTTACATAGTAAAGAAAAGATGATTTTGCAATGATTAATGTATGAATTGACTAGATAAATGCTGTGATGGAATCCTTGTGAGCTGCTCCAACAGGTAGAGGTGACAGGGCTAGTGACAGAGACCTGATGACAGGTGTCCTTCAAATAGTTGGATCAACCCAACAATATCTTCATGTAGTCCATGAACAATGTCCAAGTACCTTTCTCTACTTTATTATACTCGCATTCTAGCAGGAATGTTTCTTTTTGAATAATATCATGAGTAAATATCAAAATAATTTTTACAGCACTTTTTTTGTACTGAAAAGCATGACTTTGGTGACTATTCCAGTAATGTAAGGAGCTGTTGAGATATTGCAGTGTCCAGCAGTAAATCATATACACTGTTAGAGAACAGTGTGCATTCTGTAGCTCTTTGGCTATTCAACTGTCCCCACACATGCAGTAAGTAACTACTATCTCATTTAGTCAGTATTTAAATGGTATACTAACTTCTTAACCCCTTAAGGACGCAGCCATTTTGTAGCTTAAAGAGGACCTTTCACCACATCGCACCATATGTAGATAAGCATACCATCCCATAGGGGCTGTTACAGATTCGGGGGCACTTAGAATTTTCCTTCTAGCCCCTGCGGTTGTGGAGATAACTTTCAAAGTTTCTGACCATTGTTATCTGTGTTTGGTCAGGGAGGAGGCGCTGGGGCTGTAGCTGGGGGCGTGTGTTATGCTGATCTTCTCTCATACTGTCCAATTAGAGGCAGGCAATGTCAGAGAGCTGAATATTGAGCTGTGAGTTTTTTCCATGTTCATCTAAAGGCTGTATTCCCACGTATTCCACTAATATTATGTTGACATTGCGTATAAAGAATCACGTTTCACCAGATTCGTTGGCGGTGGCGTTTGTCACGGTTACATTTGTGCGTTGTTTGCATCATGTTTGCGTGCCGTTTCTGTCACGGTTATGCTTAATTGGCGTTGGCGTCATGTTTACACTCATGTTGCGCTTGTGTTTGCGTTCGCGGCATGTTTACTCTTCTGCTGTGTTTGCGTGTCGTTTGCATTTACGCAGCACTTGCGGCACGGTGTGTGCCACTGTTCTGCTCACACACAGTTTGCGGCACGTTTACACTTAAGCAGCACTTGCATCACGATTACGCTTACGTGGCGCTTGTGCCATGTTTACACAGCGCTTGCATCTCGGTTACACTTACGCAAAAGTTTGCGGTACATTTCTGATTATGCGATGTTTGCAACACTTTTATTCTTGCGCAGTGTTTGCGCTTTGGCTACGTTTGTGCTTACGTGGCGTTTGCGTCACGTTACGCTCACGCACCAGCACGGTTACACTGTTACATTAGCGTTACGCTTACACGCCGCTACGTTTGCAGCATTTTTACGCTTAAGAGGCGTTGTGTCATGTTTGCGCTTACACGACATTTATGTCACATTTACACACAGTATGCAGTACTCTTATGCAGCGTTTGCAACAGTTTACGTTTAACCCCTTAATGACCGCCCTATCGGCTTTTTACGGCGGTCATTAAGGGTTTTCGGGACACCGGGTCCCGCCGGTGTCGGGCTGTGATATCACAGCCCAGACCCGGCACTAACACCCGGGATTGGAAAAACTCCGATCCCGGGTGTTTAACCCCTTACACGCCGCGGATAAGCATGACCGCGGCGTGCAAGTGTGTCCCCCGTGGATCGGACCCCCCCGGTGTGCTTACCGGGGGATCCGATCCCTCCTGCCTCAGCCCCGGGTTCCGACGAGTGACCCGGGGCTGTCGGCTCCTCTCTGTGCCGGGTTCCGCCTCCTGGCAGGACCCGGCTGTGTGTAACTGAGCATGCTCAGTTACTTACAGTATACACTGCAAGACAAGTGTATTGCAGTGTAAAGGCTTGAATAAGCGATCGGATGATCGCTTATTCAAGCCAAGAAGTAGAAAGTGTAAAAAAAAGTTAAAAAAAAAATTTAATCTTTTTATAATATAATTAAATAAAATAAAAGTCCCATAATCTCCCCAGTAACACATAAAATGCAAATAAAGTAAATAAAACACAAAAACACGTACATATTTGGTATCACCGCGTCTGTATTAATCTGTACAATAAATCTAAATCAATATTGAACCTGCTCGGTGAACTACGTAAAAAAAAAACTCGAAAAACTTCCCATAATATACAATTTTCCATCAAACACCATCACAAAAAATTTTTCTAAAAAGTGATCAAAAAAAGTTACGTTCCCTAATATGATACGACTGAAAAGAACTGTTTTCGCAAAAAATAAGCCCTCAACCAGATCTGACAACAGAAAAATACAGAAGTTATGGCCCTGAAAAGTTGTCAATAGTAAAAACAATGCGATTTTCTCCAATATTGGTTTTGCTCAGGAAAATTTAGCAAAAATACGAAAAACTATATAAATGAGGTAATACCGCAATCGTAGTGAACCAGAGAATAAAGATAAAATATTATTTTTACGTTACGGTGAGCGGGGGAAAAAAAAAATGCTAACCATCCAAAATAAAAATTGATGATTTTGTTTGTGTCCCCCTTGAAATAGTTAATAAAATCTCATGAATAAGCTTTAGACTCCCAAAATAATCTATACATTGTATCTCATCCCGTACATAATAAGCCCTCATATGATCGCATTACCAAAAAAAAAAAAATGTATAGGTCGTACAATGTGACAATACAAATCTGCTGTGTATGGCACCTCCATTCATTCTATACTCGGCCGTACGCCCGTACAGCAGTTTACCACCACATATGGGGTGTCAGTACACTCGGGAGGAATTGGGCATCAAGCGTTGCAGTGCGTTTCATCATTTAATTTATTCTGAAAATGTCAGTTTTGGCCTAAATGAATGTATTTTCCAAAAAAATTCTATAGTTTCTAAATCGCAAGTCCATATTTTTTAACCCATGTGAAACACTTAAAGGGTTAATGGACTTAATAGAAGTTGTTTTACATATGTTGAGGGGTGAACTTTCTATAGTGGGGTAATTTATGGGGTTTTACTATTATTTAGGCCTCTCAAAGTCACTTGGAAGCTGAGTTGTCCCTCAAAATGTGAGTTTTGGCAATTTTCATGAAATTAAGAAAAATCGCATTTAAAGTTCTGCGCCTCATAACATCCTAGAAAAATGACCAGAAGCATAAATTATTATCCCAACATAAAGCAGATATTCTGTAAATGTTAATTATCAAACTTTTTGGGTAGTTTTACATCTTGTCTGGAAACCAGAACATTTCAAACTTGGAAAATGAAGAATTTTTACAAACTTTTGCCAAATTTTCACTTTTTTTCAGAACGAAACGCAAAACGTATCACTTAAATTTTATAACTAACATGAAGTACAATGTGTCACGAGAAAACATTCTCAAAATCACCCGGATATGTTAAAGCGTTCCGAAGTTATAACCAGTTATTGTGAGACAGGGCAAATTTGAAAAATCTAGTCTGGTTATTGAGCTGAAAACTAGTGTCGGTGATAAGGGGTTAAGTGCCGTGTGTCACAGTAAAGCTCACACTGCATATGTGTCATGTTTATGCTTTGCTACATTTGCGGCACGCTTATGCTTACGGCCTGTTTCCCCGTGCTAAGTTGCGCAGGCGCGCGCGTGCCGGGGAGATCGGTGACGTCACCGCCTCTCCAGCACGTTAGAATCCGGCGCACGCACGGGCACGCGCATGGTGCGCCGTGCCCAAGTGCGGTGCGCTGAGTTATAAGTTAATATAACTTATAAAACGGCGATAGGGGCTTTGTTCCCCTAACAAAAATATGCTCTGGTACCAGCTCACCCTGAGCTGCTGCCATGTATATGTGTCTAAACCTACCACTTGTAAGTGGTAGGTTTCCTTTAAGGCTCAGTCCCATTTTTTGGACTCTGACCTGCCTCTCTTTATATGGTTATAACTTTTGAACTTTGTTACCGTATATACTTGAGTATAAGCCGACCTAAGTATAAGCCGAGGCCCCTAATTTTACCACAAAAACCTGGTAAAGCCTAGATTTTTTTTACTCTAGTATATATGGTATCTATGTTATATACTTATCTAAATGATTCTGAGTATTTTTTTTTCCCCACATGTTGTACTTCATTTTAGTGGTAAATTTTGGCTGGTAAGTTTTTTGCGTTTATTTACAAAAAAAAAAAAGAAAAAATGATGAATTATTTGAAATCATCGCATTTCAGGCAGATAGATTTACCACCTAAATAACTTTCTGAATAGCTTTTCCCATATGTCTATATTGTCTTTATATTTTGATCATTTTTGAAATGTCTGGATAATTTATTTTAATATCGCACGTCTTACAAATAGATTATCGATTTTCCTTTATTTTCAGAATTTACTATTTTGGGGATAAATACAGTTTTAAATGAAATTTTACATATTTAGCATAAAAACCCCCTGTATAACCAACCCATTTTCAAATCTGCACCCATCAAACTATCAAACAGTTTTTGGGAAGATTGTTAACCCCTTGAGATCTTCATAGTAATGAATCAAAATGGAGGTGAAATTTAGAAAGGTCAAATTTTGTCGGTTATACGTTCATTTAGCCCTAAAATTTACACATTTCCAAAAGATAGAGAAAACCCACCATAAAGTTTATGAAATTTTGTCCGATTTCAGAGACCACCCACATGTGGCCGTTACTTGTTTTACGGGTGCACGGCGAGGCGCAGAAAGGAAGGAGGGACCTGCAGCTGTCAGGATCTTAGTTTCCTCATTGGCCCATTTTGTAGGCTATAAAATTTTCGCTTATTTGTTACTGGGGCCATGTGATGGCATTTTTTTTGCAGACGAGATGCTTTTTCCATTGTTACCATTGTGGTTGGTATCCCCTATTGTTGAAAATCGAAGAAATTTTTTTTTTTCGTGTTCACTGTATAGCCTAATCATCGTATCTTTATTCTATGGGTCGATACGATTACGGGGATACCAGACATGAATATTTTTTCTTATGTATATAAATTTGCCAAATAAAACCCTAATGTGGGGGAAAATCTATCATTTGTGCATTGCCGTCTTCCAAGTGGCATAACATTTTTACTTTTTTGGCTACGGAGCTGGTTGATGGCTTGTTTTTTGCGGGACATGTTGTACTTTGCAACAGTATCATTCTGGAGTACATATGTTTTGCTGATCTTTTTTAATTGCATTTTTTGTGGGATTCAATAGGTAAAAATCATAATTTTTGACAGGTTTTTAAAGTTTTTTTTTACGGCGTGCATCGTACGGGTTCAATACTTATTTAATTTTATTCTACGGATTGTTACGGATGCGGTAATACTATATATGTTGGGCTTGTGTTATGATTTAGACTTATTTGAGCATTATATGTTTTGGGGCTTATGGGCATTTTTGGTGATTTTACTATTTGACTACTTCCACCATGGGACACGAACAACCAATCATCTGATTGCTTGGTCATGGTAATACTCTGCAATACTTATACTCACAGACGCCATCTTAAAGGCACTGCCGTCAGGCATCTCTGGGGTCTCGATCGGACCCCAGAGATGCCATAGCAACGATCGGTGCCCCCGAAAACGGCGCGGGGGTGCAGATTGTGGGGGAAAGACCCCCGGAAGGCAGGTTAAATGCCGCGGTTGCGCTGACCGTGGCATTTAATGGGTTAAACACCCGCGATCGAAGCTCACTCCGACCGCGGGTGTTAGCTGGGGATGTCAGCAGTAGATTACCGCTGACATTCCGTGACCCCTGATGCCGGTTCGGCTCCTGTGCAGAGCTGAACCAGCATCGTCTCTGCTCAGTAGCTGTACTGCGCTGAGCGCTATTTGCAGGACTCGCGCAGTACAGCTATGGGGTTAAAATACTAAGGGGTTAAAATACTAATCATGTAGATTGAATGTTCAGGAACATATATGGCCAGCACTGGACTTGTGTGTAAATTCTTGACATATCTCAAATATGGTAACAAACCCCCCCACCATATCCAGATCGCAAGAGTTAGGCTTACCCATGTAACGGTTTCTTTGGGTTAACAGGTTGTAAAGTAATCTTCCTAAGGTGGTTGCCATATATGGATGTGAAGAAGCCTAATCGATAAATTTAACTTGCAATGCTACTCTATGGGAGTTCAGAGTTTTAAAAGGGGTCCTATTCAAGGCATCAGAGGGGAGCCTTACACTACAGACGCTAAGCTCTCTTGACACATCCTACACACATTTTTGTTATTGGGAACTTTATTTTATTTTGCGTTTGAATTTCTGTAATTGCTCAATATGCATTTTCTTGTAGCTAAAAATGGTGTGTTCACAAGTTATAGTGCTATGTCATTAGGATCATTAATGAAAATCTGTTGACTTTTTCCCATCAAGTAATTTATAACGAGACATAACTTTGTACTCTCTCATTTTGAGGTATCGTTTGCCCGCCCAAGTTCAGAAAATATCAAGGATGCAAATTTATACATCAGCGGACTTCCAAGGACAATGACGCAGAAAGATGTAGAAGACATGTTTTCTGGGTTTGGTCGTATTATAAATTCCCGTGTTCTTGTTGATCAGGCTACAGGTACGTAATGTGCAAGGGACTCAATAAGACATCATTTCAACAAGTTGATATATATATATATCTTAATTTGATTCAACAGACTGCTGGTGCTGCAGTTGTCAAGGGTTTTCGACAACTTTGAGGGTGTGGTCACAAGTGGCCTTTGCGTTTACAAAAGCAATGCAGGGGGCGTGCTCAGACCGTTTGCATATGCATTTCCATTGAAACGCATGTGGTCAGTAACCAGCGCTCAATGTTAAAGCATAAGTTATCGGCCTCATAACTTATAAACCTGTATATACCAAAATATGTTATCCAGGTCAACATCATCAAAGAATTTGTATGTTCTCTCTGTGTTTTGTGGGTTTCCTCCTTGTGCTCCGGTTTCCTCCCACACTTCAAAACATACTGGTAGGTTGATTAGATTGTGAGCCCCATTGGGGACCGGGACTGATTTGGCAAACTCTGTGCAGGGCTGTGTAATCTGTGAGCGCTATATAAATAAAAGAATTATAATATAAATATGTACAGTGTAAATCCATCACCATGTTATGCATGTGTTTTGTTTTTCATGCTTCCTGCCTTCAGCTGACAGGCTGGAGGGTGGCTCATTTCAAAAGGTCATATTTCCACATAATACCGTTCCTGACACGGGACATAATGATGTTGCACAGGTGGTGGTGACTCGCCAATTACACTCTTATGTAATACTTCTGGCACCAGATCACAAGCAGAACCAGTGCAAGAAGTTGTCACTCCACTGTAACAGCTGCAATTGGAGATGCCTCTGATCATGGGTGTTAACCCCTATACATGCCATTGTCAAACATGACCACAGCGAGCAAGAGGAATGCAGGCACCCTACTTCCTGGATCGAAACATTTTAAGCCATTACTGGGGGAATCTGATCCTTCCCTGGTAGCCCCAAGGTTCATTGTGTGCCGCAGCAGCCCAATGCCCGGAGACGATGGGCCCTGCATTCTGCCAGAGCCTGACTGTAAATAACTGAGCATGTTAGTAGATAGAGGGAGAGTCAGCACACCTGAAAGCCTTGTAGAGAGATCCACGAGTTTGAGCACGGACAACTCAGTTCCAAGTCCACAATATGAAAACAACCACCAGCTCCGGCTTCATAAAACAGTCCAGAGTAGAATGTAAAAACGTAGTACTTTATTTCATGGCCATCATGGAGTTTTCCGAAACGCGTAGGCATTACTGCTGTGTAGATCTGTGTTCTCTGTGTGTTCACCCATTTCCTATTTTTATGAGAAGATGAAATAAAGTACTAAGTTTTTGCATTCTACTCTTGGCTGTTGTTTGAAGCCGGACCTGGCGGTTGTTCTGCCACTTACCGTACATACTCGAGTATAAGCCTACCCATTCGGGTAGCCAAAGCACCTGATATTACCACACACACAAAAAAAAAAGGGAAAACTTAATGACTCAAGTATATGTCCATTGGTGACAGGCTCCCTGAGTAATGAAATGCATTAGTGGTAGTAAAAAACTGAATCCTATTTACAGCTCCATAATAATAATAACAATAATAATAATTCTTTATATAGCGCACACAGATTACGCAGCGCTGCACACAGCATGACAAATCCGTCCCTGTCCCCATGGGGCTCACAATCTAAACAACCTACCAATATGTTTTGGAGTGTGGGAGTAAACCAGAGTACCCGGAGGAAACCCATGCAAACACGGAGAGAACATACAAACTCTTTGCAGATGTTGACCTGGGTGGGATTCGAACCCAGGACCCCAATGCTGCAAGGCAGAAGTGCTACTCACTCAGCCACCGTGCCTTTCCATGTGAGTTTATTGAACCACTTTAATCCAAAGTTCAATTTGTTTAGATGTGTAGATGTACTTAAAACCTTACTCTTATACAAGTCTTTAAGTACAGCTAAAACACACTTCGGGTACCTGCAGAATCATCTCCTCTGCTGTAATCATCTCTTGCCTGCACACACAGCTGCTGTAGCTTGGACTGCTCTTTCTCTCTGCAGACACACAACTCCAGTGTTTACACTGCAGTCTCACTGCTGACCTTCCTGTCTGCTTGATGCTCCGTATGTCCTCCTTCCCAGGCTGGCAAAAACCTGAGTGAAGTTGGCCCCCCCACCTTGTTCAAATCAAACAAAATTGGTGTCAAACATTTGTGCTACGGTTGTGCTGGTTTGTGCAGCAGAAATTTTTTGTTTGTGCCGCTATAGTTATTAAGATTTTAATGAAAGTTTCCAGAGGTCATCAGAGGTCAACCAGCCCCCCAACATTAACCGAATCAAACAAAACTGGTGTTAAACGTTAGTGCTACGTTTGTGCTGGTTTGTGCAGCAAAAATTTTTGTTTGTGCCGCTATAATTTTTAATAAATTAAAAATCAGAGTTCATTTCTTCCAAAGTACAATGTGTTTGCTAGCTCCCCCAGGGTCAATATCTGCAAAGAGTTTGTATGTTTGCTCCATGCTTGCGTGGGTTTCCTCCGAGTCCTCTGGTTTCCTCCTACACTCCAAAACATACTGGTAGGTTGATTAGATTGTGAGCCCCCTTGGAGACAGGGACCGACTTGGCAAAGCTCTGTATATATATTAATAAAGGAATTAGTATTATTTTAACCCCTTGCCGTCTATGGACTTTTTCTATTTTACTTAATCACTCCACACTTTAAAAATTCTATAATTTTTTATTTTTCTGTGTACAAACCTGTGTGAGGGCTTGTTTTCTGTGTAAAAATTGTGCTTCCTAGTTATGGTATTTCATATTCCACGCCGTGTACTGGGAAGTGGAAATATAATTCAAAATGCAGTAATATTGACAAGAAGCCGCATTTGCGCCATTTTTTTGTGGCTCTGTTTTTACATCTTTCACTGCACACTACAAATAGCATCTCTGATACATACTTTTTGGTTCGGTACGATCACAGGGATACCAAATTTATATAGGTAATATCAGGTGTTAATAGATTTTACCTAAAATTAACACTGTACCTCCAATAACGTTTTAATACTTAGGAGTACGGTGTTCACTAACGTGTCATTGTTTTCCGGGCCAAGCTGAAGTTTTTATTTCTACCATTTTCAACTGTGCGACATTTAGATCAGTTTTTATTACGATTTTGTGTGTTGCGAAAGGGCAAAAAAGGCGGCGATTCGGATATATGAGCACATTTTACCTGAACGGAGCCGGCTCCACAAGCTGCAGTTGTTGGCTATATACCGCTACGTTTAAGGAGCATCACAAGTGAATCGGATCCAAACCTGGTATCACCGTAATCGTTGTGATATATTGAATAAAGATAATATAGTATTTTTAGTGTACAAGCCCCAAAAAGAAAGGAAACCAAAATTGACTATTTTCTTTTCCTACAAACATTCAAGAGTTAAAATCTCATCAATAAGCTAAAAGCCAAATTGCCAAAAAAATAGATTGTATAGCCAATAAAAAGTGACAATGCATAATCTGCTCTGAATGGCGCAGATTCCCTTCGATGCCCTGCGTGTGCTAGTACAGAAGTTTACCACCACATATGGGCTATTGTTATACTTGGGAGGGATTATACATCAAACTTTATGGAGCGTTTTGGTATTTTATCAACTGAGAATATTGCATCAGATTTTGTTTTAAACCCTGTGAAACAATTAAAGGGTTAACAAACTTCATGAAAGTTGTTTTACACATGATGATTTATGCAGTTTACTGCCTCTCAAATGTACTGGAAACCTGAACAGGTCCCTCAAAAGTATGATTTTGTGTTTTTTATGAAAATGTGAAATAATTGCATCTTTAAAAGTTCAAAGCCCCATAACATCTTACTAAAATGAGAGGATGCATAAAAAACAATGTCCACATAAAGTAGACATTCGGTGAAGCTTTTTTTTCTGTTATGACTATGTGTAGAAAAAAATTTTGAAATTTCGAAAATCGAATCACCAAGTATCTGATTTTCTCATAAATAAATGCAAAACATACCACCAACATTTTTCAACTAACATGAAGTACAAAGTGTCATGGAAAACAATGTCAAATTTAAACAAAAATGGGCCGTGTCAGGAAAGTGAAAAGTGGCTTTGGCGTTAAGGGGTTAATTTTTCCCAAAATTTTCCCCGAGTACATAGACATGCCTCCGAGGCCCAGAAGGGAATTTGCATCTGCCAGTTTTGTCCTCTAGATGTAAGTAGGTTTTAGTTTCCTCATTTGGGCCATTTTTGTAGGCTATAAAATTTTAGTTTTTCTTTTAGTGGTGTTAGTATTAACTTTTTGGGGGAGGGGGGGGGGGAGTTGAAAAGCATCAATTCTTTATTGGATTTTCTACTTTTTGTGTGTGCTTGAATAAATATAACATGCTTATTAGGCTATAAGATAAACAAGTTATCTTTATTCTATGGGTCAATACAGGGGTCTTAACGAAATATATTCATACATTCATATTTAATGTATGTATGTACATTTTTTTAAGCGACCACGAGTTATGATTCTGCTTCATAGTTTTTGGAGGGTCATTATAGATCAAATATCTTAATATATCAAATAGTTTTTTAAAAAATCTAACTTGGGTGTAAAATTTTTATTATTTTTAGGTTTATCCCGTGGTGTTGCTTTTATACGGTTTGACAAAAGATCCGAAGCAGAAGAGGCAATTGCCAGCTTCAATGGCCATAAACCACCAGGCTCCTCTGAACCCATCACCGTAAAGTTTGCTGCCAATCCAAACCAGAATAAAAACATGGCTCTTCTTTCTCAGCTGTGTCATTCACCAGCAAGGCGATTTGGAGGCCCAGTGCACCATCAGGCTCAGAGATTCAGGTAGTGTATTGGCTTTAATTCGTGTTACTGTGGCAGTAATTCAATGTCTGTTTTGCTCCAAACCAACTTTGAAACCAATCAACTGAATTATCCACACACCTTCTGTTAAAGTGACCCAGATTATGTTATGCTTTAATTTGATGTAAAAAATCCAAATATATTTAATAGCTTGGTATTGGGTATTTTAAGGCATATCCAATACAGAAACCCCTTCAGTATGTTGGCCACTTCATGCTTTCACAAAGGGCTTGTGAATGATGCACATGAAACTTTCTCCATCAGTTTGGCAGCACTGCACTCTCAGCATCCTACAGCTATACGGCTGACCGGAGTGAAGTTGGCACCCCCACCTTGTTCAAATCAAACAAAATTGGTGTCAAACGTTTGTGCTGGTTTTGCAGCAGAAATTTTCTTTTTTGTGCTGCTATCTGCTATTTGTTTTTAATATATGAAAAAAAAATTAAAGGTCAAAAGTTCAACCAATTCCCCTCCCCCCAACCCCCACATTAACCGAATCAAACAAAACTGGTGTCAAATGTTAGTGCTAAGTTTGTGCTGGTTTGTACAAAAACCTAAATTTTCGTCTGTGCCGCAATTTTATAATTTATATTGTAAATTTAATTTTAATTCATTGACACACATCGTATGTCACAAACCATGCAATTCACACAGGCAAAGAAATCAAGTAATAGATCATAAATCAACCTTGTTGAAAAAAAATCTTGACAGTTTGTTACAGAAGTACACTTCTCAGAAAAATTAAGGGAACACTCATCTGTATGAATAAAATATTCTCATTGAATACTGTATTTAAGCCGACCTGAGTATAAGCAGAGACACTCAATTTTACCACCAAAAACTCTGAATACCTATTGACCCGAGTATAAGCCTAGGCTGGGAAATGCATTGGTCACAACATCCCCAGTATATAGCCAGCCAACCCCCTGTAGAATATAGCCTGCCAGCTCCTTGTAGTAAATAGCCAGCCAGCCAGCCCCCAGTACTATATAGCCTGCCAGCCCGTCGTGTGTGTGTGTGGCCTGCTGCCCTGCCCGTCGTGTGTGGTTTACACAAGTGGCTCAGGTTGTGCAGCTTATCCAGGAAGGCGCATCAATCCGAACTGTGGCCAGAAGGTTTGCTGTGTCAGCGTAGTGACCAGAGACTGGAGGTGCTACCAGGACATAGGCCAGTACACCAGAAGACGTGGATGGGACGTAGGAGGGCAGCAACCCCGCAGCAGGACCGCTACCTCTGCCTCTGTTCCAGGAGGAGCACTGCCAGAGCCCTGCAAAACCTCCAACAGGCCACAAATGTAAATGAGTCTGCAGGAGCTTTTAGAAACCGACTCCATGTGGATGTAATGAGGGCCCGACGTCCACAGATAGAGGTTCTGCTCACAGCCCAACGTTGTGCAGGACACTTGCTATTTGCCAGAGAACACCGGGATTGTCGAATTAGCCACTGATGCCCTGTGCTGGAGATGTCATGGAGAGCGATCAGCTGCCTGCATGACTGGTTTGGCAGTCTGTCAGTAATGGTGTGGTATGGCATTTCTTTGGAGGGCTGCAGAGCCCTCCATGTGCTTGCCAGAGGTAGCCTGATTGCTATAAGGTACTGAGATGAGATCCTCAGCCCCTTTGTAAGATCATATGCTTTTGCGATTGGTCCTGGGTTCCTCCTAATGTAGGACAATGCTAGACCTCATGTGGCTGAAGTGTGGCAGCAGTTTCTGCAAAATGAAGGCATTGAAGGTATGGACTGACCCGGATGTTCCCCAGACCTGAATCCGATTGAGCTCATCTGGGACATCATGTCTCGCTCAATCCACCAACGTCACATTGCATCCCAGACTGTCCAGGCATTGGTGAATGCTTTATTCCTGGTCAGGGAGGAGCTCCCTCAGGAGACCATCCGCAACCCTCATCAGGAGCATGCCGAGGCGTTGTAGGGAGGTCACACAGGCATGTAGAGGCCGCACACAATACTGAGCCTCATTTTGTCTTGTTGTCTAAGCCTGTAGTGTGCTTTTCCTCTTGCCTCCATTGGTTAATAAATTTGATTTCCGTTGATTTTTTTTTTTTTTTGTGAGTTTGCTGTCTGCACATTCAGCTTTGTACAGAACAAAGTATTCAATAGGAATATTTCATTCACTCAGATCCAGGATTTGTTATTTAGAGCTGCATTACAGCACATTACAGCAGGATGTTGTTCCCAGCAAACAGGGAAATGTGTGATGTAGGAAGAATTAGCTAGTGGTAAAGGATTATAATTATGTCACTGGGACTGTAAATGCCAAACAGTGTGTCTTCCGTGTAGGGTTACATAACCTATTGAAACGGCAATACTTTTTCAATACAAACCTTAAGCAAATCATTCAATACCAGGATATCCTGGGTCGCGCTACAATAAAGTGTGCTTCATGCAGCCGACATGCACATCACTATAATACAGACAGGAAGCCTCTGGGACTGCAGGCCCTTACACGCTCTGAACAAAGTCCATTAGAGTGAAGTTGGGGACACTATTCTATACTCTCCTATTATTTCTGGCTAAGGCATTCTCGGGACTGACAAAATGACCAAACAGCAGTGGTGCTTTGCTCCTATCAGCATTAGAATCTTGAATCCACTTGTACAGCTTAGAAGAAAAGAGGTGCAGCACTCACCAATTAAAAGTAGTCTTTATTTCATATCAACAATAAATTGTTACATCAGTGGGCAAGGATCAGGTATAGACGGGATTTCAGGCGATTGACGCTTTGTGCACATTCTCTAACCTCTTGCTTGTGGGGTTCTCGCCTGCCTACTAATGAAGCAGTTTATACGTCACACCCTTGGTAACCAAGTAAGCATGACGCTAATTGGCACTCTGAGTGAGACCTTTCAGTGCCAGATAGCTAGATCATGTAAATAAAAGAATAAAATAACAATTCATTACTTTGACTGTACTGTGTCTCATGCTTCCTATACTTGCCTAAACTAGCACTGACTTTTATTGTTGCTATATTGGTATTAACCCCTAGGGGCACCAGGACGTTATAGTACGTCCCCGGGGCTAGATACTTAGCGCACCAGGACGCACTATAACGTCCTGCTTCTGAGACCGGCTCACGAACGGAGCCGGTACCAGAAGCAGCGGCTGTCAGCTGTCTAGTACAGCTGACAGCCTGCGCTAACACCCGCGATTGGAGTCGGCTCCGATCGCGGGTGTTAACCCCTTACACGCCGCGGTCAAGCATGACCGCGGCGTGTAAGGGTGTTCCTGCTGTGGATCGGATCCCCCGTGCCGCTTACCGGGAGATCCGATCCTCTCCTGGGCAGCTCCGAGGACTGGCATGTGCCCCGGAGCTGCCCGGTTTCCATGGCAGCCAGACCCCTTCCGGGTCTGACTGCAAACTGTCTGAGCATGCGCAAGCATGCTCAGACAGTTTACACTGCTCTACAATAAAATAGTATTGTAGAGCAGTGTATTGAACTTAAACCAGAGATCAGAGTATCACTGGTTTAAGTTCAAGTATGTAGAAGTAAAATTATGCAAAAACACTTAACACTACACATTATAATAAATAAAAAATAAATACATAAAAATATAAGCCCCTAAAATGTCACTTTCCCATAAAAACACTTAATAAAGTATAAAAAATATAAAAACACAAAAAACCCCCACATGTTTGGTATTGCCGCGTCCGTAACAATCTGCATAATAAAACAGAATCATTACCGGACTCGCACGGTAAACGCCGGAGGAAAAAAACGCAAAAAACGTTCCGAAAAAAAGAAAATTTTTAATTAATACCCTATAAAAAATGCTCTAAAAAGTGATTTAAAAAATTTTATGCACTCTAAAATAAGCCCACTAAAAAGAACAACTGTTCTCGCAAAAAATAAGCCCCTAACCAGATTTGTCAGCCAAAAAATAAAAAAGTTATGCATATGAAAAGATGGCGATGCTAAAATGAATAAGATTTTCTCCAAATTAGTTTTTGGAGAAAATTGAATAAAATACACAAAACCCCCACATATTTGGTATCTCTGCGTCCGTAACAATCTGCATAATAAAACAGAATCGTTATTAGATCCGCAAAGTTAACCCTCGTAAAAAACAACCTCAAAAAACTCTCTGAAAAAAAGATGATTTTTTATTAATGCCCTTTTAAAAATGCTCTAAAAAGTGATTTTAAAAAGTTACGCAATCTAAAATAAGACCACTAAAAAGAACAATCATTCTCGCATAAAATAAGCCCTTAAACAGATTTGTGAGGTGAAAAATAAAAAAGTTATGCATATGAAAGACGGTGATGCTAAAATTAACAACAATTTCGCCAAATTACTTTTTATTCAGTAAAAATGGGAAAAAATAAAAAATATATATAAATGAAGTATTTTCGTAATCGTGGCGACTCATAGAATAAAAATAATATACTATTTTTATGGTACGGTTAACGGCCAAAAAAACCACATAAAAATGTTCCTAAAAATTGACGATTTTAATTTCCTCCACCAACAAAGAGTTAATTAAATCTCACCAATTAGCTATAGATGCCCCAAAATTACATACCAGAAAAGTGCATCTCATGTGGCAAAAGAAATAAGCCCCTATAGGTGCACAATAAAAAAAAAGAAAAAAATTATAGCCTGTACAATGTGACATAGCAAATCTGCTCTGGATGGCGCCTCCTTCCCTCCTATGCCCGGCCGTGTGCCCATACAGCAGGTTACCACTACATATAGGGTATCGGTGTACTCAGGAGAAATTGGGTATCAAACTTTGTGGAGCCTTTTTTCATTTAATCCATTGTAAATGTTTAATTTTCCACCCAAAATGAGTGTATTGTGAAAAAATATTACAATTTGCAGACTGCACCTCCGTTTTGTTTTAACCCCTATAAAACACCTAAAGGGTTAACAAACTTCTTAAAAGTGGTTTTTCATACGTTGAGGGGTGTAGTTTCCATAATGGGGTAATTTATGAGTCTAGCTATTATTTAGGCCTCTGTGTCAATTAGAAGTTGAGCAGGTCCATCTAAATACGGGTTTTGGTGATTTTACAAAAAATGTGAAAAATGGCACCTAAATTCTGAGCCTCATAACATTCTAGTAAAATGTGTGGAATCTTAAAAAAAACATCCAAAATAAAGCAGACATTTGGGAAGTGTAAGTTATGAATTTATTTGGGTGCTATGACTATCTGCATCAAAAGTAGAGAATTTAGAACGTTGAAAATATAGAATTTTTCCAATTTTTTGCCAAATTTTGTTTTTTTTTCATAACTAAACGCAAAGGATTTCATCCGAATTTTTAAACTAATTTGAAGTACAATGTGTCACGAGAAAACAATCTCAAAATCCCCTGGATTTCTCATAGCGTTCCCACGCTATAACCACTTATAGTGACACAGGGCAGATTTGAAAAATGGGGCCGCGTCCTTTAGGCCAAAAGATGCTGAGTCCCGTAGGGGTTAACCATTTAGGCCTGTATGTGAAAAAATAGAAGCAGGTTTACTGGTCGTCATTTAAGGTTTAAGCTTACTTACAAGGTTAGTTTTATTATAAAAGTTGGGTACCGTCTTTTATGAGAATACTCCCATATCTTTTGTCGTTTAGTCCCAAAAGGCCCATCACATTCGTTCTTATAATCTAACATGCTTCTTTCCTCTTACTTTTGTGTCGATCTCCCCCATTTGGGGAGGATCGATACATGCTCTAAGCCCCCAAACCTTAGAACTGAAACATCCCCTTGATGCACTTTCTTCATGTTCGACAAGCCTTGGGCTCCTTTGCCGCTTTTCACAGAGTAACAATGCTCACTGAACTTGATGTATAAGGGTTTGATTGTTTTTCTTGTATAGAAATGGTCGCACAGGCAAAATATTAAAGAAACAAATTGCGATTTGCTTGTAAAAAAAAAAAAACCTGCTGTACCTTAATGTCTACTCCTACTACTATTCATAAACTTCGTTTTTATATTCTGAGGGCAGAATTTGCATTGGGCGTAGGCAAAGTTGCCCGTTGGTATCATTTTATTCAACCAATTATTATTTTGTGGAGGTAGTCTACATTTAAATACTATGTCCTTGACACTGCTTTTTCTAAATTATATTAAGGGGGTATCCCTACGAGGTCTCTTAGAAGTGGATCTTCCTTCAGCATATGCCAATTCTTTTGTATAATTCACTTTATCCTTTTGGCTGCAGCACTGTAATTAAAGGTAAAAAACAATCCTTTTCTTAGCATCATTGTATCATTTTTAATATTCATGTGTCTTAACCTTACAAATTGACCGTATGGTACAGCCATTTTGACATGTTGGAGATGCTTTCGTGATGCAGTAAAATATTTGTAGCTGTACTTTTTCTAAATACCGTTGTGACTTAACCAGAATCTTTTTCTTTCACCAATGCATCTAGAAACTCGCATTCAGCCTGTGATTTTAGAGGTAAAAGGTGTGTCCATTGATGTACAGCGTAAATTCCTGAAAAAGTTCTTCTGTACTGGACCACACCACGAATATGTCATCCACACAACCTATGAAAGAGTGGATATACTTTGAATATAGGTTTGCTTTATGAAAATATTCAGAGTTCGACAATATTTTTTTTATGGCTTTAACTCCTATCGTATGCGGAATGTAGACCTTCAACATGAATGGTTGCCAGTTTAAAGCCTTCTTGCCACGGGATGTTTCTGAGGTTACGGAGGAACTCATTAGTGTCCATAAAATAGTTGGGAATACTCTGCAAAAGTATTGCAGGTCTTGAGCATAAGGGTGCGTTCACATGTTGCAGTTAAAACTGCATCGCAATCAGCTTTGAGGTGGTTTTAGGTGCAGTTTTGTGAATTGAACAGCTGAATGACACGAACTGAACGAGTGAATGACATTTGTGGAGCAGGTTTCCCCTTCAAAATCAAATTCACTCGTTCCGTTCATGTCTTTCACCTGTTCAGTTGACAAAACTGCACCTAAAACCACCTCAAAGCTGATTCCGATGCAGTTTTAACTGCAACGTGTGAATGCACCCTCATTCTTCTCGAGCAAATTTTTAGCCTCGCAAAATTCGAGGTAAGAATTTATTTGGGACAATCAACTTTTTGCATTCCCGTAATAGCAGCAACCACATTCCAAGGGGCTTAAGAGTTCCAATTTGTCATGCTTTGTGCAGCGCTGCGTATTCTATGTGCGCTACATAAATAAAGAGTTATTATTATTTATTATTATTATTATTAAAGATGACCCCGAGTTCCTGGCAGAATGAAAGAGAATTCACCTGGCGTACTCCAATTTAATGAGACTAGTACTTGCCCGCAATGAAAACGAGTACGAAATAAAGAGGAATCCAAGAGTTGATTCTTTAAAAATGGAAAGCGCTGAAAAAAAGGGCATCTATTAAGGATGCATTCAAGTGCAAATAGCCTTTTTCAGAGAAGCCTCTCTTTGGAACCAAATACCCAAAATTGACGCACCGATGGCATTTCAAAAGAGGATGGACAAGAAAGCCGGATCACTACTTAAAAGAAAGTGGGAAACTTATACGGCTATGCTTAGGCCCAGCATTGCAGCAACTTGTACGGCCAATCTATGTCCATGTGGTTAGAACAACTGGGAGATCATCTCTCAGCAGGTAGACCTAGGGAAGATATCATTGCATCATTACCATTATTAAAGAAGGTAGCAAATTATGTTTCTGATGCTCCAGCGGACCTCATAAAATTATTGGCAAGAGCAGCTGCTTTATCAAATTCCATAATGAGATACACATGGATGAGAACTTGATTGGGAGACACAGGCTGTAAAAATTTTGAATTTGAAAAAGAAATTTTGACCTTGCTTAACAAAAACGTATTGTTCACAGTTCCTTGGGATCAAGAGAAGACAGGGCTTTACTCTCCTATGGAGGAAACCGAATGGGACCTTCAGATCAATAATCAATCTGAAAAAAATCAATGCCTCCTATACAAAAAACTGAAGATGGAGACTAAAAAGTCGACAACCTGTCTTCTAAACAAAGATGCATTCATTGTGATTATGGATCTACAAGACTCCTATTACCATGTGCCAATCCACAAAAACTCCTAACGATTCCCGATGTTTGCGGTACAGATGGATGGTTTGGTTCCTCACTTTCAATTCAAAGTGCTCCTTTTTGGCCTATCAGCAGCCCCAAGCGCCTTCACCATAATAATGGCAAAGTATCTGCTTTTCTTCACCTGAACGGCATACAGATAATCCCATATTTGGATGATCTTCTGCAGCCAGCACAGACCTAGTCGATTCTTCTTCAAAACCTTGAATTCACCCGGCAAACCTCCTCTCTGGATTGGTTGACGAACTGAGAAAAATCAGACTTGTGGCCATCTCCGATAAAATGTTTTCTAGGAGTATTGCTGGATACTCAAAATCAAATATCCTCCTTGCCCCAGGAAAATGTGGCTTCCCTACCTCAAAATATCTATACATTCAGGAAGAAATTGCTATCCATCAAGGGAGGTGATTAGTGGGTCTTTTAACATCCACAATCCCATCAGTCTTATGGGTTCGAAATTCGTGAACTAAAATAAACTATTGGCAAACTTGGACAAGTGTCCAGTCTCTGGAAAAGATAAAGAGCCCTGCCAAAATAAAGAAATCCCTAAATTGTAATCTCTTTTTCGGAAACCACCAAAGGGAAGCCCTTTGAGCATTCTCTTTTGAAATCCGTTCAGGCCATATAAATATTTTATCTGACAATGCCACCACGGTTGCATACCTAAACAAGCATGGGGGCTCTGAGTATGAAACTGAACAACCTGGCGTCTCAAATTTTCAGCTGGTCAGAAACACATTATACTTTCCCTTACGTTGGTACAACTTAAAAAAGGAATTGAACACCAAAGCGGACTTCCTAAGCAGAGTCCATCTGGACGAAAGGGAATGTTCCTTGTCTTCTGAAGTTTTCTGCCAGATTACCCAAAAAAGGAGGGTTCCACTACTGGATCTTTTTGCATCCAGGAGAAGCCAGCAGGTACCGAAATTCAAGAAGACTAATCTCATGGAAAAGAGGCTCTCTCTCCACTCTGGCCCCAGGGCTTTCTATATGTGTTTCCTCACTTTGCCCTAATATCAAGGGCAACACATAAAATCCGTACTACAAAGGCGAAAGTGATCTTGATCCATTTTGGGAGAAGAGAGCCTGGTTCCCTCTGTTGCTTCAAACGTCGGCAGGAGATTTCTGGATTCTTCCTCCGAACCAAGATCTCCTGTATCAAGGACCAATCTGTTACCCCAACATCACTTAACTGCAGTTAACAGCGTGGATGCTGAAAGAAACCTCTTAAGAAACAAAGGCCTTTCAGATCCAATCATCTCTACACAGCTTCAGAGTAGGAAGAAGACAACATTGACTATTTACTTGCAGGTCTGGAGAGTTTATCTTGATTTTCTTAAAGACCGGGACACTACAAAAATATAGGCATGATACTGGATTTTCTAAAAAGAGATCTGGAAAAAGGGCTACAAACTAAAACCTTGAAAGTTCACGTGTCAGCTCTGAGTGCTTTCTTGGATACAAAACTCAGCTGGATCAAAAGATTTCTAAAAGCTTCAGAGAATTTGCCCATTTGTCCGCTCCAGTACCTGTGCCTTACCAAACCTCTCTTTCAATCTATAAAAGAGACCCCCTTAAGACTATTTTCCCTTTTAAGACGGCTTTTCTGTTGGCAGTTTCTACTATGAGGATCATTGAAATACAAGCTTCCTGGACGACTTAATCATCCTGACACATCATCCTCTGTTCTTGCCAAAAGTGGCATAAATTTCAGACAACAGTCGATTGATCTCCTTTCCTTCTGCCAGAATGCCACATCTACAAAAGAGAAAGTCTTCTTGATGTAAGAAGATGCATTCTGGAATAAGAAAATACAAAGGAATTCCAGAAATCGGACTATTTGTTCATAACGTTTCAGGGGACAAATAAAGGATCATCTGCGATTTAAACAGTAACAGATCTGCAAGGCAGCCACCTGGAAGAATCATTTAACGTTCTTCCACCATTATAAGTTGGACATTGACTCATCTTCCTTTGGAAGGAAGGTGCTTACAGCAGTAGTCCTGCCCTAATTTTATACAACTTTGTACATCTCCTGTCAACTGCCGTTGTGGAGGTGTTAGTAAAAGAGAAAGATTAAAAAAGATTCCAAGTTGTTTCCTATCCCTGGAGAGTTGGGGAATCCCTTCTGTCAAGTGCCGTTGTGGAGGCTACGGAAAATCCGATTGCCAGTAAGAGTAATCTTCATCTTTTACTGCATCACGGAAGCTATCATCTTCAAAATGTCCGTACCATATATCGGAAGGTTAAGACGCATGAATAGCGAAAATGATAGCTTTTATGATGCAGGTACCCAACTTTTATAATAGATAACTAACCTTGCAAGTAAATCAGACAAGTTAATCTGCTTCTTGATATTTTTTTCACATACGCCCCTAAATGTTTAATGCCAAGCAACAATAAAAGTCAGTGCTAGTTTAGGCACGTATAGGAAGCATGAGACACACTACATATAACAGTTACAAAGTACTGAATTATTTTAAACATTTGCTTTTATATACGTGATATAACTATCCGGCACTGAAAGGTCTTATTCCGAGTGCCGATTAGCGTCATGGTTACTTGTTACCAAGGGTGTAACTTATCGCCAGCTTCAATAGTAGGCAGGTTAGGACTCCAAAAGCAAGAGGCTAGAGAAAGGGCTCGTAACGGCTGTCTGCTGAAACTCCCGGTCTACTCCTCATCCTTGCCTGCTGATGTAACAATTTATCATTGCGTTAAAAATAACTACTTTTAATCGGTGAGTGCCGCATCTTTTTTTCTTCTATGCCTTACATGCTCTCTGCCCGAGTCACTCCGTCACTGACATTGCATGCACAGTGTAGAAAGCAGATTGTTAGTGCACCTCCACTGCCTGTGGGGGAGGGGATTTTCCTCTCCTCTCCTCACATTAAGCGGCTCATTGCACCAGGGGATGGGAGTTGGCGGAGCTGCTGCTGTTCCTGCTCTGCCGTGACCGGAGCTGAGATCTCCGGACAGCCCGGTGAAACAAACCGGGGACGGAGATGGCATTTTTTTCTGCCATAAACCCCTTCTGCTGATCTATAACCACATACTGATGACAAGTTTACCCAGTCCATGGTTAACCTCAAGTTCTTAGGTAAAGAAATAGCAGCAGCTATATAAATGGCAATGAGGAATTGATGCAGAAAGAATATTGGATATTGTATAACTTTTTCCTTACACAAATCATATCAGTTATGACATGTGAGCTTGGACCAGCTACTACTCAGCCCTGCAGTCAGAGCCCTCATCTACATCAGAAACACTGTGAAGAGTATTTATAGGTAAAGTGTCTTATGATTGTGTTTTTGTGTAGTGTTCAATTTGTGTATGTAGGTGTAATGTCTGATCTACATGTGAACAATGTGTACATTATGTATAATGTATGAAGTGTCAGTGTGTTTTCTTGTAGTGTATGGTGTGTGTAAAAACACCCATCCCCCCACTCTGTATAACGCTCATTCTCCCCGCACTGTTTAACGCGCCCCCCCTCGCACTGCATGCCCATACTAGCTTTTTGTCCCTACACAGTATAGTGTTAATCTAAAGTTGCACAATCTCTTATGCCCTCATTGCCTGCACATACAGTAGGAGTTACGCAATCATTACTGCAATATTTATGCTAAGTAATGATTGTCTTGCATGAATTACAGTATATTAACATTGTCAACACCTTTTATTAAAAATGGTAAGAGTAGTAGTATTACTATTTTGAAGAAAAATTAGTGCGACCTTTCCTGCTGCACCCTCTTGGAGTCTACAAAAGATAGTGGGGCCATTTTTCATCAATGGAGTCCTCATTAATAATGATACATGGTGATGCATATTAGGGGTCAGGAAGGAATTTTTCTCTTCTTTGGGCCAATTGTCATCAGCCTTGTAGGGTATTTGCCTCCTTCTGGATCAACTCAATATAATTTATAGGTTGGACTTGGACTGACATATTTTTCAAACCTCTTACTATGATACTTTGATATGTTGCCCTCTTTAGGCACTGAAGTTGGCACATTCCTTGAGTTTTTTAGCAAGATGATCCACCATCACATTATTGGTGTTGGGTCTGAGCATTCATACATGAACATTTTTCTGGAAAGTGGATTGGTTGTTATGGGCCAGTTGAATGGCCACCATGGTCTCATGATCGGACCCCCTTAGACTCTTATGTTTGGGGTTATCTGATGGCAGTTGACTATGCTGTGAAGATCCGAGATGTGCATCATATGAAACAAAGAATACTGGAAGCCTGTGCTAGCATCTTTTTTTTCTCTGGTGTTGCTTTCAGTGTGTCAAAACTAGTAGAAAAGGGTTGTGTTGACAATCCAACTCAATAGGCAGCACTTTGAACGCATTTTATAAGTGGTCACAAACTTGTAAATATGTCATGAAAGAAAAATGTTACATTAAATCCATGCACTATTGGTTTTCTTGTAAAATTTTCAGTAAGTTTGATTTGCTACATTACCATCTTCTCATTGGAAAAATTAGGACCGAAGTAGTAGTTGTAGTTGGATCCGAAATTGCCAACTACAAAATGACCGCCATGGTCAATACCCTATATCCTTATGTGCCACAAACAGGAAGTTGATATCACTGACAATTCCCATTTTATTTAGCAGTTTTCAAATAAGTGGCCCATCCTGTATAGCAAGATGGCAAGCAGAGATCTAGCAAACCCAGCTCCTCTCCGCTGCTCACCCCACTGCCTATATCAATGACCCTATCCCTCTCCCCAGTGGTCACTTCTTACCTCACTAAACTCTTCAACCTCTCTCTCAAACATGCTGTTGTCACCCAATTACTAAAACAAAGCTTCACTGGACCCATCCAGTGCTGCTAACTACCGACCAGTCTCTAATCTCACTTTCATCTTCAAACTCCTGGGACATCTGGTCTATTCTCGACTATGCTCTAAATAACTCCCTCCTTGATCCCCTATAATTTGGTTTTTGCTCTATGCACTCTACTAAAACTGCTCTTTCTAAAGTCTCCAATGATCTCCTCGCTAATACATCCAAGGAGCACTATTCTCTCCTCGTTTATTCTGGATCTTTTGGCAGCGTTGATATTGGGGACCACCAGCTCCTTCTCTGCATGTTTCTTTCCATTGGCCTGACACGGCACACTTGGTTTTCTTCTTATCTCTCTGATCATACGTTTAGTATCTCCTTATATGGATCTCTTTTTCTCCTCTTACTTTCACTGTTGGGGTTCATCAGTGCTCAGTCCTCAGTTTGTCCAATGGGGCAGTGGAAAAGAGAAAAGAACCATCAGCAGATTTGGACCTGGTAGGTAGCTTGCTTACTGTAGCTAGAGGGGGTAGAAAGGGGTCTAAGAAAATGAAGGCTACTCCTTCTGCTTGAGCCGATCCTGCTCTCCCGAGCAGCCAGGGGATCAGTCTAGCTAGTAGTGCAGGTAAGTCAAGACAGCTAGTGGTTGCATCAGGCTTGGCACACCTGGACAACAATTCTTATATCATGCTTCTGGCTTCTTCCTATTCTGAGGTATAGGGCTAATAGATATGAGGCTATCATCTTGGCTTTTCCTTTAAGTTCATAGAAGTAAGTCCACAGAATTTGTATTACTGCTTCTACAGAGATCAAGAGCGCTGAACTACACAGTGAGAAACCTCTCCAAAAGACCACCTCTCCCTTAAAAACTGTTTTGTTTTTTTCCTTTTTATTAAATCACTTACTTTTTATGCCATAATATTTTATGGAAGCTGCCCCCTATCTGCAGACCACCCATTTTTCCTTTGCAAAGAGGTTGCAGTTACTGTGCTGTGTGTGCAAGATCTGATACTATTCATTAGAACTGACGGCTTTGAGCTCTGTCTTTTATTTGTGCTTTCAAACTTTCACACACACACACATTTCTGCTATATTCAAACTTCCAACTTTCACACTCTGCTCTGCTGCATACCATTTCTGGTATATAATTTTATGAACCGCATGTGATCAGTCACATGCTTATAACATCAGTCAAGGTCCTACTCCACCACTCCTCTCCTCTCCACTGTTTACATACACATGTAAATTAGAGAATTTCTTAATTTAGCTTAGTGCACAGTTGTTCTTTAAAGTTGACTGTCAGGAGTGGCATTTGTATATGAAGACTGCACTACCTTAACCTTGAATTTCTCAGGTTCTCGGGCACCTTGAAACACAATCCTGGTGTAATGTTAGAGGCATCTCTGGATGTCACCAATCCAAAGTTATGGCTCTTATTATCCTGGACGTATTATATAAATACTTGACCACTGAAGTGGTCCCCTGTGGGGACTTGAGATTCTTTCCATGGTCACAGGTGGGTATTGTGATTGTATGGTTAAAAAAAATCTGGTGCAATCATTCAATAAGTGGGCACTATGGATGTTTACTAGCTTTGGTTATATATGTTTAAAATTGCATTAGGCAACCATTTTTTCAAAAGCTTGGTTACATTTAATACAATGGATTCTATGAATTCCCTATTTGTGTATCTTTTTTGTGATATACATAAAGAATTATGATAATTTTTGTTTATTTCTCTTCTGTTTAAATAGGTTTTCTCCTATGGCAGTAGACCATATGAGTAGTATATCTGGTGTGAATGTTGCCAGTAATGCTTCTTCAGGGTGGTGCATCTTCATCTACAACCTTGGCCAAGACGCAGATGAAGGAATCCTTTGGCAGATGTTTGGTCCATTTGGTGCTGTCACTAATGTGAAGGTTATCCGTGATTTTAACACCAACAAGTGCAAAGGTTTTGGGTTTGTGACCATGACAAACTATGAAGAAGCTGCCATGGCAATTGCAAGTTTGAATGGCTATCGTTTAGGGGACAAGACCTTGCAAGTTTCTTTCAAAACAAGCAAGTCTCATAAATAACTCTTTTTGTTTTGTGTTTTTTTTTTTGTTTTTTTATGGATTAGAGGAAATGAGATTGAATTGGGGAAGACTTTTTCTTTAATGTAAAATTCATTTGCGCCAATTTTCACAAGTGTATTTTTGTCTGAGTCGAAATGAGAAGAGGGATTTTTTTTTTTATATTCTGGGGATGCAACTTACATGTTCAAATGTTTGAGGGGTCCCAGCATGTTTGACCAATTTTAAGTTCATTTAAGTTATTTACTTAAACAAATAAGTAGAATAAATAACTTTAAATATGCCCTATGGATGAAGATAACTTAAGCATTTGCTAAACCTTAAGACTTTTAGAAGGTTTGTTCTGAGGGATTCTATGTTCCAGACTTTGGAAATTTAGTTTTTTTAATCAAGCTGTCATGATGCCAGCCTAGGTATTTGTATATAAGAACAAGGGTGTTATTTTGCTTTCAGATTTTTTTTTTTCCCTGCCTCATCCTTCCAAAAGTTACTCCATTAAAGAGGCAACAGTCTTACATTTCTAAGTGTGTAGCTCCCAATAACATTCAGACAATTCTAATCTATGATCTCCCATTTGAAAATGCTAACAATTATAAAAGACACACAGCATAGTATGTCCCTTTCATTGCATGTTTTCATCTTCATGAAAGTAAAATATGCCTTTACTTCTACAAACAAAGGGTTTTCTGGGGCAATAGACTGGAGTTTTCCATTTAAATTGCTATTAACTATTGTTTTTTTTTTTTGCCTCTCCCTCCCCCATAGATATCTACAGCATGTTCAGTGGGGAAAGCCATTGTTTTCTAATCTCGCCAAGAACTTAAAGGGGTATGCCCATCTGGGCATTCACATTCAATTTAATTCATTTGCCATATGTAAACAGTTCTTCAATTGGATGTTATTAAAAAAAAATGTTCCTGTGTGAAGATAATTTCTTATAAATGTAGTCATGTTGTCCCTTAGAAACGAGAGAGCTTCTTCGGATATGACCACCTCACGTTTTGGCAGCGGTGGCAAGATATGCTCTATTGAGTCCTGCCTGACCACCAGGATTCAGGGATCATTACCACAGGACTGCTGTAGGATATGCAGTAACTTCCGGAAATTTAATATGCACAAACTTTTTGTTTCCTTGTGCAATCACTCCAGCAGAGGTGGCCATATCCGAGGCCACAGTCTTGTTTCTAAGGGACCTTATCACTACATTTATGAGAAATTATCTTCACACAGGAACATTTTTTTTTAATAACATCTAATTGAAGAGATGTATATAAAAGATTAATGAAACTGAATGTGAATGCCCAGATGAGAATACCCCTTTAAGCATTGGAGTTGCACCTGATTGACTGTTCTTTGGCCAATGGCAAATCGTAACGTGTAGTTTTCTCAATGGTAATGGAGAGAGCTCTCAAATCCAAACATAATTCTAATACCCAAGTCTTTAACCCCTTGTTTTCATCTTCAAGCTGATGTGAGGAACCGGGAAGGAGCAAACCGTTCTCTGTTCAAAAACTGGTCTCTATTTAAAAAAAAAATTCTTGTTTCTCGCTATTTTTTTTCATTGCGTACATTTAGTGCGTAGTGCACTTTGTTTAAAGTGTATAATTTAATGTTGAAGTAAAATGTTTGCCTGAAATATTACTGTTTTAATAACACTTAGAAACATTTGCGTAATGTGCTTATTCACATCCCTTTTTCGTTCTTTTTTTGTTTTGTTTTTGTTTTTTAGAAACTTTGACCAATTTGCATTTAAAATATCGTTAAAGGCAACCTGTTATAACATTCTTCACAAATACAGCTAGTGACAGGTTTCCACAGAGCCCTATTAGCTAAATGCTACCATTCTTTTAGCTACAAATTTTCCCACACATGTCAGTAAACGTGTACTTCTTCTCATGTCTCCATGGAAGCATGCTGTGACTTCACGTAATCAGATAAATAGGGTAGATTTTGTAAATGTTAGTGGATAAAGGACCTTAGATGATATCACTGTGCTCACATGACATAAATTGCTGAATGATGAGAAGGAGGCATGCTTGATATGGCTTTATGCCAGGCAAGAGAACAAAGTTGATTTTTAGGGAAACATTGTTTAGCTAAAAGGCATCCCTTTTGCTCTATGGGAACCTATCACTAGGTTTATTTGTGAAAATTGTGGCGACGGGTTTCTTATAAAGATAAAATAGTAACACATTTGTTTTAGTTAAGTATAATCTACTAAAGTTTTCTAATGACAGCCTTCAATTTTCAGTTTTGATTATCTTGATTTTCTTTTGTTTTTTTTTTGTTTGTTTTTACTTTTGACCTTAAGACCATTAAATTTGATTTTGTTTTGCTCAAATTTTGTTATGTTTTTTTATTTTATTTTTATGTATGGTTGCTTCAAGATTTGACATTTAGTTATATAAAAACCTCAAAACATTTTTGCTCCCATTTTTCGTGAGCTGAGCTCAAATAACAGGATTTTATTAAGACATTTCCCCAACCATTTCTCGGCTAACGGATATAGTAAGGGGCTCTGACATTTTGTATATTTTGGCGTATGATCGTGTGCCTGGATGAATTCTATACCAGTTATAACTTGTGCTAGGTTTCTGGCCTTGACTTTATTGAATACGGAGTGAAGGTGGCGCAACAATCTGAACAATTCCTCGAAGCTGAAAACATGGCCAGCATTATCACCCATTGAGCTTATTTGCTGCAGTCCTAGACAATTGAGATGCAGCTCTCGGCACTCTTTTAAGGTGACATATCCTTGACTGATTGGAACTGAGTAAGAAGGTGTGAACAGGGTCAGAATATTTTTGTAGGTCCTACTACTGGCCCCACAATTCTTCCTCAACAGAGAGACCCTGGAGAGAAGCTACAATAATGTCTGAATTTACCTTCCTGCTTTCAACTGTATTGGAGTCCTCAGGGGGCTGATACGATTGAATGTTGTGGAACAACAGAGAGCAATAAGTTGCTGTTTAAATTGTCAAGCTGGCACTCGATGGTAAATAAGTAGGTTTTGGTTGTGGTTTGGGCACCTGGGCTCTAAAAGGTTCGCCATCACTGCTCTAGATCACTATACATAAGTGTTCCAGTTTCTGAAAATATCTAGTATCTTTGCAGAGTCTTTGAAGACAAGTGGATCAACATTCCAAAGGCCACAATCAACAGCATATTCAACTCTATGCAAAGAAATTGTGCGATCACGCCAGATACTGAGTGGTTTTGTGATGAACATACACCCTAAATTAGCACACATTTTAGAGTGGCGTTCTATTGTGGCCAGTCGAAGGCACACCAGTGCATAATCTCATAATCGGCATCTTTATTTGTCTCGCCTGTAAGGTGGATGGATTACCGTGTAATAGAAGTGCTCACAAACACAGATTTGACAGAATTAGTGAACCATATTTGAGAGTCTTTTGCACACAAATTCTTTTGTGTATGTAGAATTCGGCCCAGGAAATATGTAAGCAAAGACTGGATGTTGTGGTGTTATTTTTGATAAATATATAACGTTTTTTTCTGGCAGCTGCTAAAGGAAAGCTACCTTTAAGTTTAACAAGAAACAAACTAAACATACTCGCCTACGGTTATCTGTTTCCCAATCTCGGAAGTGTTCTTTAATCTTGAAACGCCAGGATAACATGCTAGGAGAAGGTGACGTCACACAGCTGGCGTGAATAATTGGCAGCCCAGAGCTGTGGGATGAAAAGGAACGTACGCGAGTGTTTAATTTGTTATTGGTAGTTTTCTTTTTAAGGCGAGTCAGAATCATCAATGGCTTAACCATTGATCTTGCTTGAAAGTCATAACCACTTTCATATTTGTCTCTCACATTGATTAGGTCTTATTCGCACTACTTTGAAAGCTTTTTTTTAATTGAATATCCTACAAGTTTACATTTAACATTGGAATAAAGCTACCGTATATACTCGAGTATAAGCCGACCCAAGTATAAGCCGAGGCCCCTAATTTTACCACTAAAACCTACCGTATTTTTTGCCCTATAGGGCGCACCGGACTATAAGGCGCATTAGTCCGATGCGCCTTATATATGTAATAATTACATATATAAGGCGCATCGGAGTATAAGGCGCGGGGGGCGTGGCGGAGACCCGGCGTGACGCGGCGGGGAACGCGGGGGAGGTGGAGGAGGGCAGCGGACCATACTTACATAGGTCCCCGCTACTGGAGACAGCAGATCTCCAGCGGGAACTGCAGACCACGCGGCAGAAGTTGTTCATGCCGCGTGGTCTGCAGTTCCCGCTGGAGATCTGCGGTCTCCGGTAGCGGGGACCTATGTAAGTATGGTCCGCTGCCCTGTGCCCAGCGCCATACATAGGGCGCACCGGACTATAAGGCGCACTTTGGATTTCCACGGAAATCCAATGCTTTTAAGTGCGCCTTATAGTCCGGAAAATACGGTATATATTTTTTACTCGCGTATAAGCCGAGTTTGGGTTTTCAGCACATTTTTTTGTGCTAAAAAACTAGGCTTATACTCGAGTATTTAAGGTAAATGTTTTTTTTTTATTTGTAAACTACATTTTGGTTTGCAGCTTGCCCATTCTAGTTCATCTGCAAATGTTTTTGGTTGTCTTGTGTAGTTTTACTCCAGGTAAAATAAGTATTGAACATGGCCACCAGTTTTATAAGTTAATTTATATTTCTATTATAGCTATTGACTTGTAATTCCCACCAGATGTTAATACCATACCATCCAATCCAGAATGGTGAAGGAATCAAGCCATAGATGTACAATAATAATGAAATAAATATTGTTCACATGAATAAACAGAGGTGCATAAAGCCTTGAAAAGTTGCAACACTAAAATTTGTCAGTAATTACAAAGCCATTTACAGGCAGTCCCCGGCTTACATACAAGATAAGGTCTGTAGGTTTGTTCTTAAGTTGAATTTGTATGTAAGTTGGAACCGTATACTTTATTATTGTAACTCCAGACAAATTTTTTTGGTCTCTGTGGATTTTAAAAATGTTGGATTGCCATAAGAACCAGGATTAACAATAAATCTTCCTTGGAGACGCCTGTGATATCTGGTATAGCAGATTATTGTAGCCTAAGGCTAAAGTACAGTAAATTCCCAGAGGTTTGTAACTAGGGATCGTCTGTAAGTCGGGTGTTCTTAAGTAGGGGACCGTCTGTATTAAGAAAACATCAGCTTGTTCAATTGATCACTTTTACCCTTCTCGCCAATGCCCTTTTTTGAATCTGTGTTTTCATTTTTCACTCCCCACATTCATCTATAACTTTGTATTTCCATGTAAAGAGCTATACGAGGGCGTGTATTGTTTATCAAATTGCACTTTGTAGTTACAGTATTTAATATTCCATGGCATGTACTGAGAGCTGAGAACAAAATTCCAAATGCGGTGAAATCGTCAAAAATTAATTTGCGTTATATTCTTGTGGGCATGGTTTTTATGGCTTTGTGTGCGCCCCGAATCATAAAATGGCTACAGAAAGATGAAAATAATGATCAGAATAATTGTCACTGAGCCAAGAAAATAATTATGAGAATAGTTAGCAAAGAGCGCTATAAAAAGAAATTGGCAGGTTTCAAAGAAAATTATTAGTAATGCACTTGACCTCCATGGAATGTATGTACATTTACCACAAAAGACTTCATTGCTGAAGTGCTTTTAAAGTTTTAAAATCTTGTCAAATTAGACTAAAATTAAACTTTTTTGATGCCTTAATACCTACCCTCTTTTAAGGCCAAATGCATTGCATACAAGCAGTGAAGTTTTAACTTGGCAACTTGTTGTGGGATTGTTTTTCTTTAAACTGCTCTTTAAAGTCGTATAATTCAAGTATTGAGTAATTGACAAATACGGTTAGCTCCATAGATTTTTGGGCACTGACTTTTTTTTTTTTTTAACCTGTTTGGGAAAACATATTAGTTAAATAATGGACATAAAGTTCTGACTTTCATTTGAGGGATCCACTTTATAATTTTATGAAGATTTTAGGAGTTTCGGCTGCTTATGTGCCATCTAGCTTTTAAAGGGACCAAAGGTAATTGAACGTGCAGGTGTGAGCAATTTCTTCAGTATGTCATCCTCACTTAGGGAGTGGCAAAATCTACACCCTGAGAGCGCACTGGTGAACTCATCACTAATCACCCCACCCTGGTGGGGTGGAGGCTATCAATGTTTATAAATGAATGGGAGCGGATCTAGGAAAGCAAATCTGTCTTGGGCATTATCAGAGAAGGCCTAAAATTAATTTTCAAGACCTTACCCCCACCACAATTCAAAATCACTATGGGTTTAGTAAGATCACCCCAAGAAGCTTTGGAGTCGAAAATATCATCTCTTCTAGCAAAAAAATGTGTTGAAGGAAGTTCCATTGGAGGAGAAAGTGGGTTTATATTCAACACTGTTGCATATAACAAAACCGGATGGTTTCGAAGAACTTTAATCTAAAGCTACTCAACAAATTCCTCAAAATAGAAAAATTCAAGATGGATTCTCTCAAGACTACTATAAATTTTTATCCGGATTGCTTCATAGCATCAATAGACCGTTCGAATGCCTGCTACCATATCCTGATTCACCCAGAATCACAGGTGTATCTGAGAGTAGCTGTCTGGATAAAGGGAACCTTTACATCTCCAGTTTCAAGCATTGGAAGTTCAGCCTCGCTTATGTGTTTCCCCCATTGATTCTGATTCTAAGAGTCCTAACAAAGATTATGCAAGATCATGCAAGGATAATTCTCATAGCTCCATTCTGGAAATGGCAAGCTTGGCTCTTGACCCTAAGAGAACTGTCCGTCTCAGATCCATGGATTCTACCGGAAGCTCAACCATTTTCATCTGACTTTATGGAATTTGAAAGGTTAGTACTACTTAGGTAGGGTATTTCTGAAAAGGTGGTATCTACCCTACAAAAGAGTAGAAAGCCAGTAACCTCAGGTATTTCCAAGTCTGTCAGGTTTAGCCAAGATGAGGAAACACCTGGAACACCCAGATGTAGCCAAAATGCTTAACTTTCTTCAAGAAGATTTAGAGAGAGGCCTTAAACCAGCAACAATCAAGGTACAAATCTCAGCCTTAAGTTCACTGTTAAATAAATCTTTGGGAGCACATCCTTGGATAGTAAGATTTTTTTTTTAAGCAGCCTCCAGGTTAACTCCAATTAAGAGATCCTCGGTTCGGTTTGGGACCTCGCGTTAGTCTTAAATTACCTAATGAAACAACCTTTTGAGCCCTGAGAAGATTGATCAGAGAAATAGCAAACTATTAAAGCAGTGTTTAGTCGCCATCCCATCAACAAGAAGAGTAGTAGATATTTCTACACTATTATGTAAAGCCCCTTACATTAATATCTTGAATGTTAGGATTGTCTTAGTGACCCAGCATTTCTTTCGAAAGTAGCATAAAAATTCCATAGATCTCAGGAGATCAGATTGGATCTGCACAAAAAGAAGGCAGTCTCAAATAGAGCGCGAGAATTCCATACTTGAGACGTCAGATGGACTCTGGATATACTTAGACAGGTCGGCTAAATGGAGACTGTCAGATAACCTGTACTGCATGGAGGGAAAAATAGGGGTAGAAAGGCCTATTCAGCTTCTATTTACAGATGGCTATTACTTAAACCTATATGGCTGCTGACCTGCTGGTGCCAGAAAGTTTGAAGTCTCATTCCACTAGAGCAGTGTTGGCAAACCTTTTAGGCGCTGAGTGTCCAAATTACAACCAAAACCCACATATTCTTCACAAAGTGCTGATTCGACAATTTAAGCAGTAACCTATTACTCCCTGCCCTGTTACATGTTTAAATTGTATAGGCAACTGAGGACACCAATACAGTAGAAATAAGGAGAAGAAGTTTGGATTGTCATGATAGCTTCCTTCCCAGGGTTCTGGGATATTTTGGACTGCAGGAGGCCTTGAGTCCTGTCTGGCGAACTCTGCGCTGGGGTGATGGCGCAGGTGCCCATAGAGAGGGCTCTGAGTGCCACCTCTGGCACCTGTGCCATAGGTTCGCCACCACTGCACTAGAGCGATCCCCCTCCTTGGCGGAATTTAGAGAGGTATCTGTGAGTCAGATATGCCAGGCTGCAACCTTGTCTTCACCACATATCTTTTTTGGCACTATAGATTATGTGCACATGAGTTGTCTTTTGGTTGCAGGTTGCTTTCTTCAGTGATCCCTCCCTAATCTTTCCCAGTTCTCCCTGGGGTATGGTGAAGGTGAAAATTGATAATTACTCACCGGTAATTGTATTTCGTGGAACGACAGCACCATATGATTACCCTCCCCTTTCCTGGGTAAGTTTCCCTTCTATTGTCTCACCTTATTCTGTTATTCACGGGTGTAGCAAAAAATAAGTCTTGTGCAGTCTCTGAAACACGCAGGTATGGATGGATTCGTGGAGCGTTAAGTTTCCTGTCCCTGGGGGTGGACCCCTCTCCGGTGTAAGGTGCTGTCGTGGTTCCAGGAAATATAATTTTTCTTTGTATGATCTCTCTCCAAACTTCAGTGGCCCTGGCTATTACATGCCCCCGGAGAACATCTTCTCCAACAGCCTGCTCCTTTGGTGCTCTTCCCCCACCACTCTTCCAGAAAAAATGTGGCAGCACAGAGCTAATACTCTTTGCTGCTGAGAGATGTCCTATAGAATGAGCAGAGAGGCGGGGGGGGGGGGGAGAGAAGTGCTCCACGGGTCATAATAATAATAGCCAGCGCCCTGGAGGCCTTGTGATTCATTAGCATGAAAAGCTCCTAATGAACACATTTCTAATCACGTTGCTCAGATCTGCCCGGCAGTATTAAAGGATAATCAGAAAATCTGACTATAGTTTTTGTTGTTTTTGTTTTTATGGGCTTCTCTGTTTTTGTTTTTTTGTTTTGCCAGTGTGGATTTGGAGGGTTGTTTATAACATCTGGTGAGAACTTTTATGTCCATAACACCTTTAAAAATATATTTAGTTTATAAAATTGGTGACTTTCAATACTCATTTAAGCTGCTTTTTAAGACTACATTTTACAAAGTTTAGTTTTACATGTAGTAAAGACTTGCAATTTGCAAGGATACAGCATGTATTGTCAACTGTATTAAAACAATGGCCACAGGACTATAAGCATATTGTTTGTTTGCTTAGTTCTTCCAGGGGCACATTTTTATATGCTTCTAAATAGGGACATTTTGGTGAAATCGAAATATCTTTTTATGTTTAACCTTGTTTTAGTTTTGTTTAACATATATCAATGGTAGAAATTCTACCATCAAATTAACCCCTTAATGACCGCCCCATCGGGTTTTTACGGCGGTCATTAAGGGTACTTCTTCTGACGCGTACGCCTTTCTACGGCGGCGCGTCAGAAGAAGATTTCGGGACATCGGGTCAGTATAGTGCCGGTGTCGGGCTGTGATATCACAGCCCAGACCCGGCACTAACACCCGGGATCGGAAAAACTCCGATCCCGGGTGTTTAACCCCTTACACGCCGCGGTCAAGCATGACCGCGGCGTGCAAGTGTGTCCCCCGTGGATCCCTCCTGCCGCTGCCCCGGGTCCCGACGAGTGACCCGAGGCTGTCGGCTCCTCTTCTCGCCGGGTCCTGCCTTCCTGCGCAGCATGCTCAGTTACTTACACTATACACTGCAATACAAGTGTATTGCAGTGTAAAGGCTTGAATAAGCGATCGGATGATCGCTTATTCAAGCCAAGAAGTAGAAAATGTAAAAAAGCAAAAAGCAAATACAGTAAATAAAACACAAAAACATACATATTTGGTATCACCGCGTCCGTATTAATCTGTACAATAAATCTAAATCAATACTGAACCCGCTCGGTGAACTACGTAAAAAAAAAACTCGGAAAACTTCCCATAATATACAATTTTTCATCAAACACCATCACAAAAAATGTTCTAAAAAGTGATCAAAAAAAGTTACGTTCCCTAATATGATACGACTCAAAAGAACAACTGTTTTTGCAAAAAATAAGCCCTCAACCAGGTCTGACAACAGAAAAATACAGAAGTTATGGCCATGAAAAGTTGTCAATAGTAAAAACAATGCGATTTTCTTCAATACAGGCAGTCCCCGGGTTACATACAAGATAGGGTTTGTAGGTTTGTTCTTAAGTTGAATTTGTATGTAAGTCGGAACTCTATATTTTATCATTGTAATCCCAGACAGAACTTTTTTGGTCTCTGTGACAATTGGATTTTAAAAATGTTGGGTTGTCATAAGAATCAGGAGTAACAATAAATCTTCATTACAGGCGCCTGTGATATCTGTTATAGCTGTTTATTGTAACCTAGGACTAAAGTACAGGAAATTACCAATATCCAGAGGTGCGTCTGTAACTAGGGGTCGTATGTAAGTCGAGTGTTCTTAAGTAGGGGACCGCCTGTATTGGTTTTGCTCAGGAAAATTAAGCAAAAATAAGAAAAACTATATAAATGAAGTATCACCGCAATCGTAGTGAACCAGAGAATAAAGATAAAATATTATTTTTACATTATGGTGAGCGGGGGAAAAAAAATGCTAACAATCCAAAATAAAAATTGATGATTTTGTTTGTGTCCCCCTTGAAATAGTTAATAAAATCTCAAGAATAAGCTTTAGACTCCCAAAATAAATTATCTATACATTGTATCTCATCCCATAAAAAATAAGCCCTCATATGTATTACCAAAAAAAATAAAAATTTATAGGTCGTACAATGTGACAATACAAATCTGCTGTCAATGGCGCCTCCTTTAATCCTATGCCCGGCCGTGCGCCCGTACAGCAGTTTACCACCACATATGTGGTATCAGTACACTCGGGAGGAATTGGGCATCAAGCGTTGCAGTGCGTTTCATCATTTAATTTATTCTGAAAATGTCAGTTTTGGCCTAAATGAATGTATTTTCCAAAAAAATTCTATAGTTTCTAAATCGCAAGTCCATATTTTTTTATTTTTTTATTTATTTTTTTTTTTCATTTTAACTTTTTTATTGAGAAAAGACAGAATTACAAGTTATGCAGTAACAAGAGCTCGACGCACGCAGGCATCTACTCCATATTTTTTTAACCCATGTGAAACACTTAAAGGGTTAATAGACATAATAGAAGTTGTTTTACATATGTTGAGGGGTGAACTTTCTATAGTGGGGTAATTTATGGGGTTTTACTATTATTTAGGCCTCTCAAAGTCACTTGAAAGCTGAGTTGTCCCTCAAAATGTGAGTTTTGGCAATTTTCATGAAAATAAGAAAAATCGCACCTAAAGTTCTGCACCTCATAACATCCTAGAAAAATGACCGGAAGCATAAATTATCATCCCAACATAAAGCAGATATTCTGTAAATGTTAATTATCAAACTTTTTGGGTAGTTTTACATCTTGTCTGGAAACCAGAACATTTCAAACTTGGAAAATGAAGAATTTTTACAAACTTTTGCCAAATTTTCACTTTTTTTCAGAACGAAACGCAAAACGTATCACTTAAATTTTATAACTAACATGAAGTACAATGTGTCACGAGAAAACATTCTCAAAATCACCGGGATATGTTAAAGCGTTCCGAAGTTATAACCAATTATCGTGAGACTTGTCAGATTTGAAAAATCGAGTCTGGTCATTGAGCTGAAAACTAGTGTCGGTGATAAGGGGTTAAGCATGCTAAACTAGGGATATTTACTCAGAAAAATCCAGTAACTATGGTGATCTCCGTATGTTATCCATGGCTTCCTTTCTGCTAAAATACACTTTTAAAATGGTTCTAAAGAGCCTATCAGTGATAGCTTTTCACTGGTTGTTACAATGAGCAGAACATGTCTCACCCTCCCACTGCCCTCTCCCTTCTCCCTAGAAGCAGCAGGAAGTACAGGGGGAGGGAAAAACTGCTTTCCTCATTGCAGCAAGTGAAAAGACATTGCTAGGGACTTTAGAAACACCCCCAGTCCCCCTTAGGCTCAGTAGCACAATTTGCGGAAGACGGTGATAACAAATATAAGATTACTACAGGCACGGTGCTTGGATCTACGAGTAAGTGCCCCTAGTTTATAATGCTTGATTTTAGTGGTAGATTTACACTGACATACTGTTGTGTAAACCCTTTGACAGGATCCGCTTTGGGCTTCCTATGCCCTTATGTTTAAGGAAAAAAAGCTTTATAATTATGCAAATTAGACTATTGGGCTCTAAGCACCTATGGAGCTCTGAACCCCTCGGGTGCATTTGCATAATTTTAATATCCCTTTAAAAAAAAATCAGAGCATAAGATGCAAAAAGCGGAGCAGATTCTGCTGGAGGGGGCAAACACCAGTATGTCTGTGTGCTTGGTTTACAATCTTGAATCCTGTTGAAAGATGTACTCTAAGGCTTTATGGTGCATAACAGTGTGAGGGAGAAGGAGAGAGAGAGCGGATGCTGGAGAGGCTAGTTTGAATAGAAGTGAGAAGAGACTCTCAAAGGAGGAGGTATGCGATTGACTTGATGACAGTTTAGATTGTAAATATCATCCCTGGGAGTTGGCACAGGATTCTGGCAGGGAAGACAAGGATTTTAACCCCTTAGCGACATTGGACATAGTACTATGTCACGGGCGGCAAGGACTTGCCGCATCTTGACATAGTACTACGACCAACTTCTGGCACCAGCAGCTTCCGATGCCAGAATCTTTGGCTGTCGGTTGCATATTATAGTTTGTTCAAGCCAACCTGTTACAGTAACCAAAAAAGTTAAACACTTTATAAAAACATTTTTCAATAAAAAGAAATAAAGTGAAAGTCCCCTAAACACTAACATTCCCTATATATACCTAATACCTTTTAAAAAAACCACATATTTGGCATCGCCACGTCCGTAACTATCTGTACAATAAATCGGTAACATTATTGGACCCGCTCGGTGAACGCTGTAAAAACAAAAACAAAAAAACTTGGCAAAAATGTACATTTTTCATAAAATCCATTCACAAAAATGTTCCAAAAAGTGATCAAAAAAAGTTATGTGCACCAAAATGGTACCAGTGAAAAGGACAACTCGGTACGTAAAAAATAAGACTTAAACCAGCTCTGTCAACCAAAAAAATATAAAAGTTATGTCTCCAAAAACATGGCAATATGAAAATAAATGAGATTTTCTCTATAATAGGTTTTCTTCAGTACAATGGTACAGTATTTGTAAGTATTTACAAAGTATTTGTAAAGTGTATCTAATGTCGCTGAAAATAAGCCCTTATTTGTCCAAATTGACAAAAAAATAAAGATTTTATAGCCGTTATAAAGGGACAATGCATAATTTGCTCTGAATAATGCAGCTTCCCTTCTATGCCCTGGTGTGTGCTCATACAACAGGTTACCACCACATATGTTTTTATACTCTGGAGAGTTTGGGTATCAATCGTTGTTTGTTTTGGTACTTTATCCACTGAAAATTTGTAAAAATTTTTTGAAAAACATTCAATTAATCATAGTATATAGTATATAAGGCTGGAAGGAGACGCAAGTCCATCAAGTCCAACCTTCAAGAATTAAATAAATGTTTTATCCCCATAACCCGTGATATTTTTTCTCTCCAGAAAGTCATCCAGGCCTCTCTTGAACATGTACATAGAGTCCGCCATAACAACCTCCTGCGGCAGAGAGTTCCATAGTCTCACTGCTCTTACAGTAAAGAACCTTTGTCTATGGTGATGGTAGAATCGCCTCTCCTCTAGGCGTAGAGGATGCCCCCTTGTCCTGGTCACAGGCCTAGGTATAAAAAGATCTTTGGAGAGATCCTTGTACTGTCCGTTCAGGTATTTGTACATTGTAATGAGGTCTCCCCTCAGTCGTCTTTTTTCTAAACTGAATAATCCCAAATTTTGTAATCTGTCATTTGTATTCTAGTCCCCCCATTCCCCTAATAATCCTGGTTGCTCTCCTCTGCACCCGTTCCAGCTCTACTATATCCTTTTTATACACTGGTGCCCAAAACTGTACACAATATTCCATGTGTGGTCTGACCAGGGATTTGTATAAGGGCAAAACTATGTCTTTATCATGAGAATCTATTCCTCTCTTGATACATCCCATTATTTTATTTGCTTTAGCAGCAGCCGCCTGGCTCTGGTCACTAAAATTAAGTTTACCATCCACCAATACGCCCAAGTCCTTTTCAGCTTCAGTTTTACTAAGTAATTGACCGTTTAGAACATAATTATACTTTTTGTTTCCACAGCCCAAGTGCATAACTTTACATTTATCTACATTAAATCTCATCAACCATTTCTCTGCCCATCCCTCAAGCTTCCACAAATCCCTCTGTAATGCTAAACTATCGACCTCAGTATTTATTACTTTACACAGCTTAGTATCATCTGCAAATATTGAAACTTGACTGTGTAAACCCACTACAAGGTCATTAATAAAAATATTAAAAAGTGGCCCCAATACTGACCCCTGTGGCACTCCACTGGTAACATCAACCCAATCTGAGAATGTGCCATTGATGACCACCCTCTGTTTTCTATCACTAAGCCAATTACTTACCCAGATACACAGATTTTCTCATATTCCCAGCAGTCTCATTTTATATACCAACCTTTTATGTGGCACGGTGTCAAATGCCTTTGAAAAGTCCAGATATACAACATCCACAGCGTCCCCCAGATCTAGTCTTGAACTTACCTCCTCGTAGAAACCAATCAGATTAGTCTGACAGGACCGATCTCTCATAAACCCATGCTGACGCTGGGTTATAAGGTTGTGCACAGTGAGATACTCCAGGATAGCATCTCTAATAAACCCCTCAAATATTTTCCCCACCACAGCAGTTAGACTTACGGGTCTGTAGTTTCCAGGATCGCTATTTGATCCTTTTTTGTATATTGGTACCACATTTGCTATGCGCCATTCCTGTGGAACATAACCAGTCCTCAGTGAATCTTCAAATATTAAAAATAACGGTCTGTCTATCACGGTACATAGTTCATGCAGAACCCGGGGGTGTACGCCATCTGGCCCCGGTGATTTATCTATCTTAGTGGTTGCGAGGCGGCGCCGTACCTCTTCCTGGGTTAAACTGTTGACATTATAAACAGAATTTACATTATTCCTCATTGTGTCTTCCACCAGGGGATTTTCCTGGGTAAAGACAGTTGAGAAGGCGACATTCATTAGATTGGCCCTTTCCTCATCTCCTTCCACCATGACCCCCATGTTATTTCTAAGGGGACCCACACTCTCTGTTTTTAGTTTCTTATCATTTATATACTTGAAAAATAATTTGGGATTATTTTTGCTCTCCCTGGCAATATTTCTTTCAGTCTCTATTTTTGCGGCCTTTATCTGCTTTTTACAGGATTTATTTTTCTCTCTATAATCCTGTAATGCCTCATCGCTACCTTCACGTTTTAGCACCTTAAACGCTTTATCTTTCTCGCTTATTGCTTTCCTTACAAGACTAGTTAGCCACATAGGCTTTTTCTTGTTCCTTTTATGCTTTTTCCCATAAGGTATGTGTTTCTCACAGGACTTTTTCAGAATATATGAGAAAAAGTCCCATTTTTTGGGGGGGGCTTTTGTCTTTGAGAGCATTATCCCAGTCTATGCCTTTAAGGTCTTCCCTTAGTTGATGAAAATTTGCCCTCCTGAAGTTTAGAGTGCTGGTTGCCCCTTCACTAACGTGCTTAGTAAAGCGTAATACAAAATCAATGATATTATGATCACTATTCCCCAGGTTCCCCCCAACCTGTAGTTTTGATACCCTATCAGGTCTGTTGGTAAGGATAAGGTCCAGCAGTGCCCCCCCTCTTGTTGGCTCCAGGACTAGTTGCGACAGGTAATTGTCTTTTGTTGTTGACAAGAACCTGCTACCTTTGAAGGACCTGCAGGTTTCTGCCCCCCCAGTCAATATCTGGGTAATTGAAGTCCCCCATGATAAGTACTTCACCATGCTTTGAAGCCGCATCCATTTCACTTATCAGCATTTCCTCTGCTGCCTCCATTATATTTGGAGCCTTATAACAAACCCCTAGTAATATTTTATTTTTATTTTTCCCTCCTCTTATCTCCACCCATAGGGACTCCACATTTGCGTTACTGATGTCATCTCGCAAGACGGGCTTGAGGCAAGAATTCACATATAAACAAACCCCTACCCCTTTTTTATTTATACGATCCTTTCTAAAAAGACTATAACCATCTATAGTAACAGCCCAGTCATAGCTACTGTCCAGCCATGTCTCGCTGATAGCCACTATATCATATTTCCGTTCCAACATCAAGAGTTCCAGTTCCTCCATTTTGTTTGTGAGGCTTCTGGCATTTGTGTACATACACTTTATATGGTTTTCCCTGTCCGTATTCCTTTTGTCCTTATTCCCCAATCTCATTCCAGCCCCCCTTCCTCCCCCATGGACTATGACTCTTCCCAGCTCTCTATGTACACCGTCTATTTGCCCTGCACAAGTGTAGTTGCCCTCCCCCCAGGTCTCTAGTTTAAACACTCCTCCAACCTTCTAGCCATTTTTTTCCCTAAAACAGCAGCCCCCTCCCCATTGAGGTGCAGCCCATCCCTACTGTAGCCAAAATTAGCCAAAAAAAAAGAGAATTTCAAAATTGCACACAATTTTGTTTTATCACCTGTAAAACAATTAAAAGGTTAACAAATGTCATAAAAGTTGTTTTACATAACATGATTGTAGTTTCTATAATGGGGTAATTTTAGGGTTTTTTTAATTTTATTTAGGCCTCTTAAAGTGGCAGGATTTGTGTCTTTTATGAAAATGTGAAAAATCGCACCTTCAGTTCAAAGCCCCATAACATCTCAACAAATATAAGAGGATGTAAAAAAAAAAGTCCACCTAAACCAGACATTCGGTTAATGTTAGTTATCAAGTTTTTTTTCCTGTTATGACTATGTATGAAAAAGTAAAACATTTAGAATTTTGAAAATCGCGCATTTTTCCATATTTTCACCTAATGTCAGTTTTTTATAAATAAACACAAAACATACCACCGACATTTTTCTACTAACATGAAGTATAAAGTGTCACAAGATAACAATTTCAAAATCACTTGGATATGTTAAGCGTTCCGAAGTTATAACCACTTATAGTGACACAGGGCCGATTAAAAAAAAAAAAATGTCCGTGTCCGTAAGGTGAAAAGTGGCTTTGGCGTTAAGGGGATAAAGTAGTAAAACTATTTAAAGACTTATCAAAACAGGATTTATATTTAGCATTAAATGCTTTTTTGGACCTGTCATCACTGAAAAATGCATACCATAAACATGTTAGAGTGCTGCCACACGTCCGTCAAAAAACGCATGCGTTTTTGACAGGTTTGACCAATTAACTTAATTCAAACTGGTCAAAAATGCATGCGTTTTTTGACTGATTAAAAAAGGGGCCAAAAACGAGTGTAAAACGCCACGTGTGGCATCACTCTTGGGTATTGCCACGTCCCAAAATGGAATATTCTGCATAATATGCATGGAATATTAAATGGTTCCTCTGAAATGTATAATTTGTCACGCAGAGAACAAGCTCTCGTACATCACTGTTGATTGAGGGAAGTAAAAACCGCAGAAACTAAATAGTCCTAAAGGGGTAGAAAGGAGTTTTTCCAAGAATCAAAGGGGGAAAAAAAGGAATGGTGCGTTCACATGATTCTTTTGAGTTGTTTTTTTAAATACAATTTAAAGGCAGTGGGGAGGAGTTAGTTCTGATCACAGATGAGATTACGAATTGTATCGGTAGCAAAATTTGAAAGTGAAAGTTGAGACCCACTGCAATAAGTGGTTATAAATTTGGATCACTTTAACATATCAAGGTGAGTTTGAGACTTTCTTGTGACATATTGAACTCCTCTAAGTTGAAAAATTTGTGTCTTTTGCATTCAGCAATAAAAAAAAACTAAAATGGAGGCTTTTTTTAATTTTATCTAAATTAACAAATTCAAAATGTTGTGCTTTCCACCCAAATTACTTGATAACTAAGGTTTGAAATATGTGTCCTCTGTTCATGAACATCCAAATCATACCTTTTTGCGGGACCTGCTCAGTGTTCAAATGACTTTGAGAGGCCTTAAAGGACATCACTTTAGGCATGTTACACTGTCTTATAACTCATGCTCATTACCTGTAGGGGGTGATCTAGCTTCTTTCCGCTAGTTTCCAGGCTCTGGTATTGCCGATAAAACTACTTTATAAACTTAGGAAATACTACTGGAGGCGCTCCGGGTCATGTCATCTGAGCTGCTCCGCTTAGTAATTTATGCACGGACCCCAAGTAAATGATATTCATATCTCTGCTCCGTTGTGGGCTGCGCACATAACAGGTTCTCACATATGCGCAAGATTTCTTACAAGCCTATGTCACTGTAGGCCGTGGAGGTGTGACGGAGAGGAGATATGAATATCAGATGACACAACTCGGCGCTCCTCCAGTACTGTATCCGAAGTTTATAAAGTAGTTTTATCAGCACAAGAAGAAGTCTGGAAACTAGCGGCAACCAGCAAGATCATCCCCTACAGGTAACGAGTATGGCAGTTATATGACAGTCTAACACCCCTAAAGTGGTGATAGATGTCATTTAATAATATAATAACATCATAACTTACCCCATTGGAGTCTAACACACGAGTGGGTTCAACTTCTAAAAACAAAAGCTACAATTTAGAACTTTAAACATTTTTGAAAAGTACATTGATTTTGGTCCCAAAATGAGACAATGGAATAAATTATGAAAAGCTCTGCAGAATTAGACGCCCAATTTCACAGTACATTGTACAGGCTATAAAATTTTTAGATTTTTGCAATGTCGCTTAATTTAAGTACATATACTTCTTTTTCTGGTCTCTATGGACTATGGAGTTGTTCTTTTCAGTTGAATTATTTTACAGCTCGTAACTTTTTTTTTTTTTATTGCAAAAAATTTCTAAAAAGTAAAGTTTGTTCAGAAGTCATCTTTTTAGGCAAGCTTTGTTTTTTTTCTTTTCTTTTGTGCATGGTGTGGGTACAATAATGCTTCAGATTTACATTGCAGTGTGTGTGTATATATATATATATATATATATATATATATATATATATATATATATATATATATATTAGTATAGCTATATTTTGTACTAAACAATAAAAACACTCCACCCACAAAATTAATATTGTCGTGTCCATAGTGACCTTAGCCAAGCAGATATTACATTATTATACCCATATTGTAAAGGGTATCAAAATAAAAAACGAATTTATTGCAATTTTCATGCTTCCCACCTCCCCAAAAATATGTAATTGAAAGCAGTAAAAATAGTAATGGTACCAATCTAGCGGTTACCTTTTCCCACAATAAATAAACCCTAATAATCCTCTTTTGATTGGGGAATGAAAATGTTATGGCTCCCAGAATAGGCAAATGTGGTTTCCTTAAAATAGTGTTTTATTTGCTTAAGTAGTAAAACACAAGAAAACCTGTACATGTTGTATCTCCTTAATAGTACTAACCTATAAAATAGTTCTATCATGTTTATTATAGTTTACGGTGAACTGTGTAAAAGTTTAAAAACAAGTGGTAAAACCACTGTTTTAATCTGTTTCACTGTAGGAAAGACTTTATAAATTTGAATCATTATGCTATTTTTTACCATAACAATGAAAAAATACAAATCATAACACAAAAAAAGCCCTCCTATGCCCCATGTCGGATAAAAAAAATATATGGCAATTGAAATAAATATGAATGCCAAGATGGGAATACTCTTTTAAGAATGGTTCTTCGAAGCATCCATACTTATATTAAACAGAAAAAGCCCAGTCTTTTGGCAACTAGTGGCCTCAGTGGCTCCCGGTGACATCACTGTGGCCAGCTGTTGCCAATAGCTCTGGAAATGCAGGGGGTTCCTGAAAACCGGTTTAATACTTGAAGTTGTGTAAAGATATTGTAAATTCCCTTATGACCCTTGCAGTAAACCCTTTAGGAAATAAAAACAATGTTCATGATTTTAGTATTTTTTATTTGTTTTCTCTTGAATAATTAACCATGACTAAGCCTGTTGAACAGAAGCAAGTTTGTTCCTACAAACTCGTACCATTCACATTCAGGATTTACTGTATTTGGCCCAAAGCTGCGGAACTGACTTGCATACGGAGTAGGTTTGTTGCAACAAAATTGCAAGGCATTAGAGGGGTTTTTTTTCTCTATTTTTCTGGTTGTGGTGGGGTTCCTAGTGTGGACAAAAACTTGTGTACCTAAAATTGTTTGGTTAATTATGTAAACTTCAACACTTATGCGATTACCTCGCATGAAAATCTCTGAATAAATATTCTTTTACAACATCAAACGTGTGCATTTGAAGGAAAAAAAAAAAGTTTACATGTTTTATTTGTATGTACATACGGTTTCCTGCACTGGCTTATACAAACAGTGTTTACACCATGTTTTTGTGTAGTAAATGATCTCAATTTATTTTAGATATGTTCTGAGTTGATTTAATGCAAGGTTTGTGAAGGTATGACAGATTTATGTTTATACAGAAGGTTTATGTTAATATACCACAAACCATTTAATAAATCTTGGTAAATATACCATGTTCATTTCATGCATAATATTGTGGAAATAATACTTATATTCTTGCACGCTGATGGATTTACACACATTACATTCAACTAGTAATTAATGTGAAAACCTTTACACTTGACGAGCATTGGAGAGTAACTTAAATCATGTCTTGATTGTTTTATATTAATGTACAGTTTGTCTGTTCTATTGAATGCTTTGTTCACCATATTGGTTAAGCATTTTGTATATTTTGTGGTGTTTTTGTTTATATGAAATTATTTTTCAGGCATTTTTTTTTATTTTAAACATTGTTTTTACTTGGTTTTATTTAAAATAAAGTATTAGACTGTTTTCCAAATGGATTTTATGTCCTTTTAAACTTTGTTACATAGCTAATTTTTTTGTATTGACATAATACAAATACGGTACATACTAATTTATAATACAAGTTGTTGCTTATTTTATCAAAGCCACTGAATGAACCAAAGTCACTGATGGTCAAATATTTTTGCAGTAGGACAAACTGTCTTTCAAAGTAAATGTTTCATCAAAATAAAAAAGTGTTTCTGTAGGTTTTAGGAGAACAAGAGCAAGACACGGCTCCATAGACACAATACTATCTATTGGTGTGTGTTTTGCTCTTGTTCTCCTGAAACCTGAAGGACAATCTGTGTAAATGCAACAGCTTCTATATGAATCTGAGTGAGGATGACTCTGGCTCTTCCCTCATCATTATGTCATCATAGGTTTGTTCACTGCTTCAGCATTGGAAATCGAGTTCGCCCACGAGTCTACTCCCCTATGGGGTATTATGCCTGTATAGTCCTGCGGGATAAGTGTGTTCATAATGGACTCTGGCAGTATCTTTACTATGTATTGATGCTGTGGAGGTATAGATGTGAGACAAAAAGAGTGACAGCTTTTGGGAGCGCAATTTTTAATTGCCAATTTGAATATTAAATTACTCCTCCTTGAATACCTCAGTGTGGTATTACTTGTTGTAAATATGGTTTGTGATGTGCAGACGTTCCTAGCTGCTGCAGCTGTAAGATAGGAATTCTCAGGACCAGTGAGAAGTGAGTAGGCCCCATTAGGCTGCCATTGTGGGGATGTATAAACGTTTGCAAACATGCATCTGTATACATCTCCATGGACAATAGGCTCCCAGCGGCGATGGAGTTATACATTGAATGGATATAACATCAAACTCTCCTTCTCTTCTACAGGTATATACCATTGCAGAATGTGAGACTGGATTCAAAAGCAGAGTAGATGGGTAAAAAATGTATTCCGCAATCTGAGATACATATCTGTTGATTGCCTTAGTATTACATGTCTGTTTCTTTATCTAACATCTGACCTTTTCTCTGTCCTACCTTATTTAATGTTCATCTATGCCCCTCAATGAGTTTGCTTATCTCTGTTTAGAACTTTTAAGTTTTACGAGCTTAATGAGGGTCTGGCCTCTTGTCTTTACTGGGTTTAAATTTGGTGGTAGTATAGGATGCTTGCATTCTTTGTTTGCTTAGCATAATATTCTGACAGGTATGGCTTTCTGACAGGTATGGCTTTCTGACAGGTATGGCTTTCTGACAGGTATGGCTTTCTGACAGGTATGGCTTTCTGACAGGTATGGCTTTCTGACAGGTATGGCTTTCTGACAGGTATGGCTTTCTGACAGGTATGGCTTTCTGACAGGTATGGCTTTCTGACAGGTATGGCTTTCTGACAGGTATGGCTTTCTGACAGGTATGGCTTTCTGACAGGTATGGCTTTCTGACAGGTATGGCTTTCTGACAGGTATGGCTTTCTGACAGGTATGGCTTTCTGACAGGTATGGCTTTCTGACAGGTATGGCTTTCTGACAGGTATGGCTTTCTGACAGGTATGGCTTCCTGACTTGCCTATTGTTCTTATATTCCACCAGTACCAACTATTCACATCAATGCCTCTCTTCTTCACTCACATTTCTACACTCACACACTTTTATTCTTTATGTAACCATATAAACTTCACAGTATTCTGCTGTGAAGCAAGAAATCACTAAATCTCTAAAACATCTTTTCTCTCCTATTTCTCCTTCTGGTTACTGCAAGAGACATCTCTCCTAACCCAGGCCATGGCGAGGAAAAGATAGATGTTTTATCTTTCCCCGTTCTTAAGGCTTTGCTTCCCTATGGAGAGGGGAGGGGTAAGCAGCCCTTACCCCTCCTCCTCTCCAGAGTGCCTGCCATATGCTTCCCGGCTAAAGTAGTGTGTATACAGCCTTACTGGCTGGGTGGTGATGGCTCTCCTTACTTCATGAAGTGACCCAGGTTATGAGCTGGTGTGTTATATGACCGGGTATGAAATGCTGGCATGACCTGGCCAGGGGTAAGGCATCGCTGATATGATCAGCAAACAAAATGTGGCAAAATGGAACAATATATCCAAAATGGTAAAAATATAAGCAGCAGGATACAATTAAAACTTAGCTTTTACTAAAGTAATAAAAAATAACCAAAAAAAAAAGGCAAAAAGCAAACATCAGTACAGATAACCTGCAAATATATTCAAGGTGGTATGCAAACAAGCACCTTTATGTAGACTCAAAAAAACAATGGATCTTACCACTCTTAAAGAACTGGGAGGCCGTGAAAAACAATGAAGCTGCTCACTCAAGCTGAAAATAAAGCACCAGTATCGCCCTACACAGATGCCGATGTGTTTCCAGTGCATATGGCACTGTCATCGGGAACTATTAACGGTGTATACTTAAAGGGATATATAGACGAGTTCAGCTGTGACACCGGTATCAATGGTGTGCATATATACCACGCCAGTGAATATTTAAAGCATGATGCCATCCTCCTCAGAAAGACCCGTCCCCTGAACTCTCAATATGAGCACCAATAACTAGTGCTGGCGTCAGTAGAGAAGCCTATATACGAGTGATGTGCTCCGATCACGTGACTGAACCTAACGCACTCCGGTCATGTGATACCCAAAAATGTCTGTTTCTTGAATGACAATGCATTAACCAATATGCAGGGGGCCAAGAGACTATACAGAAAGCCTAATAGATTAACCCTTAAATATGTCTTGTTAGACATTGCAGAAGTTCTCTAATATCAGGTATATAAAGGGTGAAAGCAAAATCACTAATGGGCTACTGTAATATATGGACAAAGAAAACGTGGTTTTATATCTGGAACAGAACATAAACAAGGAGGGATGCTTAAAATGAACGTATAAAATACAAAATAAATGTATACAAGGAGCACAGGACAGTATATACTGCATGTGGACCATGTGAATGTGAAATATCAGTCATCCACTAGGAGACATTGAAGATGTACTAAAGAAAACAATAATTCTGAGCCTGATTCAGACCTTCAGGTGAAAGTGTCAAATAGAAAAATCCATTTTGCTTCTCTTTGCAGAATGTTTCTATTCCAATCACCTCCCATGGTTTTAGGTAGCACCAAATTAATGCCCATAATCACATTGATTCTTCCACCATGTTGTTGATTTATATGCCCAGCCACTGGAGTATTCCGATTGTTGGTAATGTCCCCTAAGTGGTTTCCCACCCTTCTCCTGAGCTCCCACTGGGTCATCCTAACATATACAAAGCCCCATTCACAGAGGGCCCTTTAAATCACTCTGCAATTAATAACGTGTCTGATGTGAAAAACCTATACACCCCACTGTTGCCACCTTTATTGGACTCCCTAAGATCCATAGAGGGGTTAATCTCCTATGTGGGAGACCCATAGTTTTAAGGGATGGGAGGCATCATAAAAAATGTGGAGATATATCTGAATCAGGTCCTGAGACCCTTTGTGACATCATTGTGACCACCATTTGCTCGCCAGCATTGATGTCAAAGTCGTTGTACTTGTCTATTCCACATTGGGCAGGTCTTAAAGCGATTTGCCTTTTTCTTTGAAATGAGAGTTTGTCAATACCGGGCCCACAATCTCCTTCTCCAGCTATTGGAATACTCACTGACCAGGAATTATTTCCTCTTCAACACCCGATTAGGGGCACAGAAATGGGGTGGCCCTGTGCACCCACATATGCCCACTTGCTCCTGGGCTGGTGGGAGGACAATGAAACAAGTGATGAAAATAATGATTATACAACTTGAGTGGAGATGTGGCCCCAGTATATAAATGATATCTTTGTCATCTGGCTTGATGATAAGGAATCCTTTTAGGCCCGTTCCACACTTGCGAGTGTGATGCGATGAACTCGCATCACACTCGCAACGCAAGCTGCCGGGAACGCACGGCCCGAACGCTGCACCGCGGGAGTGAACTCAGCATGTCAGTTCAATCCCGCGGTGCAGCGTTCGGGCCGTGCGTTCCCGGCAGCTTGCGTTGCGAGTGTGATGCGAGTTCATCGCATCACACTCGCAAGTGTAGAACAGCCTTAGAACTTTGTGAAGTCCTTAAATAATAACCCTATTGGCCTTTGCCAATCACTACACTTAGTGGATGTTCTCATCCAGAAAACAGATGGGGGCGTATTGACCTCAAGCCCACTGCTAGCCATTCACTGCTTAAGTGGACCAATAATAATCTGTCCCCATTGAAATGCGGCATTCAGAAGGGGAAAAATCTTAGACTTCATTCTACTATTCTCAAATTTAAAGAAGTTCTGAGGGCTCGGTTTAGGAAAAGGAAGTATCCAGCCAATATTTTACAGAGGGCTTTTCAGCATACTGTGGCTCAAGACTATACTGACCTTACATCTAAGGGGCGAGATCAGCGTAAGGATTACTTAAATAGATTAATCACCTCTTTCAACAATGGCTCCAAGAAATCTAAGGACATTGTTTAAAAATACTGACATATCATGATTTTGGATCCCAACATCCGACGTAGTGGGGGATGTCTCCCAAATTTTACAGCGTAAGGAACGCTCTATAAAAGAAAGGATTGTTCACGGTCACTTTTCACAGGTATCGGTTCAGAAGGCAGAGCCCCAATGGGTGTTTTAAATGTAGCTCATGTGTAGCTTGTCCTGTTATTTCTCCTGGTAAAATTTTATCTGTAAATCTGTAATCCAAAAATATTAATAATTGCAGATTTAAAGGGCCCTCTGTGAATGTGGCTAGGAATATGTTAGGAGCTCAGGAGAAGACTGGGAGACCACTGAGGGGATATTACCAACAATCGGAAAACTCCATACTTGGCATATAAATCAACAACATGGTGGAAGAATCAATGTGATTACGTTTATGGGAATTGATTTAGCGCTACCTAAAACCATGGGAGATGATTGGAATAGAAACCTGCAGAGAGAAGAAAAATGTATTTTTCTATTAGACACTATAAAACAGTGGTGGCGAACCTGTGGCACTCAGAGCCATTTCTGTGGGCACTCAGGTTGTCACCCCAGGACAGAGTTCACTGGACAGGAACAAATCCACCAAATCTTCCTGCAGTCCCAGGCAACTTAAGAGATGCTGCTCTCGGTGCTATAAAGCGACACTTCATTGGCTGTTTGGAACTGTGGGAAAAGTGAGAAGGTGTGGACAGGGCTGCATTATCTTTGGAGGTCCTCCTGCTGGACCCTTCATTCATTCATTCATTCATTCTTCCTGTACAGAGAGACCCTGGAGAGAAGCTATAATGAGAGTCTGAATTTGCCCTCCTTCTTTCAACTGTATTGGTGGCCTCAGGGGGCCGATACGATTGAGAGATGTGGAAGAACAGGTAGCAATAAGTTACTGGTTAAAATGCCTTGTTGGCTCTTCACGGTAAACAAGTGGATTTTAGTTGTAGCTTGGGCACTCGCCTCCAAAAGGTTTGCCGTCACTGCGATAAAACATAAAGGCCTGAATGAGGCTCAGAATTATTGTTTTTTTCTTTAGTACATCTCAAATGTCCCCTAGTGGTTGACTGATATTTCTGAAACTTTGAAACATAATGGTCCACATCCTGTATATACTGTCCTGTATTTCTGTATGTCTTTTATTTTATACATTCATTTTTTCAAGGTCTTTTAACATTGTCCATATCCTACAGTAGCCTATTAGTGATTTTGCTAAAGTGTGAAATAGCCCGTTAAAAAGAATGGGTCAGAAAGGCATCAGTGAAAAATCACTGAAGACAGAAAGAGAAAACTTATCTGTACATGTCCATAAGCCAAAATAGGTCCAGTGAAAAATCACTTATGTGAAAAAAATGGCAATCTGAATCCATGACTAATGTGAGATTATAGCTTGGGATTGATGTGGCTGTGATCTGTTCCCTTAGCTCTGGGTTCAAATAATGGGCTACTATCCTTTGATATCCACACTACAACCATATTTTGATCATAAATTAACCGTTTCGGCCATAAAGGTGAACAATGTCTGTTGATCTCATTGAAATGGATTACAGTGCTGTCTAGTGGTTGGAAGACAGACATTCAACAACACAACAACACATTCTGTTTAATTTAGATAATTGGTGATCTTTAACAGAAAATCTAATATGCTGCACTTGCTAAAAGAAAAGCGCTTCAGAAACTTAACATTATCAATTGAGATAATATATATACATTCTAGCATAGAGACGGGTATATGGGCTGAACCCTCCTACATACAGGCAGGGTCTCTGCTGTAATCAGGTTGTTCAACAAACAAGGCCCAAACAGAAGTAACCTGCGCCCCCCACCTACCAAGTCCTTGCAAGTCGCATCCACAGACTGAACATCAAACTGCCGATCATTGCTTGTCTCTTTTTTGTCTTTTTATCCCCCTTTTCTTTTTGTTCATTTATCCCTAATATTATTGTTGTCATAGTTTGTACTTCACTCTCTGTACCCTCTCTGCTGCTGTAACGCTGTGAATTTCCCCACTGGGGGACTAATAAAGGATTATCTTATCTTAAATAAAGTACTGAAGTCAGACTTGTGGTAAATTAGAACATTGCCGATATTCTGCAATACAGAGTGTAATGCAGTGCAGTATACGGCATTAGTGTGCAAACTTTCTACAGTCATGACCAAATGTTAATTTTTACCAAGTCTACTGCATCAGGTTTTATACTGGCAATTTGCATGTAATCCAGAATGTTATGAAAGAGTGATCAGCTTAACAGCAATTAATTGCAAAGTCAATATTTGCCTAGAAAATGAACTTTTTCCCCAAAACACATTTCACCTTCATTGCAGGCCTGCTTTAAAAGGAGCAGCTAACATTGTTTCAGTGATTGTTTCATTAACACAGGTGTGGGTGTTGATAAGGACAAGGCAGGAGATCAATCTCTCATGATTCAGTAACAATCACACCACTGGACAATTTTAAAAGGAGGCTGGTGCTTGGCATCATTGTTTCTCTTCTGTTAACCATGGTTATCTCTAAAGAAACACGTGCAGTCATCATTGCATTAGCAGGGAAGAGTATCGGCGCTAGAACGATTGCACCTCATTCAACAATCTCACATCATCAAGGAATTCAAGGAGAGACGTTCCATTGTTGCCAAAAAGGCTCCAGGGTGCTCAAGAAGGACCAGCAAGCGCCAGGACCGTTTCTTTAAAGTGTTTCAGCTTCTGGGTCAGGCTACCAGCAGTGCAGAGCTTGCTCAGGAATGGCAGCAGGCAGGTGTGAGTGCATCTGCACGCAGTGAGAGGCGGAGACTCTTGGAGCCAGGCCTGGTGATAAGGAGGGAGCAAAGAAGCCACTTTTCACCAGAAAAAAAAACAGATTGATATTCTGCAAAAGGTACAGGGAGTGGACTGCTGAGGACTGGGGTAAAGTCATTTTCTCTGATGAATCCCCTTTCCGATTGTTTGGAACATCTGGAAAACAGCTTGTTCGGAGAAGACTAGGTGAGCGATACCACCAGTCTTGTCTCATGGCAACTGTAAAGCATCCTGCAACCATTCATTTGTGGGGTTGCTTCTCGGCCAAGGGAATTGGCTCTCTCACAGTCTTACCTAAAAACAAATCCATGCTTAAAGAATGGTACCAGAATGTCCTCCAAGAGCAACTTCTCCCAACCGTCCAAGAGCAGTTTGGTGATCAAAAATGCCTTTTCCAGCATGATGGAGCACCTTGCCATAAAGCAAAGGTGATAACTAAATGGCTAAGGGAACAAAACCTAGAGATTTTGTGTCCATGGCCTGGAAACTCCCCAGATCTTAATCACATTGATAACTTGTGGACAAACAAATTGTGACAAAATGCAAGCATTGATTGTGCAAGAATGGACTTGCCATAAAGCAAAGGTGATAACTAAATGGCTAAGGGAATAAAACAGATTTTGGGTCTATGGCCTGGAAACTCCCCAGATCTTAATCCCATTGATAACTTGTGGTCAATAAAGAGACAGGTGGACAAACAAAAACCAACAAATGGTGACAAAATGCAAGCATTGATTGTGCAAGAATGTCAGGATTTGGTCCACAAGTTAATTGAGAGCATGCCAGAGAGAATTGCAGAGGTCCTGAAGAAGGGTCAACACTGCAAATATTGACTTGCTGCATTAACCCATTCTAACTGTCAATAAAAGCTTTTGTTACTCATAATATGATTGCACTTGTATTTCTGTATGGGATTAAAAACATCTGACAAACGCACATAAAAACCAGAGGGCAACAGATCATGTGAAAATATAACATTTGTTTCATTCTCAAAACTTATGGCCGTGACTGTACAATTCAAGCACCCTAGGGGGGGGGGCTTAAAAATTGTACATAAATAAATGAATTAAAAGTTAATCTCTTCCCGCACTTTGACGTGATACTACATCATAGGATGTGGGTAGTTCCTGCACCTTGATGTAGAATTACGTCATGGCGATCGCCCAGGATCGGAAGCTGAGCCTGTGCGATCACCACGGGATCCCGCAGTAACAGCCAGCACCACTATCGTGACCCCGCCTGTTAAACCCCTACATAGTGCATCACCGCAAGGAACGGGACACTCCGTGCCCTGTTGCCATGGCAACACAGAGGTCGGATAAAGACCCCAGGACTAACTTCAGTAGCAGCCTGTTAGGATCGTGCACTTTGCACGATCTAATAGTGCTGTTGTCAACCTATGCAAAATCTATAGGCTGACTATATAATATGCTGCAATACACTAGTATTGCAGTATATTGCAATGAACAAGTGATCATATGATCACTTGTTCATGTCCCACCCTGGGACAAAATAAAACAGTGTATAAAAGTTTAAAAGTGCAATTAAAATTTTTTTATTAAAACTGAATAAAAGTCCCCTGAAGTCCCAACCCATGTAATAATTAAATAAAACATAAAAAAGTGAAAATCTCCACAAAAAAACACAACATACTGGGTATCAGAACATGCATTACAACCCTTACAATAAAATATAATTGTCACTGAACCAATACAGTAAAAAACGCAAAAAATATTTATCTTGACATAATATCAAGAAAAAGTACGGCTTGTCCCGCAAAAAATAAGCTCTAAAACAGCTCTGTAAGCAAAAAAAAAAAAAACATTATGCGCATTGTTACATGGCGATGCAAAAACAAGCAAATTTCTCTTAAAATTTTGTTCTAGATTCTAACCATTAAACAGCTATATAAATGGGCTATCACCGTAATCGTGATGACCCATAGAATAAAGATAACACACAATAACTTTCCTGGATGAACATCCAGGAAAGAAAAATGCTAAAAACCAAAACAAGAATGTTTTTTTAACCACCACCAAGCAAGAATTAATAAAATCTGTATATTAGGTATTGAAACACCCCCCCCCCCCCCCTCGGAAATGATGTACCTGAAAAGTGGATCTCATCCACACAAAAATAATCCCCCCATATGTCCAAATAAAAAAAAATAATAAAAATTTATAGCCTGTAAAATGTGACAATGCAGATCTTCTCTGAAAGGTGCTCCTTCCGTTCTATTCCCCGCAATGAGCCCATACAGTAGTTTGCTACCACATATGGAGTATCCTCATACTCTGGAGAAATTGGGTATCAAACTTTGTGGAGTTTCTCGTCATTTAATACTTTGTGACGGTTTAATTTTTGGCCAAAATTAATACATTGTCTAAAACAAATTACAGCTTGTAAATTACACCTCCATTTTGTTTTTACCCCTGTAAAACACTTAAAGGGTTAACACACTTCTAAAAGTAGATTTTTCACACATTGAAGGGTGCAGTTTCTAAAATGGCATAATTTATGGGTTTTATTGCTATTTAGGCCTCTCAAAGTCACTTAACCCCTTAGCTGTACTGTGCTGAGTCCTGCGAATAGTGCTCAGCACAGTACAGCTACTGCGCAGAGACGATGCCAGTTCAGCTCTGCACAGGAGCCAAATCGGCATCGGGGGTGGCGGGATGTCAGCGGTAATCTACCTCTGACATCCCCGGCTAACACCTGCGGAGTGGGCTCCGATCACGGGTGTTTAACCCGTTAAATGCCGCGGTCAACACAACCGCGGCATTTAACCTGCCTTCCGGGGGTCTTTCCTCCACGATCGCCGCCCCCACACCGTTTTAGGGGGTGCCGATCGGGACCCCAGAGATGCCTGAAGGCAGTGCCTTTAAGATGGCGTCTGTGACGTCATCTTAAAGCACAGTGTTAGCCTATGCATGTGCATAGGCTGATACTGCTAATACCCTGCAATACATAAGTATTGCAGAATATTACCATGAACAAGCAATCAGATGATTGCTTGTTCATGTCCCATGGTGGATCAAGTAAAAATTAAAAAAAAAAAAAAAAGTTTTTCAATAAAAAATAACTTTATAAATCACTAAAAATGCCCATAAACCCAAAACCTATAAAGAGACACAGAACACTCAAAAAAGTCTAAATCATAACTCAAAACCCACATATATAGTATCACCGCATCCGTAACAATCCGTAGAATAAAACTAAATAACTATTGAACCCATACAATAAACGCCGTAAAAAAAAAAAAGCCAAAAATTATGATTTTTACCTATTGAATCCCACTAAAAATGCAATAAAAAGTGATCAACAAAACATATGTACTCCAGAATTATACTGTTGCAAAGTACAACATATCCCGCAAAATAACAATCCATCAACCAGCTCTGTAGCCAAAAACGTAACAATGTTATGCCACTTGGAAGACGGCGATGCACAAATGATAGATTTTCCCCCACATTAGGGTTTTATTTGGCAAATTTAGTAAAACATAAGAAAAAATCGCATCGACCCATAGAATAAAGATAACATGATTATTGTGCTAAATGGTAAACACGGAAAAAAAAATACAGAATTCTGTGTAAGTACAGAATTGATGCTTTTCTACTTGTTACCTCAAAAAAAAGTTCCTAAATTTTCAACAATAGGGGATAACAACTCCAAAATGGTAAAACTGGAAAAAGCATCTAATCCCGCAAAAAAAAAATGCTGTCACATGGCCCCAATAACGGAAAAGCGAAAATTTTATAACCTTCAAAAGGGGCCAATGAGGAAACTAAAATCCCAGCAGCTGCAGGGCGCTCCTTCCCTTCTGTGCCTCGCTGTGCGCCCATAAAACAAGTTAACGCCACATTTGCAGGGTCTCTGCAGTCGGGAGAAATTTCATAACAAATTGTATGGTGGGTTTTATCTTTTGGAAATGTGTAAATTTTAGGGCTAAATGAACGTATAACCGGCACAATTTGACCATTCTAAATTTCACCTCCATTTTGATTCAATTACTATGAAGATCTCAAGGGGTTAACAATCTTCCTAAAAGATGTTTCTGATATCTTGATGGGTGCAGATTTGAACATGGGTTGATTATATTAGGGGGGTTTAAATGCTAAATATGTAAAAATTTAATTTGAAACAGTATTCCCAAAATACACATGCAAAAAAACAAAAAAAAGCACAGTGTGACAGTAGTAGAATCTAGTGACAGTAATATAGACTAATGTAGCCAGCAGAAGGCCTCTTAATAATGAACAACAAAATACCAAACGAGAAAACGAGAGGAAAAGACAAGGCTTCAATACAACATAAAGGTGAAAATCTTTATTGGTGAACAACAATAAAAATGTATAAAATAGACTGAGAAGCATCTCAAAATGGATATAAGAAAGCACACCAGGTAATACGTCCTAAGATACATGAACTAAATATACAATATGCAGTATAAGAGACTCAGGAATATGGTAAGCAATACTAGACAGAAGTAGCAATAAAATAATAATGGTGTAGAGCTCTTATGTAACTAACAGGTATCCTGTAGTAATGACAGGAGTCGCAGAAGCTAAATCACGGACAGTGATGAACACATATAAATAATACAGACTAAGTGAAAGCTAATGCGACCAAACAGAGGACATGATATTACCTGGCGTGCACCCCGACGCGCGTTTCAATCGCAGCAGGTCTTTGTCCGTGATTTAGCTTCTGTGACTCCTGTCATTACTACAGGATACCTGTCAGTTACATAAGAGCTCTACACCATTATTATTTTGTTGCTACTTCTGTCTAGTATTGTTTACCATATTCCTGGGTCTCTTATACTGCATATTGTATATTTAGTTAATGTATCTTAGGACGTATTACCTGGCGTGCTTTCTTGTATCCATTCTGAGATGCTTCTCAGTCTATTTTATACATTTTTATTGTTGTTCACTAATAAAGATTTCCAATACATCCCCCATGACGGCCCACTTGAAGGATGCCCTTTGACCTCTGTAGGCATCCTCCTGCCAGTGTCTTCCTGTCCCTACAGGGGATAGGTCAGAGAGGCTCTCCTTCTCCTCCAAGTGGGGAGGGGGGGGGGCGTTTTTCTCCGGATCGGTTCCGCGGCTGGGTCCTCCCACCCTGGTCCTAGGTGATCCGGAGCTCGGTCCTCTCCAGCGGCTGACGGCGTCCTACGCGAGGACGTGTGACACATCCAGGAGCTCCGTTCCCAGGAGTCCTTTGCGCCCGATGACGACTTCCGGCTGCGACCGGAAGTGAGGTCAGAGCGTCCCGGAGCACCGGAAGGGCCGCAAATCAGCCACATGCTTGGGGGATGGGCTCCCCTATAAGGTATTTAAACCAGCGCTGTTATGGGGGCTAGTAGCGGTGTCTCGTACTGGTGCATATACCGTTCGGTGGCTTTGCCGTCCCAAACATTTCCTGACATGGCTGATGAGGCAGACTTGGGCCTACTCCACCCTCCTGGTTATGTAAGTGGTGCTTTATGGCATGTTCTAGTAGTAGTTACTATATATTAGAACCCAAGTTGGTTATATTCCTCACTTTCCTCCCTTAGGATAAAGATCAAGGGTCTAAGGGGAAAGGCAAAGTTAGCAAGCCTGCGAAGAGCAGAAACACTGCTAAGAAATGCAATATGTGTCTTCACACTATGCCTGATGCATATTCAAAGCCCATTTGCAGAACTTGTATCGAAGAGTTCATGCAAGAAGAGAAAACCTCTTTTATTGAGGAGAAAGTGGTAGCTTCAGTGGCCTCGGCAACGCAGAAGGAACCTCCTCCTAAAAACCCAAGATTGGCGGACATCTCTTCCTCTGAGGAAGAGAATTCTGATTCAGAAGTCTCGTCCTGTTCTCTAATTGACACAGAGGAACACGATTCTCAGGATATAAGTCAAAAGACTGATCCGCATCACCTTTTCCAATTGGATGAGCTGGATAACTTACTAAAGGCTATACGTGAAACTCTTAATATTGAAGAAGAAGTTCCCTGCATGTCCCGTGAGGACGAATTGTTTGGAGGGCTGAGAGCCAAAAAACAACGCGTTTTTCCGGTTAATGATACCTTATTAGGGTTGATTACGGAAGAATGGAAGGACCCAGAAAAGATCATAACTTCCAAGGGGTTTAGGAAACGTCTTGTCTTCGATCAAGAAGTCTCAAAAGTTTGGGACTCTGTTCCTAAAATGGATGTGCAGGTGACGAAGGTTGTCAAAAAGACAGACCTACCGTTTTTAGACTCTGCACAACGCAAGGATCCTATGGACCGGAAGGCCGACGCTCTTCTTAAAAGGGCCTGGGAAACATCCATGATCAGCCTTAAATCCAACCTATCGGCTACCTCAGTTGCCAGAACCCTATCTTCTGGCTGAACCAGCTAGAATCTCCTATCAGAGAAGGCACTCCCAGGGCTTCTCTGTTAGAAAGTATTCCACTCTTAAAATCTGCTACGGCCTTCTTGGCTGATGCTTCAGCTGAAGGTGTCCGGTTCGCGGCCAAGGAAGGGACACTAAAAAATGGTACGAGGAGAGCTTTGTGGTTAAAACAGTGGGGCGGTGATATTCGCTCAAAATCGAAGCTGTGCAGTATCCCATTTTCAGGAGATTTCGTCTTCGGTCCAGAATTGGACAACATTCTAAAAAAAGCCTCCGATAAGAAGGGGTTTCCGGAAAATAAAGCATCTTCCAAGAAACCTTCATTTCGTCCCTTCAGGAACACCAAGGATTCCTTTTGTGGGAAAGGTAAACAGGGACGTTGGAGTTATCCTAAAGGGGGCAGAGGCAGGGGTTTCCTATTCTCCAATTCCCCTGACAACTCCGGAGGAAAGAAGCAGTGACGCCAAAGTGGGGGGCGTCTTCTAGGGTTTGTCGCTCAGTGGACTCGTATTATTTCAAACCCTTGGGTCCTGAATATCATCACATCTGGGTACAGGATAGAATTCAGTGCCCCCCTCCTCCATCAAGATTTATGCCACCCTTATCTTCTACTTCTTCCTCTACCCATTCTCTCATCTGGCAGGAGGTTTCATCACTCATACTCTCGGGAGTGGTCATCCCAGTTCCTCAAGATCAAGTAAAGACGGGCTTCTATTCCCCCCTCTTCCTGGTCAAAAAACCCAACGGGTCAAACCGGCTGATAATAAACTTAAAGGCCTTGAACAACTTCATCACCTTCAGGAGATTTCATATGGAATCGGTAAGATCTGCTACCCAGCTCATTTACACCGATTATTGTATGTGCACAATAGATCAAGACGCCTATTATCACATCCCAATTCACCCCTCATCTGAGGCTACAGGGAGTATCTATCATCCCTTATTTAGACGATCTGCTAATTGTGGGGAAAGACGGATCAGATCTTATTACAGCAAGAGATCTTACTATGAACAAACTCTCCGATCTGGGATGGTTAATCAACACCCGGAAGTCAGATCTTTCTCCCTCTACTCACAAGAAGTTCCTTGGTGTAATGTTGAATTCTACTTACCTGATGTCCTTTCTTCCTCAGGAAAAAGCAGAAGATCTGTAACATCAGGTTCGCTCCTTCAGAAGGAAGATTACCATCTCAATCCGAGGAGCAATGAGGGTTCTAGGTCTCCTTACGGCCTGCCTCCCATCAGTGGCCTGGAGCCAAAATCATTCCCGTATTCTACAGAGTTGGATTCTCAGCAGTTGGAACCGAAGGTCCTCAGGGTTGGACAAAAAAGTCACCATTCCGTCCTCAGTGAAGAGAAACTTACAGTGGTGGTTACAGAGAGAATCTGGAAAACGGGTCCATTGGCACTGCCTTCTGTGTCTTACTATCACGACCGATGCAAGCAGTGTGGGCTGGGGAGCAGTCTTCCCTTCCCACTACCCCCAGGTACCATGGACACCTTCCCAATCAAGGGAGCCATCCAATTATCGGGAACTACGGGCTGTCTGGGAAGCCCTAAGATTAAATGTACCCATGTACCCATGTCCACATATTATCAGACAACACCACGGCGGTGTCTTATCTGAGAAGACAAGGAGGGAGAAGATCGACAGCTCTTTCATCCCTAGCGCGTACCATGTTTTCCTGGGCAGAGGAAAATATACTTTCCCTCTCTGCAACTCACCTAAGAGGAGTCCTGAACAAGGAGGTGGACTACCTCAGCAGGAGAGAAATTGTCCCCAACGAGTGGTGCATCAATCAGGAAATCTTCCTCCAATTGACGAAGCTCTGGGGTGTCCCTCAGATCGATCTCTTCGCCGCAAAGGAGAATTCAGTTTGCCATCAATATTATTCTCTGGAAGCGGGGGAGTCGAAAAGTCGACTAGATGCCTTCAGTCCATGGATCGAACCTCTCTCCTACACCTTTCCCCCTATTCCCTTGGTCGCAAGGGTCCTCAGGAAGATCCTTATAGACCAGGCAAGGGTAATACTCATCTGTCCAAACTGGCCAAAGAAGAGTTGGTACCCCCTTTTGACATCCTTGGCCCTGCAGCAGCCAGTGATACTACCTTCCCGGAAGGACCTTCTACATCAAGGGCCGATCCTTCATCCAGATCCAGGGAAGCTTCAGCTAGCAGCATGGATCCTGAGTCCGAGTTCCTGACATCACGGGGTCTCTCCAGGGCTGTAGTAGCTACACTTAAGGCAAGTAGGAAGAAGGTTAGGTTTGCCATTTCTTTGTTTTCATTGAACCATTGGTGAGCTGGGTTTAGTTACTTTTAAATATAAGACAGAATAGGGCCACTCGGCCGCTTAAACCCTTTTTTTGCTCTTTAAAATTTTAGCTTTGTGCTAAAACCTATTGTCGCCCCCCCCCCCCCCCCGACATGTTTCACCACCTAACGTGGCGTCCTCAGGGGTTTGGGGCAAACAGAGACAGAGAGGAACAGAGACAGAGAGGAACCTAATGGAATAGAGAGTCAGGTCAGGCTCTAATACGGAAGACAAACACATAAGAGAGGTAGCTCAGAGAGAGGAGGGGAAAAACAGCAGGTATAGGATACCGCAGATGGATGCAGTGGGATGTATGCATGGTGTGAACTATCCTACCCCAATCCTAAATTTTCCCCTACCCTACTAATACCCTCTGTTTGAAAGCTGACCAGAATGAAAGACTCTAATACTAATCAAAGCATCCTGAAAGGAATGTGATAGATCAACAAGCCAAAGCAGGTTAACCTCCAGATCTCTGATAATTTTAGACAACCAAATCGGGTCAGAAACACCGTTCATTCACTCATTTTTTGTCTTTTCACTCTATATTTTTAAATGCGTGAGAATTAAAAGTTAAATTTTAAAGAGCAAATAAAGGGTTTAAGCGGCCGAGTGGCCCTATTCTGTCTTAGGTTTGCCATTTATCACAAAATCTGGAAGAAATTTGTAACATTTTGTGGGGATAATCCTCCATCTCAACCCCAATATCTTACAGATTCTGGACTTCCTACAGAGGGGACTGGAGCTGGGCCTTTCTACCAGCACTTTAAAGGTCCAGATTTCGGCCCTTGGCGCTTTCTTTGATTGTCCTCTGGCGGAGCACAGGTGGGTCAGAAGATTTATCTTAGCCTCCTCCAGAATCAGACCTCAGATTCTTAGGAGAACTCCTACCTGGGATCTCACACTAGTCCTTGACACACTTTCCAGACCACCGTTTGAACCTCTGGATAGCACCAGCATTAAGAGTTTAACGCTAAAAACGACCCTTCTTATCACTGTTACTACAGCAAGAAGATTGGGTGAACTTCAGGCTATTTCTATCAGAGAGCCTTATATGCGTATTCTGTCTGATCGTATAATCCTTACTCTAGATCCATGCTTTACTCCCAAGGTGGCATCCAGATTCCACAGGAATCAAGAAATCACCCTTCCATCCTTCTGCGAAAACCCCTCTTCTACTAGGGAAGCCTCGTGGCATCTTCTGGATGTAAGAAGAATTGTGTTAGCTTACCTACAGGCTACAGAACCCTTGCACATAGACAATAACTTGTTTATTCAATTCCAGGGGAAAAATAAAGGGAAGAGGGCCTCGAAAACATCGATAGCAAGATGGCTAAAATTAGCCATCTCCACCTGCTATACGAAGCAAGGGAAGGAAGTTCCTACAAATCTGAAGGCGCATTCCACCAGGGCTACGTCCACTTCCTGGGCTGAGAAAAGAGGCGCATCACTAGAACAGATTTGCAAGGCCGCTACCTGGGCCTCACCATCCACCTTCATTAAACACTACCGACTGGACTTACCTTGTTCTCAGGATCTTTCCTTTGGCCGGAAGGTTCTACAAGCAGTCATCCCACCCTAAGAGTATTCTGCTTATCTGGTAGATCTCCAAGTGGGCCGTCATGGGGGATGTATTGGAAATGTGGAATTAGACTCACCGGTAATTCAGTTTCCATCTAGTCCTCCATGACTGCCTATATATTTTCCCTCCCTAGGTTCTTACTGTATTTGTATGTGAATATCTAACATGCAAAATAAAATTTTGTTGTACCTTCCACCGGCGTAGTTAGTTGGCAGACACTGGGCCGTCATGGAGGATTAGATGGAAACTGAATTACCGGTGAGTCTAATTCCACATTTTCACATTTATATTGTTGTATTGAAGCCTTGTCTTTTCCTCTTGTTTTCTCTAGTTTGGTATTTTGTTATCTCCAAAATAGTCAATTCTGAAAATACGGAAAATCGCTATTCGATTTGTAAGCCACGTGACTTCAAAATAAATTATCCAGACATATCAAAAATTATGAAAATGTAAAGTAGACATATGGGAAATGTTATTCAGCAAGTTATTTAGGTGGTAAATCCATCTGCCTGAAAACGCGATGATTTCGAATTTCGAAAATAGCAAATTTTATTAAAAATTCATCAATTTTTCTTTATTTTTAAAAAAAAATAAACGCAAAGCTTATCAGCCAAAATTTACCACTAAAATGAAGTACAACATGTGGGGGGAAAAACAATCTCAGTATCATTTAGATAAGTAACAGTGTTCAAAAGTTATAACCATATAAAGAGACGCAGGTCAGAATCCAAAAAAATGGGACTGAGCCTTAAGCTACAAAATGGCTGCATCCTTAAGGGGTTAAGGGTATTCACGGTTTTCATAAAAATGAGAAAAATTGCACCCAGAATTCTCAACCTCCTAACAACCTTAAAAAAAAAAGAGAATGCATAAAAAGTCATTCAAATATAAAGCAGACCATTGAAAATTGTTAGTTCATTTTTGCCAATTTTCCATTTTTTTTTTTTTTTTTTTGTAACTAAACACATCAACATTTTTCTATTACTTTGAAGTACAATGTGTGACAAGTCTAAAAATCCCCTGGATATGTTAAAGCATTACAATGTTATAACCACCTATAATGACACAAGGCAAATTTTAAAAATCAGGCCTGGTCCCAAGGCCCTAAAATGGCTTAGACCTAAAGGGGTTAATAATTGCTAATAAATCACATTGTTCCCCTTTCTCTAGACTCTAAATAACAATATATAAACTTAATCCTAAACATGTTTTTCTCTGTGTCCCAAATTAAATAAAATAAAAAAAATTGAAATAACCAAAAAAAGTTTTTCTTCCTGACCCTACCTGCTTTGAATCACAATGGAAGCTTAATGTGTCCTACGAGCTTAACAAATTATTTTGCACCAAACAGCTCTGAGATTGGCTCCCGTCTCATAGGAAGTGCACAAATGCTGCCGGTGAGTCACTGAGCATGTCTCAAACGAGATAGACAGGACATCCCTTCTTGACCATGTTAAGGTTTTAACAAACATACTCCTAAGGATTATGTTGCAGTCTCCTTACCGGTTAATTGATAGGGCTAAGGGTATGTGGGTGAAATGTCCTACACATTTCAATGGATACAGCAAATGTGGCAAGCCTTGTGAATTCAGCGCTGTGCAACTAGGATTGTCTTGCATTTTCACGGTAGTCTACACCTTTATATATTCCATCAGCATTTAGGGACTGTTATGTTTTCTTGTATAATTTGAAATATTCCTTACCTTCCCTTTTCTTCTTCAAATTGAGGGCCCAAGTTAGAGAGTATCTGATGCTTCTGGACTGCCTGTTCTTGCATCAGGAGGCAGATAGCTTGAAAGCCCCCTTATTGCTGGATTATGTAGAAAATGAAAGTGTTATCGCTCAAGCTATTAATTTTATATATTAGGCTCAGCCTGAACGATTGCCTTTCGTGCTGCTATCAAGTGATCCCAAGACTGCTTCTGACAGTTAGCAGGGTATTTCATAAGTTTGACAACCTCGACTGCACTTGTCATGGTTGTCCTTTCTCACTATTGCTTTTTCATTCTTACAATTGATCCATTGTTGAGATGTGTAAGAGTAAACTTGGAGATATCTGGGACTTAACCCCCATTGGCTAATTTGTGATCCTTTCTACAATTTTAAAATTTTAGAGGCCCTGTATTTCTCTCTTCTCCTCCATCATTGCAACTCTCTTGAGAGATCTTTGTTATCCTGCGTATGTTTAAGAATAACCTTTTAAAGTAAATTGGATCACAGCTGCAATCAAAATAACATTCACTGTTACTAACAAAATCTATAATATATAATTCCAACCTGTCTCTCAGTCCTGACATATACAACTTAGTTTGCCTGGGATCCGACCATAAATCTTCTGATTTTTATGGTCAGGCAGGATAGATTCTACTGTCTGCTCGATGCAGTGTGCGGTCTGCCCCTTGATTACAAGAGGAGCTCAGTCACCGACACTTCCTGCCAGCAAGCAGTGTGCACAGACTTTCTTTACAAGCTTAAATAAGATATTTAAGCAAGGTAAGAAGGCACATAGCAGAGCTGTGTGTGCTATTGCTTAGTTGTCAGTGTCATTGTGTGTTATATTCATTTCAAGAATGTCCTCATCTCTGATCTCTCATCTCTTTTTCTATGAGTTAGAAGCTAGTAGAATGTTCAGAAGCTAAATTAAAGTGTAGATAAACCCTGAAGCACATTGTCTACACACACGGATCATAATGTGTCTGTAAAATGTACCCGCCCACATTTTACACTGATCACTACTGCGTGATGGGAGAAAAAATAACCCATTACAATTTTACTCAGTATTGTTAAAAATCTTCTTTATTTTGTAAACATAACTAGGGGGTTATAATTTGATCGACCTGCTGGCTCAAGTATTGAAAATGTATGTCTAGAACTCCTCCAACCCATGTATAGGAGGACTGCTATAGATGATCCAAAGGCATTTTTTCATAGTGGGAAAGGTGTGCCATACTCAAACGTACTTCAATGCCTATTTTACATGTTTGAGGCCCTGCCTATGCAGTTTTTTTTTTTCATTTCTTTGAATGCACCATACATCATTTTGTATGGACTGGGAAATGAACAGCACGTTAAACTAGAGTGCATTTTTCGACCTGAACTGACAAATAGAGATGTGTGAATCCATTCAAACAAAGTGGAATTCGATACAGATTTCACGGAAAATTAGATTCGTCAAAAATCCGAAGTTTACCCTGATTCGTGGGAACTACGTTTTTTTACCGCTTTTTTAGCTAAATGGCTGTGAGCAAAACGTGTTACATGGGGCAGAGAACTCTGGGAAGGAGAAAGGAACACCCTAGATGACATCTGCAGACCTGTAAGCCAATCAACATCCTGCAGGCTTATGTCAGCCATTTGCAATCTCTGCATTTCACACTGCATGTGTTGTCTGTAGGGTCCAGCTGCTTGTACTGTACTGTGCTGTAGCGATTTCTGCTCCAATCCCAGGGTGTGCTTTTAGGGGGATCTGTATACCCCAAATACCAGTTCTTTGTTACTGAAGCAACTAGGAAGAAATCGGTTTCATATCCACACAGCTGCTGTAGTGATTTATGCTTCTCTCCCAGGGTGTTCGTTGCGGGGTATCTGTATACCGCAAATTCCCAAACTTTTTGTGTTGCTAAAGCTGAGAGCAAGAAATATATGTCGAATCCACATAATTGATTAACCACAATGTCAGACATAAAGGTGGCAGGTGGAGCAGGCAGAGGTCGCAGCACAGTAAAGGGATGTTGCTGCAGGAGTGACTCTGCGAGGCCAGAACTGCTGTTGTCATCTAGCAGCAGTGTGTTTATCAACAACCCAAAGGTTGTTGAATGGTTGACTAGGTTACTCAATTCCTCAAATATAACAACTGACAACCCCAGCCAAGAGTCTGTGGGTTAGTCAGATACAACAATTAGTTGGCATAGCGCAGGAGCAGGTCAGTGGCACTCGCCTGTCCTCAACCATCCTCTGTCCTGTTCATTTCCCTCAGCCAGAGCTACTTGGTGGTCTGGGCTCAGCGCCACTATACAGTGAGGACAAAGTGTTTAAGGACAGTCAGCAGCTGCTTGGCAGTGAAGAGGTGAGGCAGACATTCACTGCTTCGTGCAGTAGGCAGGCTGTGCATACTGACTCCGTTGAGAAGAGTAGCAGTGACAGGAAAACGCAAATTGACAATGATGTAGCTGATCGCACTTGGGAGCTGGGTGTAGCAAGGATTTAACATCTTCGGGCAAAGAGTGTCAGCTTGTGCGTGACGCAGCCGAACAGGCATCAAGTCGCTACTGTGGCCGTGAGTCAGCAGGGTAGCAGCAGTGCAAGGATAGGAACCAAACGGCTGTGGGTTACAAACCCGCTTCGGAGGTCCAAGTAAGCAGTGGTGCAGAGGGTCAGCGAGGCAGCAGCGTTACTAGTCACTCAATGTAGAGTGTTTGCTGTAAAATCACCACCTCAGCGGTGTGGCAGGTTTTTGTTAAGACACCGGAAGAGCAGAGTGTGTGTATATGTAGAATCTGCTGCCAGAAAGTGAAGAATGGCCAGGGAGCTAACGTTGGCACCACAGTCCTGGGTCAACACATGCAGCGTCACCATCCACTGACCTGGGAGAAACGTGGAACAGATGGGGAGGTCCATCATGCCGCCACAGCAACAGCAGCAGCACCTAGTGGCACACATACCATTTCAGCCATTCAAGGCTTCAGGACCGTGCTCTTGTCCAAGTTATTGGTACTGCAGTCCCTCCCTTTCCAAGTTTCCAAAATAGAAAAAGAGAAGACTAGATGGGTGCGCTTGTAAACCAAGTGATCTGAGCTCCTATCAATGACAGCAAGTGTTTAATAGTCCACAAATTTTAATAGTAAAATCCAAAGGTGGCCCGTTTCGGGATTAACACTTCATCAGACCAAATATGGAAGCGCTAAGCGGCCGCTTGGTTCAGATGCTGGTACTTAGTCATGGACTAAGTAATGACTTGTGCCGAACCGAGGTGGAGAGTTCCAAGCCGCAATTATTTTTCCAAAAAAGGCAGTGCCAGCCCTTCACAAATATGTAGAAGGTGGGCCAGTCCTTGAGCTTATTGGTTTCTTTCAAGGTGCACGGCAGCGTTGATGTGTGGAGCTGTAACTAAGGTCAGGGCCAGTACATGTCCTTTACAGCCCACTGGGTGAATGTGCTTCCCACCCAGCCACACCACCAACTCCTCCACGTTGTCAAACTGCTGATCCTACGCCAGTGTCCGCCGCCTCCTCCTTCTCCACCACCCCCTCAGCCTCAAGTCTAAGTGCTGCTCCGTCATACCACATGTGCAGGGCACAGCGGTGTCACGCAGTTCTACACCTGGTTTACCTGGTTGAACAAAGTCACACAGGGGAGGAACTGCTCCTCTTCATGCAACAAGAAATCAATCTGTGGCTTTCTCCTCGACAACTGAAAATCGGAACAATGGTGACAGACAATGGGATGAGCATGGTGTCCGCGCTGCACAGAGGAGTGATGGCCCATGCACTCTGCATGGCGCACTTGTTCAATCTGGTTGTCAACAGGTTCCTCAAGTCTTCCACCCATCTGCAAGTCATTCTAAAAATGACCAGGAAACTGTGCATGCACTTCAGCCATTCTTACAAAGCCAAGCACACCCTCCTCGAGTTGCAGCGTCAGAACGTCCTCCCCAACATACTCTGATATGTGATGTTTCCACCCGTTGGAATTCTATCCTTCATATGTTAGACCGGCTGTATGAACAGAGAAAAGCCATTAATGATTTTTTGATTATGCAAGCGGACCGGAGTACTCCCGTGTAACTTTGATGGCAGCCACTGGCAGCTTAAGCTGCCGTTTGCTCAGACCCTTTGAAGAGGCCACGCTATTTGTCACTCACCAGAACTGCGGGATAAATAACGTCATTCCACTGCTTCATGTCCTGGAACAGATGTAGCAAAATATGTCTGGTCAGGGCACTGGAGAAGTGGAGACTACATCTTATGGCCACATGAGTCCGGTGTGGGCTGAACTGGAGGAGGAGGACATTGGAGCACAAGCAGAGTCTGATGAAATCAGTGGTTTTACCACTCAGGTGACAAGAGAAGAGGAGCAGGAGCATCAGGAGGAGGTAGAAGACGAGGCGGATGACTCAGAAGCACCGTGGTAGTATACAGTGGAGATGGAGGCCGGGAGTCCCTCAGAGACACTTGTGCAGGTGGCAGCATGCTGCTTTGCCTAACTAGTGACAGCCGAATAGTCAACATCCGGCATAGGGATGACTTTTGGCTCTCCACCCTCTTGGACCTTCGCTACTGGTCAAAAATGGGTGACTTTTTTTTCCAGCTGCCGAGGGGGAGGAACAACTGGTGTGCTATAGAGAAATACTGAAAAGACAGTTGGCCACTGCCTTTGTGCGCCATTGTCCATCCTCTTTCAGGTCTGACCGAGGGATTCCTGGCAGTGATCGCTCACGTATTACTGCCACGGCTGCTGTGGGGAGATGGGGGGGGCAAGAGCAGTAGCAGATCCATCAGCAGCAGCTTAAGTCTGGAGTCCTTAATGAGCAACTTCCTTCACCCGCCTAGTGAGGAGGGTAGACTCCACCAGCAGCAGCAGGATATGGAGCAGACCCTGCACAGGTGGAAGGTGGCCTACTTGGAAAGCACTTTACCACCCCAAGTAGAGGATCCCCTGGACTACTGGGCAGCCAAACTTGATGTGTGGCTGCAACTTGCGGAGTTTGCAGTAGAGAGGCTGTCCTACCCGGCCAGTAGTGTGGTATCAGAGCGGGTGTTCAGTGCGGCGGGGGCCTTCGTTACCCCAAGGAGATCCTGCTTGTCCTACTGACGCCACCTCCACACTCTTATTGTGCCACTCTGTGGTCTACGATGTTGCTGCGACCTCCATAATTTGTCATTGTGCAACACTGCGGCCTACTCAAGCTTTTGCCAACTGACCACTGTCTCCCTGGAACACCCTGTGATTACCATAATGCTGTTTTCACCCTCCACTGTTTTATGTCGTTGCCACTATGTTTAGTTTTCCTCTTAATTAAATCTGTCAGAAGGAATGAAAAGCCTGAGGATTGATAGCCAAAAGCAGGAGTGGATACAGAACACAGAAGACATGCAAATATCCCATTTACTGGTCGTCTCTGTTTTGGAACCACTCCTGTTTGTTTTTGGCTTTAGCAATACTGATGATGGATTATTGACTGGTTGAAAGCGGACACTGACAGATGAAATGAAGGGCAAAATGATCAGTGACATCAATGCAGAATTACTGCCGACATCCTCTGCATTCTTTTGGTGGGTTTCTACATGTATCCGCATTTAACTGAACAGGTTCTGTCGTAATCTATGGAATCATCTGATGTCAGTGCAAAAAGAGTGCACTCTTTGATGTTATAGTGGGATC